>NC_081845.1:57073829-57388829 GCF_963259705.1 Myotis daubentonii
CCTCTGGCATAGGCGTCAGGCCTGGGCAAGGGGCCGATCAGGCGATCGGAGGATGATGGGGGTCTACGCCTCTGGCCAAGGCATCAGGCCTGGGCAAGGGGCAGAGCCAGCAATCGGAGGGTCTGGGGGTCCCCTGCCCAGGCCTGATGCCTGGGCCAGAGGCATCAGGCCTGGGCTGGGGGCAGAACCAGTGATGCGGGGAAATGAGGGTCCCCTGCCCAGGCCTGACACCTCTGTCAGAGGCGTCAGGCCTGGGCAAGGGGCCGATCCTGCAATTGGAGGGTGATGGGGGTCAACGCCTGAGGGCTCCCAGTATGTGAGAGGGGGCAGGCTGGGCTGAGGGACACTCCCTCCCCCCCCCACCCAGTGCACGAATTTCATGCACCGGGCCTCTGGTTTGAATATAAAAACAAGTCAATTCTGTAGACCACTGATGTTTCCCTTTTTTATTCATTTTTTAAAAATTATTTTTATCATTTCTTTTAAACAACTTTTTAAAATATAAGTTAAAATTTTTATGAAAATCTTTCTATAATGTACTGCCCTCCAAAACTCATACTGGACAGAACTAAATGTTATACTGATTACGCAATCATTATAAGCATAACATATTGGTATGCTTTCATATGTCTATAGAGAAGAATAAGGAATGGATAGGCTGAGCAAAAGCCTAGAACTTTCCAAAGTCATCTGTATTCAGTTATATGAAGAGATTCCAAAGTATTCCCTTATCTATGCCACATGTGTGAAAGTATACACACTTCTCAGGCTATGAATACATACACAGAGAATTTTAATAACACAAGTTCAAGTTTGAGTATTAATAAAACATTTATAAATATAGATAGAAATGTGCTCACATAGCCAAAGTTTGGTAACCATAGTGGAAGGTAAAAATAGATAATAAATTCACATATTGGCTGCATTGTGAATTGAAGTAGATATTCTAAGTAGCCAGCTTCTTCCCAGTGCTTGAAAAAAGTGAAGGGATCTTAAGATATTATTGGAAAGCTTAAAATATTACTAAAACAAAAGTATTTTGGAGGCATGTTCTGAGGCAGAGTTTATCTTATTAAATGTTTACATGGCAGATGGAGAGGATGAGGAGTCGCTGCAGGAGCCTGGGACCTGTCAGTTTGAAGGCATGCTCATCAGAAACTCAAACAAGTCAGTAGGGAATATGGCAAATATCTGATTCCTTAAGGGCCACAATATTCTGAGAGTAAAATTCTCATTATAATAAGTATTTCCATTATTTAGATATGTAGCTTTATCTTTAATACAGTATACACTTAAGATAATAGCTCTAATTATTTGAAGGCTTAGCATGTAGCAGAGAGTAAATAATGCCAATGAATACTTGATACTTTAAGCATATATTATTTGCCTCCCATGTCCCAGGTATGGGCACTTGAGATGATGATAATGAAAGTGGCCTGAGCTGCCATTCTCTATAGACATATTAACATAGCCCTTAACCTAGTTCCTCTGGTGACTGGGATGTTTGTGAGTTCCCTGGGCCTGGCCCAAGATGCAACTCGTGGGTTTAGAATAGACACCTATTATGGACTGAATGTTTGTGCGCTACCCCCACCCCCAATTCATATGTTGAAGCCCTACCCAAAAAAATGGGGCCTGAATGAGGTCATTGGGGCTAGGTGGGGTCACCAGGGTGGAGCCCTCATGATGGGGATTAGTCCCTTTATGAAGAGACACCACCGAAGAGCTCACAGCTCTCTCTCTCTCTGAGAGTGAACAGAGAAGAGGGCGTGGGAACACACTGCAAGACGGCGGCCTCCAAACCAAGAAAAGGGGCTTCAGAAACCTACCTTGCCGAAATCCCCAGCCTTCAAAACTGTGAGAAATCAATTTCTATTGTTTAAGCCACCAGTCTATGATATTTTGTTATGACACCTCACCTATGGGTGAAGCAAATTAGCCCAAATTGTTAATACAAATTATTTTAAGACACCATATGCACAGGATGCAACTGCCAGTTATTAATTACAGAAAGAAGTAAACAGGGAATTTTCCTCCCTAGACTTTAGAAAACCATTTGAGGGTGTTTTCTCCCCTTTGGTACATGATAAGTGGATAAAAAAGTGTGTATCCTATACAGTGACCCCATCTGATGAGAACAAGATTTTGCCATCGATTCATCATTCAGTTAGAAAAGATAAGAGAATGGGAGAATCAAATAAAGCTCTACAAAGAAAATGAGCTACATGTTATGTTTTTGAAAAGCACAATGATTTTAAGGAGATTATGTATAGTCAGAATTTAACCTTAAACACCAAACTACTGACACTAAACACCCTAAATTACTCTGAATTTACTCAAATCCCAGGAATTATTTTGTAAGCATCTATGATGAAGTTTTGTGTGTGCATGTTTGCAATAAGTGTGCAAAATTCACCTGGAAACATCTTTAGTTGCAATGATCATATAGATGATTTTTCAAAAAAGATCTGAACAAATATTTTGAGTCAGTAGCCCTATTCCACTAGTGACAATAATAAAATACTACTTAGTGAAATGTGGTTAGAATGAAATAGAATCATTTTTAAGTAAATGACAGCTGATTTAATACTTGCTGAGACCCTGCATAAAAAATATATACAAACACAATAATAGTTATAACTGATTTACTTTTAAAATTTTTTATTGAATGATTTTTTTCACCAACTCACATAAAAGAACATACACTTGTGTTGAATTTCAGCTGTTTTGGACACAATTTACAAACCATTTTATCATAAGCTGATCAGATATTCCTATGCATACTAATCAAGGATTTAACTCCCCATTCAGAAAAATAATAATAAAAAATAAAATAAATTTGAGCTCTGGCAAAATCAGTAACTTGGGTGTGTCATGACAGAAGAGAATGTGTTCCCTTGAAACTGCCACGAAGAGCAGACCAGAGATTAGGCCTGTAGTTCCTGAATTTCATGGTTCATTCATCTACAAATTACTAAAACCCCTTGGAAATAAGGGCCTGGGCCTGGTCAGTGTTGCTCAGTGGGTAGAGCGTCATCCTGTGCACCAAAGGTTCATGGGTTTGATTACCAGTCAGGTACTGTCCCTGGCTGGGGCTCAGGCATGAGGCAACCAACCGATTGATGTTTCTCTCTCTAGAATCAATGAAAAATATATCATTGGTTGAGGATTAACAACAACAAAAAAAAGTAATAAATAAGGGCCTGAACTAATGACCTTTTATAACCATTCAGGAAATAGGTATCAAGTGCCCCAGGGCAGCCAGTGGACTCGCTCTGTCTGCTGAGGCTGCCATGATGGCCAGAGTGAGTGAACAGCCTTGGTCCCTAATGAAAATAATCAGAACCTTCTTTGTAAAAGTATTCTTAGATCATATTCATTTTAAGGAAGCTATTTAAAATTACTACTCAGAGAATTTGCCAAAAATAATATGCCCAAGGCCCTATGAAGAAAGCTGAATTTTTTCAAGGGGAAAAAAGATTCTCACTTGGGAAAGACAAGAATTGCTTGTCCTAAAAACACCAGGAGACTGTGTAGCATAAAGTGATGTGCCTTTCAAATGCAAGATCATTTACAACTGTGGAGCTGTCTCCCCTATGCATGCATGAAAAGCCCATGGTTAGAACACTAGTTAAATAAAAGCTTGAGATCTTAAAAGGTCTCAGCTGTTAAGGGCCGCTAGGAAAAACACTCGGTTGGTTTGTCGGCTGAAACTCAGAGCAAAGGCAGAGCCATGCCCTGGGGGTGGACCTGGTCAACAGACTGGGACACCACTCAGTTTTGACCTTCCCGCCCAGTGTTAAGAGGATGGATCTCATGATGTCACCAGGAACTCAAGGCCCACCCAGATGTGATGTAATTTCCTGTTATTCGAGTATTTAATAAACTCCTTTCCGTGCTGGCTTTCTCTGCATCTGTCCCTCCAGCAGAGAGCAGACGCCACACCCAGGCCCAGCTTTTTCTCTCTCTCTGCGTTGGCGGGGGGTGGGGGGGGAGAACCCCCCTCCCATACTCGGCTTCCCTATTTTTAAACTAGATTTATTTCCTAGGATGAAGTATTTCTTTCATTTTAAACTATGCACACTTCAGTCGATATTTTTCAAAGCAGTACAATAGTTGACAGTTTTGTTGATAAAGCTATTCCTTGTAATTCTTAAAAAAACAAAACTAACAAAAAACTAAAGTTTCTCAGACCCAAGAGAAAGCAATATAAACACTGAGGGCATGCACTGAATGGGTCCACCTCAGAGTAGTCCTAAGTGTTGTGAATGTTTGTCTCTAATTCGATTTGAAATGTGACTGTCCGCCTCTGTATCTGCCGTTTCACCTTTACTTGGCACCCAGCACCACAGTAGATTCTTCTTGGGGTAGGACCCTGAGAATAACTCCATTGAGAAATCACATTGTTTATAGGACCAGCTTGAAGTTTTAAAGAGTGTCTAATTTTTAAGAAGGCTAGCAGGAAAAAAATTACTTTGCACAAACCAAACTTACCACCATGTGAAGAAGAATATATACTTGGCATGGAAATGCCCATCAATAACTTTACCTAAACCGTTTTACATGCAGGAAAATCTCCTTTTGACAAAAGTAAATTTATAAAAATATTGAAATGCTATTAATAGAGTTCGTGTCCAGGCACACGCCGTGAGGTGGTCTTGCCACAATCATCGGAACTGGTTTCCCCTGCGACTTAGGTCGTCCGTGGCCTGGTGTGGGGTTGCCGTTACCCGTGAGTACAGTCGGCGTCCTCCCCGCGGATCCAGAGGCACAGCTGCGCGTACTTGAGGGGCGTGATGCGCACCGCCACGTTGTAGTCCTTCTGCTCGCCCTGCACGTCCACCCACTGGTGGCCGGAATAGACCGCGATGATCTTGCGCTTCCAATGCTGGTCCGGCTCTTTCAGACGCAGGTAGACCCCGGAGCCGGTGGAGCCCGGCTGGGCATCGCAGTATTGATAGAGGAGGTCGTTGGACTCCTCGGACACGCTGCAAAACCGGTAGACCAGCTGATCAGCTCTGTCCTGATCAAAGCCGGAGAAGTGGATCATGCCCCCGGGCAGCTTCCTGAGGGCCGGGCTGATTCCTAGGTCCATGTATTTCTTTTTGTGAGCACGTTTCAGCTCCAGAAGAGCGTAGTCGTAGTCCAAGGCGGCGGCCCCTCGCCCTCCCGTGGCCCAGCCTTTGGGGATGTGGGTGTTCTTGACCCGGGTCCACTGGAAGGAGGGCCCGCCCTCAGCGCCCCTCTGACCCCCAGCAGAGTTCTTTCTCCTCCTTCCCGCCTTGGCTGCCTCCTTCAGATTCTCTTTGCTGCCCTCTCTCTGGTCATCACCATTGGCTTCTCTCCTACTCCTCCTGGAACCCCTACGTTTCTTGCCACCTCCTTTATTTCTCATCTTCAGCAGCCCTACCCTCAGCTTTCTACTCCCTTTCACATAGTCCGTCCCGTCGTGCACACAGTGGGCAGCGGTCAGAACGTGCTTGGGGGACACGAGAACGCCACTGCAGCCGGTGGAGAGCTTCACGGCTGTGTTGAAAGGGAAGTTGGTGAGGAATCTTTTGTCCAAGATGCTGAACCTGCTGTCTGTGCCATACACCTGCCTCTTTCTCCTGGCCGATGCCCCTCTGGCGGTGGTGTTTGGCGTGGGCTCCAGGTCCAGACCTTGCACTTTCACTCTGGTCAGGGTCCGGGTGCCATCCTCAAAGACAGTCTCGTAGGAGAGAGAATCTTCCAGGTCAGAGAGGCTGGGAGCGGGGAGTTCTTTCTGGCACTCAATGCCACACACTTTCTTTAACACCATCTTGGCCTCGGCCTCAAACGTGGGGCTGGTGAGATGGAAAGTCCTGTCGCTGACAACCCGGGGTACTTTTCTCAGGCGCCACATAAAATCCTGCTCCATCTCTGACCCACCAGTGAGGGGCCACCCAAGCGTGAGAAATATCAACCACAGTAGCGTCTTTTCCATTGTGTTCTTCTCTCTTGTCCTTAAAAAGTAGAAAGAGAAAAGAGGAGCTTTACAATATTTTCTTTTAAAATGTTACTTATCCATGTCATTTAGGCCTTGGGTCCAACGGGAATCTTCACCACAAACAGGAGTCCTTATGTTCCCTGTACAGTGAGGCCTTGACTTACGAGTTTAATTCGTTTGAGACCGAGCTTGTTAAGGAGCTCGTTAACTCAAATTACTCTGTCAACTCAATGCAAAAAATCAGCCGAGAGACAGCTGGTATCTCAAAAAACTCGTTAGTCGGGACACTCGTAAGTCAAGGCCCCACTGTACTTAGGTTTTATTGTGATTAAACACCCTGTTAAGTAGGCTTGGACAGATTTCCAAAATCAGTAGATTGTTTTCCCCCCAATCTTCCCACCACCAGCCCTAACTCTCCCCCTGCCCCAGTCTGCCATCTCCACCTCTACCTCCCCAGGCCCAATGCGTGGGAGAGGGGGACGGGATAGCTAACTGGGGGGTCTCTACTGCCCAAGCCACACGCTCCGCCTTCCTAGGTCTCCTGCAACCTTATTTCCAGATGCCTTAGACATTCAGATAGCAGGTAGCAGGAGATGCCCTGCACTTCCCCTGCACTTGGCTCCTTAAACGCAAAAATCATAAGATTCCTCATCTCTACAGTGTAAGTCCTTGCACAGAGCTCAAAAAAGCGTTCATTAGAATATAGTGGATTTCCCAGAACCATGGTTTGCGGACCAAGCTGATTGACGACGTAATTGAAATCACCAGATACTATTCTAAAAGCAGTAGAGGCTTATGAAATAAATAAATGGGGTCATCTGCTGTTGACCTGCTTTGATTTTTACAAGCAGAACCCCTTATCATGAAAAATATGCACAGGCCATTTTATGCTAAAGTTAGAAAAATGTACTCTGTACTTACTACCATCTAAGGCAAAGCAACATACAAACATGTGTCACAGTGGGCTTTTACTCTATGTTAAAATTAGTTACAAGAATTTATGGAGCACAGGCTATGACTCCGAATTGGCTACTTGGGGGAGCATGATAGGGATTAAATATAGTCCCTTTCATCATGGGTCTCCTCCTCCAAGAGCAGTGGTTCTGTGTTAAGTAATTTTAAAGTTGTGACTGCTGATCGATCATACATTGCATCTTGTATTCACCTCTTCTTGCCCTCTTTTCCTGCCTCCCTAGGCTCACAGGTATGTAAATCTCTGTAGTGGAACTGATGTTTGTCAGTTGTTGCTTCCTGGGGGTGGGGCCAGTGGTAGCACTTTTTGGAGCATCAATTTTGAAATTTGTAAGCTACGTTCCACATCATTTTTAACTAATAGCTAAAATATCCAGGCTTAGCAAATGATTTGCACTTAGTATAGAGCAGAGGCAAATTCAAAGTTACATTATTCCTACAACACTTGGACTCTCAATGCTCTCTGATAATGTGTGTGTGTGTGTGTGTGTGTGTGTGTGTGTGTGTGTGTGTGTGTGTGTGAAATAAAAGTAATGAAGAATGTTAGGAATGTTCCTTAACCCAGGGTACACCCATAGGATCCTGTGCACCAGCATGAAAACCACAAGTTATCTCTGAGCAGAGTTGGACACGACATCGCTTGATACAACAGAGTTCCTTTTGCCATATAGGAGTACAGAATTTTATTCATAAACAGCATTCTTTGATAAAACATATACTACATAACCTCTCCATTGTTTAAACATGATATATTCACCAAAATATGACACAATTAACTTGAATCACCATACATTGGAACATATTGAACAAATTTATAATAATCTTTACCATGTTTTGGCATCAGCAAGATTACACAGAAGTTTTGCAATTTCCATTTTTTTGTATCTGCTCACACTTGAATGCTGAATAATGGTGATTCAGTTAATTTTAGACTGTATTGTTTAAGTACCTGGTAACTTACCTTGTGACTTATTTTATTTGGGGAAATAATGGAGATTGTCCAAAAATCAATAAAGAATATACTTTGGAAAAGAATCCACAGTCATGGGACAATATTGTCTAATCATTACCATGGCAAATTTGACTTTATCAGAGCAGTATTTTTATTGAAAATGATTTTGTTGAGCCACTTAGTATTTTCTTTTGTTATCTTCTATGCAATCTGCACAATGAATATTTCATAAATTTTATTTAATTGGGTTGGAGTGAAAAGCTTATAACTCAGTAATTCCACTAAGACCTTGAAATCCTGTGCTTAACTGGATAGTTTCCACAATGAAAAATTATGCCTTTGCAAAAAAAAAAGCTAAAATCAGAGTTATTTGCTGCCTCTTAGCTTATCAACAGACTAAAATAGATGATGATTAAAAAGATATATATTTTTTATCTACCTGATTCTCAGCAAAATTTCAATCAAGGGAGCTTTTTAGTCTGGAAAAAAAGTTTTAAAAATTAATTTTTTCACCATGACTGTTTTTTCTCCGTGGTTGAAGTGTTGGCCTGCAAACCAAAGGGTCTCAGGTTCAATTCCCAATCAAGGGGATGTCAGTTGCAGGTTCAATCCTCAGCCCCACTGGGGAGCATACAGGAGACAAGAAATCAATGTGTCTCTCTCACATTGATGTTTCTCTCTCTCTCTCCCCCGCCTACTCCCTCCCTTCCACCTAATCCTCACCCAAGGGAAAAAAATATTCTTGGGTGAGGATTAAAAAATTTTTTGATTTTTTCATTTAGCCCTTTATGATAATAGCTGTCTACTTATACAGTACAGGATTGCAGTATATGATTGTATCAAAGATTGAAAGTCAGCCATATGTCTTCATTGAGAAATACATAGAATCATTTCGTACATATTAACACTTGACACTAATGTTCTGTAGAATAATAATGTGGGAGAGTCATTCCTAGGCAAACAGAGATGTCCCAAATCATGGTGCTGTGGTACTATTTCCCCAGTTAGTTTTTGTTTTCAGAATGATTTAGTTTAGTCTTGCAACTTTTTATCTACTTAGGGATTAGAAAGGAAGAATGTAGCTATTAAATAACTGACACGATGACATTCTACTATGCAAATCATCGAACTGGAATATGAACAAAAAATATAGAAGTTTCCCTACTCTTTACGGAATAAAACATGCACTCTGTGTCATAACTCTGTAGGCAGGCTTTTAAGAAAGCCCCATGTAATCGTTTTATGTGTCAACTTGACTAGGCCACAGCGTGCCCAGGTACTTGGTTGCACATTACCCTGGGTGTGGAGTGCCTGTGACAGTGTTTCTGGATGAGATTGGCATTTGAGTTAGTAGAATAAGCAAAGCAGTTTTCTCTCCTCAGTGTGGGTGGGCCTCACCCAATCAGTTGAAGGTCTGACCAGCAGGAAGACTGACTCTCCTGTGAGTAAGGGGAAACACTTCCTACCTAACGGCTTTGAGCTGAGGCATTGCTTTTATTCCTGACTTGGGACTCAACATGAAACATGAACAACTCAAAAGAATGTCATTAATTTGTTAATAAAATTCTGTATTGATGTCTGACAAGCTATAAACCCTGTCATATCAAAGGATGCCGAGCCTGTAGTCCCCAGAGAAGCCGGGTCAGCATCACCCAGGAATGTGTTAAAAATGATAATTTCAGGGCCCAACCACCTACTGCCCGAAACTCTCCAGGAGGGGGGCAGGTTCCCCGCTATCTATGTTTTCACCCGCCTTCCAGGCAGTTCTGATACTCAATACAGTAAACCAAGGCCCTAGTGTAGTAGCTTGAGCCACACCCTGGATGGCAGTCTTTCCAGGTATGATTGCTTAACCAGGTTTCAAATGATATCTGCTCCATGTTTGTGTACAAAATAAATTCATTCTGAAGTTTGCTCTTTTACTATCTTAGCAACTGCTAACAGCGAATGGTTCGGTGATTTAATAAGAAAAAAATAACTTACTTTTATATAAGTGACCTAATAATAGATCTGAAAAGATTCAAATTCAGTAGGCTGGTATGAGATGCCACCAACTTCTGATGCCACAGATCGTGCAGTGGCATGAGTTGCCCAGCCCTGTCTGGTGCCCTTGGAGCGAGCTCCGCAAAAATAAAAGCCATGCCCACATCTATCCTTGGGCATGGGAAGGGCACAGCCTTGTAACATGACCTCAGAATCACAGTAATAAGAGGACATGGGTTCAGTTAGCTTAATTTGGTCTGTAATTTAAAATTGGACAAATGTCTATGGATGCTTTCTTTTGGAAAATCTAAGTTTGCCTGGTGGTGAAGTGTCAATGTAATGTAAATGACAGCTCTCAGTGATAGAGCAACCCATGGTTCATTGGCTCCATCTACATATGCCCAACATTCAAAAAGCACTAACTCATTGACCTAACAAGATACAGTCCCCATTAGTGGGGCATCTATATTTTGAAATCGATAACATTCCTTATCTTCCCTCATCTTCCTCCTTTTTCCAACCTTCCACTATAATTGTGACCTTAACTGTCACTTTCCCGATGGCTTGGAGTTGAGGCTTCATTTCGGTTAATGAAAGTGAGGTTGCAGTCATGGTTCTCCACCATGCGTCAGTGTACACACGGTTGTGGGTTGGACCATGGAAATAAATGGAGTAGATGGGAATTAGGAAGGAAGCAAGAGCACCAGGATATGCAGATGAACTTGCATCTCCAGGATATGCAAAAGATCACAGGATTGATTCCAGGTCAGGGCACATGCCCGGGTTTCAGGCGCAATCCCCAGTAGGGGACGTGCAGGAGGCACCCCATTGATGTTTCTCTCTCATCAACGTTTCTATCTCTTTAGCCCTCCCCCTTCCTCTCTCTAAAATCAATAAAGCATACATTTTTTAAAAAAATAAATGTACACTGGAAACCTATATGGTCCTATTAACCAGTGTCACCCCACTAAATTCAATTTTTAAAAATATCACTTTGAAATAACTTATTACATGAGCTAAAGTTACAGCACTTTTAGTTTTCTAAAAAGTCAATTTTACAGTCAAATATTTTTATTTTAGGATGGTTTCCAACACACTCTCAAACTCCCTTTTTTGTCCATTGTGTTTTGTTCCGTTCAAGGACAGCTTCACTTTAGAGACTTCCCAAATGAATTTTTCCCTAATTATTCCTTCCTACAAACATCTGTGTTTTTGTAATATATTTTTCTCATTACTGTTAAACTTAAATATGATTAAACATAACCCAGTCACAGAACACTCAAACTGCATTTCCTGAGACATATTTATAGCCTGGATCTACATTGGAATTCTGGAACTGAATCAGGCTCTCAGCCTAAAAAGAAACAGAGTCCATGTCAAAATAATAATTCTAAGGGAGGGACTTGCAGTGAAAGAAAAAACTAACTTTCTGAGGAAATCTATCTAAAATGTATAGAATATTACTGGCATGACATAATTATATTTACACTTTAGCTCAGGTAGGGCAGGTGGACTAATGAAAGGCGAGAAGACTGCTCGCTATATTAAACATTTCACATGAATTGTTTTTCTTATGTATGAAAAATGAGGCTGCTGGCTTAACATCAAGGACCGGCACGGATTGCGTTCCCTCACTGGGTGATACACTCACACTTACTCAGGCCTTTCTTTCCACCTGGCTCTTGTAATGTATGGTGAGGTGGGTGTCCAAATTCATGTATATAAATAGTATGCCGTCACCGAACAGAATTTTGCCTTAATCTGTTAAACATTCAAGGGGTCAGTGCTGGCCAACACCAACTTCTACCTTATGTATATGTTAGGACACACCAAGGACTGTACAGACACTTTTTACAACTTGCCTGTCCTTTTCTTAACCATCCAAGATCTCAACTACCTGCCCCACCCCAACACACACACACACACACACACACACACACACACACACACACACACCACTGCCTACATTTATACACATGCATAAGTATGAAAACATGCTCCAGCCATCTCCTTCCTCCACTTTCATACCCTACCTGCTCAATAAAGATTGACATACAACAGGTCGACGTTGTGACCTGGCCCTGGTATTTCTAATTACCAACAGGGAGAAGTGCTAGCTTAGGCAAAAGCCCATAGCAGGAGACGAGGGTTGTTACTAATAAGACTAAACAAGTGTAAAGCAAGCCTTAACGGGTCAGGTTTTGGAGAACACCTGTAAAAACTTTAAAAGTCACTTTCACAAATTGGGGGCAGGTGTAGAGAAGAAAACGTACTTTACCAAGTTCAATTCCCACTGTAGGCCCTCACTAATGTTAATTACTGGCTGGAGCATTGAATAGCAGCAGCCTTTAAGTTACAAAGTGTATGGAATTTCAGCCTTGAGAAAATAACAGTGTTGGTGACGTTAACAAATATGAAGAGTAAGAACGGGGGTGTTTCGATCATTATGGAGGCAGTGGGCACGGGAGTCAAACCAATTAAAGTCTATACGTGCTACTTTTTAGCTGTGTGACTTTATGAAGGTTAATCTCTCCAAACATTATTTCCCACATTTGTTATATAGGGAGAATACTTTAAAGTATTTTTGTAAGGAACTGATATTAATATGCCCAGAGCATAATATATATTCAACAAATAGCAGCAATATATTATTATTAATATAAAACAGTGAAAGTCCAAACATAGGTAGATATTCATAAGGGACTTCATACATTTCCCACTGCTGGGTCCCTCATTGTTTATGCCAAGTAATGGCTGCCAAAGAGAGCCACATTCTAATTCCCAGAACCTGGAAATATGTTCCTGACATGGTGAAAGATTTGCACATGGGATCAAGGATTCTGAGATGTGGTTAGCTTGGGTTGTCCAGGTGAGCCCAATGTAATCACAGGGATCCTTCTAAGAAGGTAGGAGGGCCCGGAGTGAGAAGGAGCTGTGAAGATGGAGGCAGGGGTCAGAGTGGTGCAGGGTAAGCATATAGGGTGGCCTCCAGAACCTGAAAAACGCAAGAAAAGAGATTCTGTCTTTGAACTTTCAGAAGGAAAGCAACCCTGCTGACCTACTTTAGACTTCTGGCCTTCAGGAATGTAGGATAACATGTTGTGTAAGTCATTACGTCTTCAATGATCTTTTGCAGCAGCAGTAGGAAATCAATACACTTACAAAGGTAAGAATCTAGCTTCTTTAAAATTGTCTGCCCTGGGTGTTTAGAAAGAAAGAGGAAGTAGGGAGTGATACAACGTGGGGGGAAATGTTTGGTTCAGCACCTTAAACATAGATGAAAATTTTCATTTTAAGGAAAAGTATGCAGACATGCAATTTTAGAACTAAAAACAGGTCACAGTAAAACTTTATGGTGGCATGAAGCAGTGTTGCGAGAGAGACAAGAATTGGAAAAGGGAAGATAGATTTGTTTATTCAACAAATAGACACTGAAGACTATGCACCATTTCAAAGTCTCTTTCCTTATTTAAGGTTCTTGTGATAGTTCTTCTTAGCTATCGAGTTAGACTAGAACATTTCTAAGATCTCTTTCAGCTCTAACGTCCTAGATTAAACCACAGAAGATGCCAGGCCGGCATGGCTCAGTGGTTGAGCGTCAACCTATGAACTAGGTACAGTTATGGCGAACCTATGACACGCGTGTCAGAGGTGACATGCAAACTCATTTTTTTGGTTGATTTTTCTTTGTTAAATGGTATTTAAATATATAAAATAAATATCAAAAATATAAGTCTTTGTTTTACTATGGTTGCAAATATCAAAAATTTCTATATGTGACACGGCACCAGAGTTAAGTTAGGGTTTTTCAAAATGCTGACACGCCAAGCTCAAAAGGTTCACCATCACTGAACTAGGAGGTTACGGTTCCATTCCTGGTCAGGGCACATGCCCAGGTTGCGGGCTCCATCCCCAGTGGGGTGTGCAGGAGGCAACTGATCAATGATTCTCTCTCATCATTAAAGGTTCTGTCTCTCTCTCCCTCTCCCTTCCTCTATGAAATCAATAAAATACATATTTTTTAAAGAATTAAGCCACAAATGAGAAAACATAAGTAATTTATTTATCCATGATCCTCAAGAAGCTTCAATTCCTAATCCTCCAGATGGGAACTTGTCTGCTATCTACATGGCTACCAGTAGATGGCAGAGTTAGCCTGGTGATAGCAAACCTAAGGCCCTGCATTTAAATTGTTTACATTTCTGAGCTGTGATATAGAATTTATTTGAAAAGCATGTGGAATTCAGCAGGGGGAGAAGTAACTGGCTAATACACAAAATGGTTGTCACATATGGAATGTATCACATTTAGAAAACCCATCCGCAGGCCACAGAGCCCATCCTGATGAACTGAGAGCTGATAATGCTGTCTACAGCCAGACAATTTTCTGGCAGGTGGCTTTCCGAAAACCGTGGTAGTGCCAGCACACTTCCACTATGACCTACAGCATTGCTAAATAGTCCCCCCAAATGTGCTGCAATTCAGTTCAACATAAAGGAAAATCTTCAAGCTGCCAAATATTTCACATATGTTTATCAAATACTTTATAATCCATTCCCAAAGGATATGCTCTCTGCTGATCCTATGCTGAAGGCAAGAAAGTTCATTGACAATGTGCCAATTTCTATTCAAAATATCATACCATAGCACGATTTTCAACTTCAGTTTCAGGAACGGAGACAAAGTAATGTCTGCTTTAAGAGTTTGGCAGCACATGAGGGAAAGGAAGATGGTAACCTTACACAGTTGATTATTTTACAGTAACACACGTCTTCTGTTTCTCATCACAATAAAAAAAAATCCTCCCCTTTTTTTCAGCTATTTTTCCAGGGCATGTACATTTCAATTTATGCAATGGATATGCTGTGTGTAAATCAAATTTGGGGTGAATGGCAGTAAGGGAGCCCCGAGGGAACCCTCTGCTGGCTCTCTCATGTATTGAGATAGGAAGTGCACAGCATATGGCTCCGGACTTATTTTTATATCTTGCAAGTTGATCTTTGAAAGCAAAGAATGTCTATAAATGTATTAGGTTTGCTACTTTTCAGGCTTTAAAGCAGCTTTTGATCACATTTTTTTTTCCTAATCATACCCCAGTTTAACCCATTTGAAATTTTTGAATAAAAGTTTAGTTAAGCAAAGTTATAAAATGACTTTTGTTCCACTTCGTTGTTTTCTAATCTCTCATCTCAGATTTCTCATCTGCAATTAACTCAGTGCTAAGTGAGGAAGCTTCAGCCTCCAAAATTCTGACTCTGATCCCGCTGATAAAATGCCATGCGCTTGAGCATTGGGCAGAGAGAGATAAATAACTTACTCAGTAGGGAAAATTAACTCACATTAGCAAGGGTTTGTTTTAACATAGAATGAGTACATACTATGTGCCAAGCACACAGGCTAAACAGTCTCACATTTAAAAACATGAAAACGTTTCTTTTAAGCCATGGGTTTCTGGGCTGTCTGGAAGAAAATTTTGGAGAGTCCAATCCCTTCTCACACTAAAGGAGCTGCTCTAATATTTCCTTAAAAAACAAAATTCCAAATGATGCTTGGCCACTACTTTCAAGCCTGGATGTCTTCTTTGGCTGGGATTTGAACATTCTTTCTACAAATTATAAAGCAGATTCTAAGCATAATTCTCTAAGTAGCAAAATGTGACTTTTATAATCCTCTCTAGAGGCAAATGTACGTGAGATAAAATGAGAATTCCAGAAGTTAGTAGGACTAATAAACGGGGGGAGGGGGAACCTAGATAGGACATGCAGCTTCATTTCCAATCAATGACCATGTAAAAAGGTCAGGGGAATCAGGCAAGAATATTTCTACAACTTTCAAAACTTTGTATTATAGAAAATGTCCAAGCTACACACAAGCAGAGTCAGAAGTATATCCCCGTGTGCCCATCATCCAGCTTCAACAGTTATCAATATTTAGCCAATCTTGTTTCATCTATTCCCTCTTTTTTTTTTGCTAGAGTATTTTACAGCAAGTCCAACACTGTTCTATTTCTTTTCACCTTCTTATTTTAGAAAGGTTTTCCACTCCTCCTTTTGCAGTCATGTTGAAGAGAGAGTGTGTGATTGATTCTAGTTTTCACAGTAACCCTGCCAAAGAGGTTTTCGAGAGCAGACTTTATGAGAATGTGTTTTACACCTTTTGCAATAGCATCTGCTAATAATCATAAAAATAAAGAGGCTCCCCTCTGGTGCTGCTTAAGTAGAAAGAATTCCATTTATATTCCAATGCAAACACTGTGCTGTTAATATTAAACTGCAGAGGCAGGCACTCACGGTTGCCTGTTGGAAGAGAAGTTCATTTCTTTGAGGACAAAATGCTAAGTTTGATCCCATCTTTAGAGTCCGTCAAAGAAGCTCTCTTTGGATGGGTACTACCTTTTTAAGGAAAACTTCCAACTTCTAGCTAGGGTCTCGCCTGCGGTTGGGGTGGGGCGGGTGGGGGGGGGGGCGCCCTCCATCCTTACCTGTGAAGCTTATTCAGTCCCTAGGGCGCTGCCCAGTAGGAATCAAAGCGCTCCCGCGAGGTGGTCACCGACGCTGGGGACGGAGGGAGGATGGGGGCGCTGCTGCCAGGAGCCTCGCTGACTGCCAGGGCCAGAGGCTGCCTGCCACCGCCGGCCAGCGCCTCCAGGAGCCAGCGGCAGAGACTGCGGAGGAGGCAGCGCCCAGCTGCTCACCGAGGGGAGATGGGAGGGGAAAGGGGGCGATGACGTGGGGGTGGGGGAGGCGAAGGGGGAAGGAGGTGGGCCAGAGGAGAGAGGGACGGAGAAGGAGCCGAGACACTGGCCCATTGGGGACGGGGGTTGTGTGTGTGTGTTGGGAGGTGGGGGGGGGGGCGGGTACCTTACTATGAAATGCGGGCAGAGAAAGCAGCCTCCCACCTTGTTTTTGTCCCCAGAGTGAGTGAATTAAGCATTAGGACACATGCATGAGTGGGCTTGCAGGAGACATCTGACGCAGTGAGAGCATGCACCCTTGCCTATCTCAGGAAGATACCCTGGTGTGTATGTGCTGGAAGTGGGGAGGCAGCGCCCCAGAGTTCACTTTGAGTCTCATTCCTGCTTAGACTCAGCCAGCAGAACCAGGGCGTTTCCCCAACCCTATCCCACGCCAGTCTTCATCCCGGACCTCGCCTCCCAGGACGCTCTGCCCACGGGGCAAGTCCGACTGGTGCCAGCACCACGTGCCAAGTCACCTGTAGCCCCAGGTTCCCACAGGCGCCCACAGTGGACCAGGCACCCCAGACGGCCTCGCCCGCCGACTGAGCTACTGGTGACCCTGTGAGCATCCATACTGCCTGCAGGGGGCGCTCGTCGGTTTCCATCTGTCAGGAGGTAACAGGCTTTTTTTCCCTTTATAAAAAAAATACTTTTAGCGAATATCCTTTTAAGATCCTTGCCCTCCCCAGCCCACCTGAATTCTAACCTCATTCATTCTCACTCTCTTCTATTCTCCTCGTTAGGAGAGGTGCTCCTTTGGGGTAGGGGCCGCATGTGGAAGCGAACTTCATTGTTTCAGCGTCTACTGAGCTGCTTCTACTGGGGCAAGGTGCAGGGCGACAGCAATGAGCACAAACACTGGGTGCTGCCCCTCAAGTAAGTGCACACGTATTTATAACACAAGGTTTTAGCACCTCTCACAGCACTGGGCTCATTAATGGGTTATTGCATTTCTCACGTCCCTATATTTTTTTAACGAATCGAGATCAGAACATGTATACAGTTTTATTTCCTGTTTTTTCACTTAGCATTTTCATTTATGCATTTACTATGTAATTTCAATCTATTAATAATTTTTATCTGGCAGAATATAGTTAGTTCTGAGATGCTGTCTCCTCCATTAGATCGTAAGCTTTATACACATCTTTGAATTGCCACCCTCTCCCACATGGTATGTGACAGGTGCTGACTATGTGTTGAACTAAAAACATTTTTCCAATTAAATGGAGTTGCGGGGGAGTCAGAGAGAAAATCCAGAATCCAGAGTGGGAAGTCACAACTGATCCTAAATAGCTGTGCCCTGGGCCTCAATGTCTTCACCTGTCAGTTAAGAAGACCGAGCTGGAGAAATTCTACAGTCTGTACTTCTCAAACATTTTTGGGATTCTAACACTGCATACATCCAGAAGAATGTAATGTGGCCCCATCATGGACATCACATAAGGCTGACTTCAAGTGCTCTCACATTTCCAAGGCCCCCTCCTGAGTGAGTCTTGTACCCCAAGGCCCCTTTCCCCTAG
The DNA here is from genome assembly GCF_963259705.1 of Myotis daubentonii. Taxonomy (NCBI): domain Eukaryota; kingdom Metazoa; phylum Chordata; class Mammalia; order Chiroptera; family Vespertilionidae; genus Myotis; species Myotis daubentonii. Next base: position 57,091,961 of record NC_081845.1, read on the forward strand.
CTTTGTTCACATATAACCCTGGCTAAGTTTATGATGTACCATGTGATGATTTCATACTTGGATACATTACAAAATGTTTGCCATAATAAGGCGAGTTAACACATCCTTTCCCTCACATTACCATTTTGTTATTGTGAGAACATTAAAGCTCTACTCTCGCAGCAATGTTCAAGTACACAATACAATATTGTTAACCACAGTCGCCATGCTGCGCATTAGGTTCAACGTGACCATATTATAATTGAAAGGGTGTGCCTTTTGACCAACATTTCCACGTTCCCCCCACTCTTCAGCCTCTGATCACCACCATTCTATTCTCTGTTTTTAAGAAGGTGATGTTTTTAGATTTCACATAGGAGTTCATACAGTATTGGTCTTTCTCTGTCTGGTTTATTTCACTTAGCACAATGCCCTCAAGATCCATCCATGTTGTTCCAAATGGCAGGATTTCCTTCTTTTTCATGGTTGAATAATAATAATAATAATAATAATAATAATAATAATAATAATAATTTTATATATATATAGTGTGTGTGTGTGTGTGTGTGTGTGTGCGTGTTACATTTTCTTTATCCGTTTTTCTGTTAATGGACACTTAGGTTGTTTCCATGATTTGACTTGTATGAGTAATGCTGTAAGGCAGATGAATGTGCAGATATCTATTCAAAATAGTGATTTTTATCTTCTTCCGATATGTACCCAGAAGTGGAATTGCTTAATGATATGGTAGTTCTAGCCGTAAATTTTTGAGGGATTCCATACTGTTTTCCGTAGTGACTGTCCCAATTTCCATGAGTTCCAGTACGAGTGCCCCGGGGTTTCCTTTTCTCCTCCTCCTCGCTGGCATTTGTTGTCTCGGGGCCTTTAGTTTTCTGCGGGTTCACCCTTCATCTTTTCCCTGGCAGATGTCCCAGCAGAGCCAAGTCTTCACATGGGAACATTATGTCATCAATGCAATAGGTCATCTCGCTGGTGTGGGAAGGACAGGTCATATTGTGGGGCTGTGAAGGTAACCTTGGGAAGCTCTTAAGGGGTTTATTGTTGCCCCCCACCCCACACATGTAGGGAAGTTATCAGAAACCTGTACTTGTCAGTCTTTCCATGAATCTTCTTAAAGATGAAGTACCTTGGCAGGAACATTTTTGCAAAAGCATCAGAATAAAATAATAACTGCAAATGACAAAAGACTTAAACACAATCATGGTTAAGATTCTGCTGAGAGTTCACATATATACACACAATGAGGCAATTGACTTAATTATCTATTCCACTCTTACTCAGCTTGACCACACATCAAATTCTTCCCCCAAGATTCCTTTTCCACAAGCCTTCTGCAACTTTCATGTGCCTTTCAGCTTTGCCCTATCTTTTCCTTTTGTATTTTGAAACAATCATTTTAATTTAGGACAAAATTATTTTTTTTTACCTTTTACCAAAAAAAAACTATGTTCTTTACATCATTCTTTTATCAAAACAACAACACCACATTCTATTTTCCTTTCCCTCAACAAAAAATGCATTTCCTTTTTTTATACCTTCTTGTACAGAAAATATATATCCCACTTTCCATATACAGTCATTTCCTTTCATCCTTATTATGTTCTAGTAGTTTCGTAAAAAGCCTTAGTTCTTTCACAAATCAATTTTGGCTACAGCAGTCTGTATTTTTTTAAAGGCCTCTTTTGTTCTTCAGTTTCTGTGGGCAATGTTTTGGTTAGCTCCTGGGGTGTTTACATTTCAAAGGCATGATAAGATTTGCAAGTTTCAGAGACAGAAAGGATTCAAGTTTTCTCCTAGGCGTTTTGGGATGTATTTCTTTATTATCAGAAGTCTAAGGAAATTGCTATTTAAAATTTTCCTTTGTATTAGGGGGTCTAACAGTATAGGGCAGTGGTCGGCAAACTGCGGCTCGCGAGCCACATGCGGCTCTTTGGCCCCTTGAGTGTGGCTCTTCCTAAGCCTTAGGAGTACCCTAATTAAGTTAATAACAATGTACCTACCTATATAGTTTAAGTTTAAAAAATTTGGCTCTCAAAAGAAATTTCAATCGTACTGTTGATATTTGGCTCTGTTGACTAATGAGTTTGCCGACCACTGGTATAGGGCACTCCATCGATTTCATTATCAATCATCATGACATTCTGCCCTCTGTTCTTCTTACTTTCCCAGGGATTCTACCTCCTAGTCTGCCCATCAGGTCGGTCACAGTGCTCAGACCTTAACCTACAGCATCTTTCGCCTTCCTAGCTTTGCAAAATGGCCCACTAAGGTCTCAAATTACTTTTCTCCTTAAATATTTTTTTTCAATTACAGTTGACATACAATATTATTGGTTTCAAGTGTACAACATCGTGGTTAGACATTTATATAATGTACAATGTGCTCCCCCTAATAAGTCCCGTACCCAGCTGGCACCATACGTAGTTATCACAATAACTATATTCCCTATGCTCTACTTTACAGCCCCGTGACTGTTTTTGTAGCTGGAAATGTATGCTACTTAATTTCTTCCCTTTATCACCCAGCCCCCAAGCCCTCAAACTTATTATGTCAGTCTCAGCGATAGTTGTCAGCTGCATGCCTTTCTCCAATCTGTTTTTGATCCAACTCTCTGACTTGAGTTTCAGCCTCTAGTTGGGCTGGGGAAGCTGCCCTCTGGCCTTGCTCTTCCTTTCCCTGTGAGGGCAGCCTCTTAGCTGGGGAGTTCCCTCCTGGTGCTGGGCAGTGTCAGCTGTGGGGTGGATGATGCAGGCAAAATGAAGCTGTTCTCCCTTCCCTTTTGTGTGGTTCTTCTCAAGTTGTTTAGTTCCATCATGTTGCTGAAGTTTCTTAAGTGGACTCCAGCACCCTTGCAAGTGTATTTTTGCTCAAACATAGCTAATAGTTGATCTTTGTTGGGGGAAGGAGGCTGGGGCCTCCTATTCCGCCATCTTGGTGACATGGTTCCCCCACTGCCTTTCATTTCTGGATCTGATAGAGGTTGTCTTAGCATTAACTTGACTTTTTAAAAATTAACTAACTAACTAATTAGTTAATTTAGAGCTTTACCTTAATAATTACTAATTCTCTGGTTCCAGGATTCTGACTTCTCTTAATCAGGGTTCCTTCTCCAGACTTAGTCCAGTCCCTCAAGTGTTCTGCAGCCTTGTATGAGCAATTTAGACCCCCATATTCAACTATACCACAAAAAGGCTCCTTTCCAGCCCTTCGAGTACCCCATTTTTGTCCTGTTATTTTGACCTGACAATTTTACAATGCTCCTCAACCAGTTTTCTACATGAGAGTAAATACTTTGTTTAATATGCCTCCTACCATTTTAGTAAAGAATGCATTGTAATGAATGTTATAAGTTTAAAAAACACTAATAATGTAATTTCCAGCCTTCTTTCCTCAGCACTCCTAGGCTTGGTCTTCAAATATTATGACCATCATGGTTAAAGATTTGATCAAATTACTTTTAATACAATCCAACCTTCCATCAATGCATCAATGGAATTGATAGCTACCTATTCTGTGTGAGGCCCCTAGCCTAGTGAGGGCATTTGTATACCTTTCCAGCAATGGACCAAGAGGACTGGATACATTTCTTACCACATTTCAGGTAATTAAGGATATTGTAATCTCATTAGAAATCTGTGACCCCTGTCTGGCCTGCCCATGATTAAGGCTATATCACTTAATTTTTTTTTTCTAGATTTGGTATCCCAAGAGACTCAAACCAATATAGAAGAGCTCCTTTCCCAATGCTAAATCTTATCTGTCATGGAAATGTACTTGGAAATGTTTAACACTGGAAAGATAGAAAGGGGTCATGCTTCACGGTCCATGGTCAAGATCTAAGTGATGCCTCAACCTTGTAGAAGGGGCACAGCTTGCTGTGGATGGAATCTTCTCTGTTAACTTTTAATCCCAAGTTTTGATCATAACCTTTAGGTAATATGAATGTGGATCTGCATGTTTAAAAAGCCAGGGACCCTTGGTTAAGACAGACGAAGAAAATTAAGCAAATGCAATAATAAGAAACATTACAATAAACGGTGACCTTTGTCCTCAGGTTCCATTTACACTGATGGGAGCCACCTACAATCAGCTCATTGGAGGAAGAGCTGCTAGCTTTCCACAAACCTGCAGACCCACGGGCTTCCTCCGCCTTTCTGTGTGGCCCAAGAAGAAGCAATGATCTCTTCTCCAAAGAAATCTGAAGGTTGGGTCCCTCATTTTAGTCATGGTGTAGCCCCTCCCCCATCTTGGACTTGCTCTCTCTGGTGGGCTGAGCTGATCTCTCCCTCCTGTGCGCCAGCGCTGAAACTGGGTGCTTGTCAGACTGTTTTGGAATTATTTCTGCCAAACTGGCCTGTGAGAGCCTCAAGGGCAGCAAAACCTTTATACCTCCAGCACCAAGTGTAGTGTCTGGAATTTAGATATTTGATAAATGTTAACTGAGAAAATGAAAATGTCTTCAGAAATGGACCAGAATTGAGAGACTTTCTGCCACTCTCACCCTGTACTTTAGAGAGAGCAGAGAAGATTAGAAGAAGAAACTGGAATTCCCACAGAAAACACAAAGAGTTAACTAGAGCCATCACAAGTAAGTGTGAAATAAAAAATCCAAAGAGGACATAAGCTCTAGCGAATGCAACGGGGGACTAAAACGTTGGACCCAAACCACAAAGTCTCCGAGACACAGGGTTTCATAGGACAGTGCAAGAGGATTAGAGACCTTGTAAAGCTGAACTTATAGGAATGTAACTTGAGGCTGATGGGGCAGAATCATTGATACTCCAAGCTTGGAAGCTCATGATAACTTTTTGTCTACTATTACCAGATGATTATTTGGTTTTGCAAATAGTGATAAATAACAACGAGATATGTGCAAGCCTTCAATAAAGATCTTTATTGGGGTCAAAATGATCCTGGCAAACGACACTTTCAATCATGTGTCCAATCAGGAGGATCAAAAGCTATTCTTCCTCCTTCTACATGACCTTTGACTATGTCACTGGGTCCATCTTGGGCTTGTACCAACAGTGCCTTCACTGGAAGTGTATTTGGGGTGGGAAGACCAAGGTCTGAAGGCGAACACTGCTATTGTTAGCTATGGGACTTGGGCAGGCCACTTCCCTCTCGAAGCCCGTTACCTATTTAGGAAGTTAGCACGATAAAATTAGCCTGGAAGAGTGGTCATGAGGCATAAATGTGAACATGTATGTGAATGTCCTTAACTGTGACTGGGAATATGATAGATCAGTGGTCAGCAAATTGCGGCTCACGAGCCACATGCAGCTCTTTGGCCCCTTGAGTGTGACTCTTCCACAAAATACCGACTTCTGCGCATGGGCCACGAAGTTTCAATCGCACTGTACATGCATGCCCGCATGTATTTTGTGGAAGAGCCACATTCAAGGGGTCAAAGAGCCGCATGTGGCTCACGAGCCACAGTTTGCCGACCACTGTGATAGATGATCAATAAGTAGAGCTAGAATTCAATTTCGTAGACCCAGAGAAGTGTCCCCTGGAATAGAGTGTAATAGGTGACAAAATGCAGGGGTCACTACCTTACTCCAAGGTGTAATCAGAAGCTGATTTCTGTGATAGACCCAGGGACCTCTAATGTTAGCTTCTCTCTGCGATGCCTTCCCTTCTGTTCTCATTATACGCCAAGATGACTATATCCAGAAACAAAGCATCAATTAAGTCAAACAGCCTTCATAACACTTAAGCAATCCCCTAGAGCAGCAGTCGCCAGCTGGTGGTCCGTGGACCACTGGTGGTCTGTGAGGCCCAAAAGGTTGGCAACTGCTGCCCTAGAGGACGAACAAGCAGAGAGTGATCACCTGAGATCAGAGTGAAGGATATGAGGAGAGGAGCAGTGGGAAATGGGAACAACAAACAGACCAGGTTGCCTTTGATCCTCAGATTACAGATGCTTTGGTGTAGGTAGTAAATTAGAAAAATGAGAAGATGAGGCAAGTCTGTTCCATGTTCACTTATGGCAATAGTTTATCAAAGCTAAGGATCAGCTAACAATTTAGATGGAACAGGCCCTCTAGAACTTGAATGTTGTCTCCTTTTTATCTTCTCTGTATTCAGTCTAAGAATTGGTTTCATATGTCATGTCAAATGCATTATCATTTGTCTCAGTCAACTGTACTATGTATTTACAGGGTAGGCAAATACCTGAAAATATAAGGTCAGTTTGGATATTAGATTATCCTGGAAGAAGAAGAAGGAAATAAAGTGAAAGAGAAGGGTTAAACTTGAAGTAGAAATATCAACTCAGAGATTATTACAACAGTTCAAACTAAACATTATGAAGGTGCCAACCAGGCAGTAGCCCTGGATGTGGAGGGAGGACAAATTCCATAGAGACTTGGAGATAAAATTGAGTGAGCTGGTGACTGAACATGGAGAGTAAATGAAGCAAAGGGAGGACTTCAGGGCTCAAAAGAAACCAAGGCTGTTCACAAGGATATTTATTGCAACTGTTTTTGTATTGTAGAAGAAAAATAGAAACAAAGGGAATGCCTATGAAAGCAAAATGATTAAATATGCCATGATATACCTGTACTCTGGGACACTGTGCTGTCTTTCTCTGGAAAAAGTTAGACCCAAGCCAGCTGCCTTGGAGGAATTTCCTCAGAGTGTGGCTAAGTGAAATGCACAGAGGAATATACATGAGATGATTCCATTACATTAATATAAAAGCAGCAATCAAAAAAACCTCCATATGTATGTAAATGCAGGTAGGTAAATATATATATATATATATATATATATATGCATGTGTGTGTATTCAATTATAATTATGATTGTGTGAACAAAGTAGAGGAAGCAAGTAAAAGAAAAGCAAAATATCTCTATTATAAAATATTATCTTTTAATTTTTAAAGAGTATATATATATAAAAGCCTAAGCGACCAAATGACTGAATGACCCGTCATCTGGTCGCTATGACACATGCTACCACAAGAGGGCAGATACTCAATGCAGGAGCTGCCCCCTGGTGGTTAGCGTGGCATTGCTCAGATAACTGACCCATCCTAGCAGCCCACCAGCCAGGTGGCAGCCACTCACTACCTCAGTAGTCCTGCAGGTCTAATCTCTGGAGAACGGGCCAGGCACTGACAGACCCAGCACCACCAGTACAATCCCAACAGCACCGGTGGCCTCCACTGACCTCCTGGAAGTTGGCCTGGGGCACCATGGCCACTTCCGCTCCCTAGATGCTCCTCAAGAAACAATATAAAAGTGGCCTCCAGGTGGCTCCCAACAACCAGCGTGAACATCAGCAGGACAGATCGGGATCCCAGGCCAGCAAGGGCATCCCACCACCTGCCCAGAGGGCCAATCACATCCCAGCCCCCCCACCCCCACCCCACCGCTGCAACCCCCTGGTGCAGGCACCAGAAGCAGTGTTCACGCTGGCAAGCACTGCTGCAGCAGCGCGAGCCTCTCCTGATCAGGACTGACTGGGTGCAAACCGGGATGAGCAGGAGTGGCAGGCGGGAGCAGCAGGCGGTGTTGGACTGTGGGTTTCATCCCTATCCCTGCAGGCCACCCTGAGGGACTCCACCCGTGCACAAATTTGTGCACTGGGCCTCTAGTCTAATTATATTTTTATTGAATTGCTTATCTATAATAATAAAAGTGTAATATACAAATCGACCAAATCGCAGAATAGCAGAACGACTGTTTGGACAACCATGCTATGACACACAGTGGTGCCAGGCTAGCCAAGGCGGGTGCGATGCAATTGGTTGGGGGGTCCCACCACCACCCCATGATCACCCCAAAGAGGGAGGCCCAGGCCATGGACCCATGGGCTGCGGTGGGTGGGCGGGGTCTCCCTCTGTGAGGCAATTGATGGTGGGGCTCCCGCAGGCTGGGCTGAGAGACACCCCCCCCCCCCGCCCGAATGCACAAATTTCGTGCACCATGCCTCTATATTGTATATAAAACCATAAAAAAGATGCATGTGATGGTTAAAAGGAGTTTAATGGATTCCAACTGACTTTTTAAAAATATGTGTTTATTGATTTTATAAAGAAAGGAAGAGGGAGAGAAAGATGGAAGCATTGATAAGAGAGAAACATTGATTGGCTGCCTCCTGCAAGCCCCTTGATGGGGATTGAGCCGGTAACCCAGCACGTGCCCTGCCCAAGGGAATTGAGCAAATTCCAATTGATTTTAATCACCTTATACTGTTAGAGATTATTTATAAAATTGGTATAAAAACCCACAATGATCCTAAAATTGCGTAAAAATGAATTTTATTAATTTTTTTAAAATCTACACCAAATCTACTTTCATTGTAGACAAACACAATTAAGGTATATTTTTCAGTCATTTGAACATTCCTCTCCTATTAGACTTAAATCCCTCCACAGCTATTTAGGATGAGCTATTTAGGATGGGTGAATTTAGGAAATTAATCTCTCAGCATGTTTTTTCTTATGCAAAAAATGGGAATGATAATCTCAACCCTGAAAGGTGATTGTTAGGATCAAATAAAAGAATGTCTATAGACTGCCTGGCCCATAGTAGGCTCTCCTCAGGTGGCAGCTACTATTTTTAATACTCTTTGGGACCCTCCCAGCCCCCCCAACTTCCCAAGGGTGACATGATTGATTTCAGCCATGGCCTTCGGTTCCTCCTTAACCTCCACTGATACTTTTTCTGTACAGTTCCAGGAATCGTGGTCCCTCCCCTTTTCTCTAGACTTTGATCAGTACTTGAGGCCAAAGAAGGAATTCTGGGCCACTGGCCAATGAGCAGACATCAGGGCTCACACATAGTTTCTTCCTGGTCCTATTTTTAGCTGATCTGCCTTCTTGCTTTAAAACTTACTTCAAATTCAAAGTAATTTTCAGATGTCCTGTTCACATTTAACAAGTAAAAGTCTTTCTTTGCAAGTTTTTACTACAATGTAAAGAAAATGATTAAATAAATGTGGGATTTAGTTGTAATAGCATTACTAAGTGCTAGATAACTAGCTTCAGGGTCTTCCCTCCCAGCCCCATCAAAGCATAATGGAAATGATTTTCACTTTTGATGCAATTATAATAAAAATCACTTTGGAAGAACTAAAATCACCTTATAAATTTGCATTATTTGTTTGGTGTCTACATCTCTGGGAACACCAGATTAAGATATCCCAGGTAGAACTGTACAGCGTGGGCACCAAAGTTGCTTAAGGACTTCAGTTTTATTTTTAACTAGAGGCCCAATGCACGAAATTCATGCAAGAGTAGGCCTTTGCAGCTGTGGTGGCTGCCTCGATCCCTCCCTTGTAGCCACAGCGGCTGCCTCGATCCCACAGCTGCAGCCCCGGCTTCTTCTGGAAGGACGTCCGGAAGGTCGTTTGGCTGTCCAGTCTAATTAGCATATTATGCTTTTATTATTATATACTAGAGGCCCAGTGCACGAAATTCGTGCACTGGAGGAGGGATCCCTCAGCCTGGCCTGTGCCTTCTCGAAGTCCAGGACCCCTCGCTCCTTACCACCCACCTGCTCACTGCTCCTTACCGCTCGGCTTGCTGCTCCTTAGTGCTGCCGCGGAGGCAGGAAAGGCTCCTGCCACCGCTGCTGTGCTCGCCAGCCATGAGCCCAGCTTCTGGCTGAGCGGCGCTCCCCCTGTGGGAGCACACTGACCATCAGGGGGCAGCTCCTACTATGAGCATCTGCCCCCTGGTGGTCAGTGTGCATCATAGTTACTGGTCATTCTGGTGATTCCACTGTTAGGGTTGCTTAGGCTTTTATTATATCGATTAAGAAATTACACATACGACTGGATAAAACTTAGCCATTCAATTTGCTGAGTTTTCTGTTTCATTTCTAAAGCATATCATTGCTATAGGAAAAATGTAAAAATAAATTTATAAATGTAAATCCCAATCACTTGAAAGTTTCCCTCAGTTTGGTTCATAGTACACAATATAAAAGAACTAGTTTGTCCTAGCCAGAACTTTTCCAAAGGAACAGTAGGGCCCTTTTATAGTTAGGAGTTGAACATAGGGTATTTCTTGATTTTGTAGATTTTGTTTATAGTTTATTTGTGTAGTAATTTTATTTCTGAATAGAGCTTCCTTCTTTATTGTCTCTAAATTATATTTTCATCTTCTTCAAACAGCAGAATACTTAAAATATTTTTGAAAACAAACCTTCACAAGTGGCCACTTATGGGTAAAAATTCGATTGCATTTGGTTTACCATGATTAATAAGAAGGCAGAAACCAACATTTACTGTTTACAATGCCCCGGGCATTGTTCTAAACCAGGATTTCTCAACCTTGGCACTAGTCACATTTTTTAAAAAAAATTTCAGGGAGGCAGGGAGAGAGATTGAAACATCAATGATGAGAGAAAATCATTGATCAGCTGCCTCCTGCATAGCCCCTACTGGGGATTGAGCTTGCAACCAGGGCATGTGCCCTTGACTGGAATTGAACCTGGGACCCTTCAGTCCGCAGGTCAGCGCTCTATCCACTGAGTCAAACACACTAGGGCCTACTTACATTTTGGACTGAATAATTCTTTGTTGTGATGGAGCTGTCCTGTGCATTAAATAATATTTGGTAACATCCTTGGCCTGTACCCACTAGAGATGTTAATAGCACACACCCCCTCCCCCACCAGCTGTTAAAAACAAAAACATCTCTAGACATTGCCAAATGCCCTGTGAGGGGCAGAATCCTCCCCTGTTAAGTATCACTCGCTATTCTAGACACTTTTACACCGGTCATTTTCCTTATCTTTTACAGCAGAGACTATGAGAGCTTATGTAATTTTCCCAAGGTCACATAATGGGTCATTGAGTGGGTTCTTGGGACTTAAATTCCAGCTAGTATAATTCCACAGCTCCTTCTCTTTTAGAGATCCTGCTGGAAAACAAAAATAAAGATTTAGATTCAACATTTGAAACATAAAGGTTATTCTGAGTGAGATGCCTAATACTTTCTACATCTTCAAACCCCCACCTTGGATGTGCTTTTAGCTGCCACCAACCCCCAACCTTCCCTTCCAACAAATATCTCATTTTTGCCTGAGAGACCAAGTTGTCTGACAAGTTTTTGGTGTGTTTTTTAGTTTTTCCTCTTCACCTCAACCACTCTGTACCATCCTTCTTTATAAGGCCAGCCCCTCTGCCTGTGTCCTTGATCGTAGCCCCTCTTCCTTCCCTCTAATCTTTCTTCATGAATTGTTCTTACCACGAAATATCCCTATTATGAACCTTCAGTTCTCCCCTCGGCCTGAGAATATGCTTATCCCTCTGTAATGGTTAATTTTATGTGTCAACTTGACTAGGCCACGGTGCCCAGACATTTGGTCAAATATTATGTTTTAGATGACAGTAGCATTTTAATCAGTAAACTTTGAGCAGAGCAGATTATTCTCCATAATGTGGTTGGATCTCGTCCAATCATTCCCTGGAAGGAGAGGGAATTCTGTCAACCTTAGGACTCCAGCTGTAACTCTTGTCTGGGTCTCCAGCCTGCCAGCCTACTGTGAGGATTTTGGACCTGCCAAGTTTCCACAATTTCTTTTTATAGATACATTCTACTGGTTCTGGTTTCTCTGAAGAGCCGAATACGCCCACCTTCATGAAAACCCTTTCTCCCTATGTTGCTTTGCATCTGAGCTCAAATGCCCCCTTTTCCACAGCTCTGCTGTCCCCTCTCCTTCTTCTGCTGGTATCTCTCTCTTCATAAGATGTTTGAAACACTGTGAAACAAGGACCTTATTTATTTCATTGTTCCATTTGCAAAACATGTCTAGCACAATAACTTGGATAATTAAGTTTAATCATTTGAAATGTGAAATCTTTTCTCTAAGGTTGAAAAAACATCTGAAAAATAATGCAACAATAAATATTTCCTCTTGATATTTCTATACGTAGGCGTTTGAATTTGAGCTCTGTTTATGAAAAGCTTTCTTTTCAGTTCTCTTTTTCTTAAAAAAAAAAATGTTTTTCAGAGTTGCAATAACAGAGCCATCCAAACGCAGAAACCTGTAGCTTTGTTTATGGAATTTCAAGATCAGAGGACTCATTCCCCAAATGCAAATGGTGATGAATACATGTCTGGTGAGTGGCTGGCAACACTTTTTTACTTTACAAGTTTAACTCCTTCACTCCTGCCCATAATGACTAGTATGCCCTCATGAAATTAGAACATTAAAAAAATTCAGTTATTTGTTTAACAAGATTTTTTTAAAAGTAAGTAAGATGTTTTAAATAAAGCAGCAGGGATTTTAGAACATTTCTACTGTGAGCAAAAAAAAGAGTGACATCTTTTTTTCCAAGGAAACACCAAATGACAGATAATACAGGTACGGGGGGCAGGGCGGAGGGAGCAGAGGCCTTGGAGGCCCCAGAGGCCCTGAACTGGGAGGATTTAGCTGTGGCATCAGGGCTGAGGTTGCTGGAAACTGCAGAGTTCACAGAGGCAAGGACAAGGACGAGGACAAGGACAAGGACAAGGAGTGGTTCCCCGTCACCAAGCTGGCCACCTGGTCAAGGACATGAAGATCAAGTCCCTGTTTTTTCCAACATTTTATTATAAAATTAGGGGCCCAGTGCACAAATTCGTGTACCTTGAAAGGAACTGTGGGCCACGAGGCTGCAGTGGGCACAGGGTCGGGTCTTGGCCCATCCTTCATGCCCCTGCCTGGCCCCTCTCACAGTGGCCCCCGTCCCTTGTCTGCCGGCAGCCCCACTCCCATTGCTCCCACATATTGACAGTGTTGGCTCCACTTGCACCCGCTGACAGTGCAGAGCAATTGGGGCCAATGCCAGCAGTGGGTGCAAGTGCTGGACGGGACCATAACTCCTGGGAGTAAAGAATTTTTAGTAACCACCAGAGGCTTGCCCCAATGACAGTGACGAGTGACCCGCCTAGGTCTGGCGCCCCTGCTCACCTGATCCACCATCCTGCCTGCTGCTGATGCCTGCCATGTTCCACGTGCACCCCCTGGTGGTCAGTGCACGTCATAGCGACCGGTTGTTCCACCATTCAGTCTATTTGCATATTAGGGATATATATATATATATATATATATATATATATATATATATATATATATATATATATGTATATATATCCCACGTTCAAAGACTGTTAAATCGTGTTGTTTACCCATATCTTCAGAAAAAAAATCACTGCTACTGTCGTGGTAAAATACCTGCTTCCCTATTTATAATGGTCTGGCCCTCTAGCAACTTCCACGCGGAATTATAGCTAATTTGCCTACAAACGTCAGGTGGTCACAATAATCTGGCCACTCAGTGTATATAGATATGTTCAATGCATTTGTTGCCATGGGGGACTACAGTGGACATATTGGTCTGGATGTTAAGTGCTCAAAGGAAATACCCACTGTGGGGCCATCATCCTGGCCAAGCCCTCTATTGTCCCTATGCAGGAGGCTTCTAGGGGAACAGGATCCACAAGCCCCACCCTGTCCCCTGCAAGGTGACCAGCCACTGTGGCTCGGCGCCCAGGCACCTCACCTCTGCCTCCAGAGGCACTGACATCCTCTTAGCCCCTTCTTAGTACCCAAGAGGCTGCTGATGGTGGCCGGTACCGAGGACTGCTGCACCTCAGCCAGGGGCGGCACTGCCACCCTGGGCACCTTTGATTCCATCTCTGAGACCTACAGCTATTTCATCTCTGGAAAAAGACTGCTCACCACGTCTCCCTCTCGGGCATTCACTGGCCACCTCGCAAAGACCCACACCAGAGCTTCTGTGCCGACAGCCCAGGCCCCAGCTGTGCCACCATATAATTTTGTACGAGAAAAACAAACTGAATTAAGCCTGTTTAAGAAAAAAAAAGTTATATTGGATGGAATTTTGACCTTTAGGCTAAAGACCTGAAAGTGAGTTTTAAAACAGAAACACATTTCTAGGGAATTATAAAGAGCTTTTAAAAACTCATTGGTGATTTACCACTGATGTGTTAAAGTTTTCAGCAACACTCAAAGCAGTCTTCTTAATTGAAGAGAGAGAAAAATTTCCCACAATAACGAATATACCACAATCAAATTACTTTCATTTTTATATTTGTCTTTGGTTCTATATTCCTGGCCCATATAGGTTTATACTTTTTTCCAATATTTTATTATAAAATATTTTTAACACATCACTCTACCCATATTTTTTCTTAAATATGTTCAGATTTATTCTGGGTATGCAAGGCTGGCTCAACATTAAAAATTCAGCCCTGGCCAGTTTTGTTCAGTGGATAGAGCATCGGCCTGCAATTTTGATTCCGGGTCAAGGGCAGGTAACCCGGAATCGGCCTGCAGGCTTGATTCCCGGCCCAGACGGGGCTTGTGTAGGAGGCAACCAAATGATGTGTTTCTCTCACATCAGTGTTTCTTTCTGTCTCTCCCCTTTCTTCCATTCTGTCTAAAAAAAAAAAAAAAAAAAAAAAGAATGGAAAAAATATCCTCAGGTGAGGGTTAACAAAACAAAATTCATCACGTCAACAGGTTATAGGAAAAAGAAGTTTAAATGATTATATCAATAGATGCTAAAAATGTATTTGATAAATTCAATACTTATTCATAATAAAAACTCCCATCAAAGTAGGAATACTTTATTAAGTAAAGAGGAAATTCCTTTACTTGATAAAGAACATCTACAAAAAACCTATAGTTAGATCATACTTAATTGTGAGAAACTAGATACTTTCTCCCTAAAATTGGCTAAAAGACAAGAATGTCTCCTCTTAAACCTCTCCCTTGTTCAACATCATACTTGAAGTCCTAGCCAATGCATTCAGACAAGAAAATAAAATTAAAAGCATACGAATTGGACAGAAAGAAATGAAATAGTCTTTGTTCACAGACGGCATGAATGTCCATGTAGAAAATATAAAAGAATTAACAACAGGAAAACCTACTGAAACTAATAATTAATTACAGCAAGATTTTTGAAATGAGATTATGATCATTGAAATAAAAAACCTCAGTGGATACTATCATAAATGAGATAGTCATGCTAAAAACATTGAAGCCAAATGTGATTAAACCTTTAATGCCAAATATTAGTTTATAGAAGCTAGAGCAACTAAACCACAGAAAAAGCAACTGGGAAAGTTCAAAACATAGAAAACTGTATAGGACAAGCAATCCATTTTCTAAAAATAGATCTTAAGAAAAAAGGGAAATATGGAGAACCTATTGAATAAATGGTAACTTAAAAGGCATTTGCCAATTTAATATTCATACTTTATTTGGATTCTGATTCAAATAAATTGTGAAAGTTATGACATTTATGATATAATTAAAAATTTGAGCAGTTACTGGATGTTGAGTCTACCTTGATAACTTTTACTACTTATAAACCCATGTAACTAGCACCAATCAAGAACATGTTTATGTCCCACAAAAAGTTCCTGATTTATCTTCCCAGACAATAGAACCAACCCTGAGATAATTTCTAGGTTAACGTCTACCACCATGGAATAGTGTTGTCTGTCCTAGAACTTCATACAAATGCATTCACACATTACATACTCCTATGTGTTTCTCTTCTCTTGCTCCCAGCATGTTTTTCAGATTTATCCATGTTGTTGTACTTATTGGTACATTCTTTATTGTTGTGTAGCATTCTGTTGTATGAATATGCCATGATTTATTATTCATTCTGCTTATGATGACTATTTGGATGGTTCCTAATTTGGGGCTATTATAAATGAATATGCTATGAATGGTCGGAAATAAGTCATTTGGGGCACATAACTGTGTCATAGAAAAGGCATTTGTTTAATTATACTAAATAGAAACAGCCAAAGAGCAACGTATGAGAGTCACAGTTACTTCACATTTTGCCAATGCTGGAAACTGTCTTTTTTTTTTAATTGTTGACTCTGTTGTAGATATCCCCCATTTCCAAACCCTTTACCACCCTCCACCCAGTCCCCCTGACCTCCTAACCCACCCCCACCTCTGGCCATCACCCACTGTTGTCTCAGTCCATGGGCTATGCATATATGTGCTTTGGCCAATCTCTTCACCTTTCATCTAGTCCCCCTCATCCCCCTCCCCTCAGACCTGTCAGTCTGTTCCATGTATCCATGCCTCTGGTTCTATTTTGTTCCTCAGTTTATTTTGTTCATTAGATTCCACATATAAGTGAGATCATATGGTATTTGTCTTTCTCACTCTGGCTTATTTTGCTTATCATAATAAACTCCAGGTCCATCCATGCTGTCGCAAAAGGTAAGAGATCCTTCTTTTTTACAGCCATGTAAATGTGTAAATGTACCATTATGTAAATGTACCATAGTTTTTTTATCCACTCGTCTATTGATGGGCACTTGGGCTGTTTCCAGATCTTGGCTATTGTAAATAAAGCTGTTATGAACATAGGGGTGCATATATTCTTTCTGATTGGTGTTTCTGGATTATTAGAATACTACAGGCCCGGTGCATGGATTCGTGCACCAGTGGGGTCCCTTGGCCTGGCCTGCACCACTTGTAATCCAGGACCCCTTGAGGAATGTCAGACTGCCGGTTTCGATCTGGTCCCCGCAGGCCAGGCAAAAGGACCCCACCAGTGCACCAGGCCTCTAATATGCATATAAGATCTTTGGTTAATCTTTCCTGCCCTCGCCCCTCTCCCCTTCCCTCTGAGATTCATCAGTCTGTTCCATGTTTCCATGCCTGTGCATTGAGCATCTGCCTCCTGATGGTCAGTGTGTGGCATAGCTACTGGTTGGATGGTCGAATGGTTGCTTAGACTTTTATATATAGAGATATTAGAATATATTCCCAGAAGTAGGATTGCTGGGTCAAAAAGTAGTTCCATTTTTCATTTTTTGAGGAAACTCCATACTGTTTTCCACAGTGGCTGCACCAGTCTGCATTCCCACCAACAGTGTACTAGGGTTCCCTTTTCTCCACATCCTCACCAGCATTTGTTTATTGATTTATTGATGGTAGCCATTCTGACAGGTATGAGGTGATATCTCATTGTGGCCTTAAAAGGCATCTCTCTGATGATTAATGATGTTGAACATTGCTTCATATGTCTATTGGCCATCTGTATGTTGTCTTTGGAGAAGTGGCCTTTTCTCTGTTTGTGCACATACCTGGTTTCTGTCTGTGTGTCCTGATCTTTTCTCATAAGAACATCTGTCAGATTGAATTATGGCTCATTTTAATTCAATTACCTCTTAAAGGCCCTATCTCAAACTGTAGTTACATTCTGATTTATCGGGATTGGGACTTCAGCATATAAATTTGGGGTGGGGAAGAGGGGAATTCAATCCATAACAGCTACTGCCAGAAAAACAGAAAATAACAAGTGTTGGCAGGAATGTGGAAAACTGAGAGCCTTGTGCACTGTTGGTGGGAATGTAAAATAATGCAGCTGCTATGGAAAGTAAGACGATGGTATTCAAAAACTAAAAACAGAATTACCTTCTGATCCAGCAATTCTACATCTGAGAATATATCTAAAAGCATGGTCTTGAAGAGATATTTGTATACACATGTTCATGGCAGCATTTTTCATAATAGCCAAAAGGTGAAAGTAACCCAAGTGTCCATCAAGAAATGAAAGGATAATCAAAATGTGGTCTGTACATATACATTCAGCTTTTAAAGGGAGATGCATTCTGACCTATACCACAACATGGATAAACCTTCAGAACATTACGCTATGTGAAATAAACCAGTCACAAAAGCCAAATACTATATGATTCCACTTATATGAGGCAGTCAAATTTGTAGAGATAGAAAGTAGAATAGTATTTTCTGGGGTGGGGGGGAGGGGGGAGGTAGGGGTGATGGGAAGTTGTTCAATGGGTATAGAGTTTTAGTCCCACAAGTTGAAAGAGTTGTGAAGGTTGGCTGCCCAACAATGTGAATGTACCTAACGCTACTGAACTGTATACTTAAAAGTGGTTAAGGTGTATATTTTATATTATGTATATTTTACTACAATTAAAAATGAATAAAGAAAAACAAAAAATTGCTATGGACATGATAGAGGAGGGATGTCATCAGAGTATGGGTGAGGAGCTGGATAAACAGATGACTAAGAATGATTAAGTGGAAATTTTTAAACCCTTATAAAACAGTTTTATTACTAAATGGGGATGTTTTAAACTACTAAGTTTTGCTGATACAAACGTATCCGTTAAGTGTTTCCTCTTTGGTTACCCAGAAATCTGCTGTCAGGGCAGGAATGAACCCTGTGAACCTTGACCCCAGGCTGTCCTCATTAGGCTGCGTAATGCTTGGAATCAGACACTGCATTTCAAGAGCAGTGACGAAGGAGTGTCCTTGGGGCTTCGGGCTCCTCTGGCTTCTGCTGCACAGGAGAACTGCTGGCGCAGGAGCCGAATGAGCCCCGTCTAGCTGTACTTAAATTAGTAATGAGAACAGCATGACGACGTCAGCATGAAAGTTATTGCAAATAGGAAAATCTGGAGCGATGGTTACACTGGCGGTAGTTGTCAATGCACTGTCATACCTCTAATGCTAGCATTATGTTCCTAACATGCAATCATCTTTGTCATCCACAGAAACCAAAAGTCATTCCTTGTGCAAGGTCACAGGGAAGTGGGAAATGCAAAACCCTTGCAAAAACTGTCTTACATTCTCAATAGACAGATTTTCCATTTGGATTTTGCTGATGTTTATACCATATGCCATTTACTCATAACATTTTATGGACACTCTGTAATCATCTCCATAGATAAAAATAAGACAGTATATAATTCATTTTAGTTACATACTATTAGCTTTTAAATTAATTAATTAAATTTTATAAATCAATCCTATCAGTGATGGGTTTTCTTACTGATAACGAAGTTAATAATATTTATGATAAAAGTTAGCATTTATGGCCCTGGCTGGTATTGCTAAATGGTTAGAGTGTCTGCCCAAAGGGTGGAGGGTTTGAGTCCCAGTCAAGAACACATGCCTAGGTTGCAGGTTCAATCCCAAGTGCAGGAGGCGACCAATCAATGTGTCTCACACTGATGTCTCTCTTACATCAAAGTCACTGTCTCTCTTTCTCTCTCTCAATCTCTCTCTTTCCTTCTCCCTCCCTCTGCCCCTGTCCCCCTTCCATTCTTTCTAAAAAAAAATCAATGGAAAAATATCCTTTTTAAATTTATTTTATTTTTATAGATTTCAGAGAGGAAGGGAGAGAGAGAGAGAAAAACATCAACGATGAGAGAATCATTGATCAGCTGCCTCCTGCACACCCCCCCCCCCATTGGGGATCAAGCCTGCATGTGCCCTTCACTGGATTTGAACCCAGGACCCTTCAGCCCACAGGCTGACACTCTATCCACTGAGCCAAACAAGTTAGGGCCCTTCTTTTTTTTATTAACCAAAGAAAGAGGTTAGCATTTATGAAAGTATAAGAGAGATGACAAAGCTCAGAGTGAAAGGAGAATTCATTTATATATCTGTCCTCTCAGGGTTATTTCTATGAGTTTTTCAATTTTTTAAAGACAGTTATTCCCATTCTTTAAAAGTTATGTTTCACTTTAGTGTCAAGAAAGATTAATTGCCAAAACCGGTTTGGCTCAGTGGATGGAGCGTCGGCCTGCGGACTGAGGGGTCCCAGGTTCGATTCCGGTCAAGGGCATGTACCTGGGTTGCGGGCACATCGCCAGTGGGAGATGTGCAGGAGGCAGTTGATTGCTTGCCGGGGTCCAACCCCAGCAGGTCCAGGGGTCCCTAAAGGTGTGGACGGAGTCGGCGAAGATGGAATGATACAGAGACAGCGTTCGGGTGATCATCATAGCCAGGTTCCTCTAGCCAGGTTCAGTAGCCAGGTTCTAGTCAGGTTCTCCTGCCAATCTCTGTAGTCAGGTTCAGTCCAGGATCCCTTGCCATGTTCTCTCGCTAGGTTCTGTCTCTAGGTTCTGAGGCCAGTTTCTGTCCAGGATCTTTTGCCATGCTCTCTCCAGCGAAGCTCCCCCGTCTCTAGGCGCTGTCTTCTGAATTCTGTCTCATGAGTTCTGTCTTCCAAGCCCTGTCTGAGTTCTGTCTCTTGCTGTCTTGTTCTGAGTTCTGAGTTCTGAGTGTTTCTGTCTTGTTACAACTGTATTTATACCAGTTGATTCAATCCTATCAATCTCTATTACAAAGGTTAGGGCGTTTCTTATCTCCATTCCAGGGAGAAAAGATTATGTAGTTTAAGCATGATTGTTCGTAGTTAAAGGGATTAATTACCCGCCTGGCACTTAGTTGAGGGGTTTTATTCCCTCCCTAACTTCAGGGGAAAATCCCTACCTGGGGATTCAACCTTTCTCAGAGAGGTGACTTTGGTTAAAACACAGCGCCAAGAAGGTGAGCAAACATATTAAGAACCGTATGCCATATATGCCAGGTCCCTTGAAACAGCAAGGATGGACCGGCTCCCGGCAAATTCCCCCTTTTTTATTTTTTAAAAGCAAGCATTAAAAAGAAAAACCTGAAACGCTCTCTTGTATCCATTTTAAGAGTAGGATTGGCACTTTCTGCTATTACCTGAGTCCTGATCTATCACCCCAGGGAGAGCTTGCCAATCCTGCACTTTCCCGGGGTGGAAAGGCTGCAGTGGGGTTAAGGATAAGGCTCCTTGGGCCTACCTTCTCCCATGCCATTACATTTACCTTTCCTTCCTCAGAAAAGCATGGACATACTTCTTGTATAAAACGTTCTGTCTGACTGGGAGTAACATTAATTCCTCTGCTAGCAAGCATATGTGTTAAAAGATCAATACAGAGTCTTTTTTCTTTAGACTCAGTATGGCACATCTTCTTAATCTAAAGATCAATACAGAGTCTTCTTTAGACTCAGTATGGCACATCTTCTCAATCTAAGGATCAATACAGAGTCTTCTTTTCTTTGGACTCAGTATGGCACATCTTCTCAATCTAAGTTCTGTACTATCCACCTTCTTACCCTATTTATCCTCTATAGGGGGGTCTGTAGCACCCTGGTGGAGTCCTATCCGTCCCGAGTGTGGGGGTTTTCAAGGGGGGGGGGGCTTACCTAAGGGAATCCTGTTCCAGGGATTCCCAAAGGTGTGGACGGAGTCGGCGAAGACTATCCACCCTCTTCCTACGGTGGAGTCTGATCCGTCCCGAGTGTGGAGGTTCTCAATGGGGTGGCTTACCTAAGGGAATCCTGTTCCAGGGGTTCCCAAAGGTGTGGACGGAGTCGGCGAAGACTATCCACCCTCTTCCTACGGTGGAGTCCGATCTGTCCCTAGTGTGGGGCGCTTACCTAGGGGTCCCTGTTCGGGCGCCAGATGCCGGGGTCCAACCCCAGCAGGTCCAGGGGTCCCTAAAGGTGTGGACGGAGTCGGCGAAGATGGAATGATACAGAGACAGCGTTCGGGTGATCATCATAGCCAGGTTCCTCTAGCCAGGTTCAGTAGCCAGGTTCTAGTCAGGTTCTCCTGCCAATCTCTGTAGTCAGGTTCAGTCCAGGATCCCTTGCCATGTTCTCTCGCTAGGTTCTGTCTCTAGGTTCTGAGGCCAGTTTCTGTCCAGGATCTTTTGCCATGCTCTCTCCAGCGAAGCTCCCCGAGGTCCAGCCCCAGCAGGTCCAGGGGTCCCCAAAGGTGTAGACGGAGTCGGCAAAGAAGGAAGGACACGGAGACAGCGTTCAGTTGATCAGCAGCCTAGCCAGGATCTCCAGCCAAGTTCTGGTCTTGATCTCCAGAGAGGCTCTGCTTCGGATCTCCAGCCAGATTCTGTGGCCAGGTACTCCAGTCAGGTTCAGTGTCCAGGTTCCAGTCAGGCTCTCCTGCCAATTTCCGCAGTCAGGTTCAGTCCAGGATCTATTGCCATGTTCTCTCCAGCGAAGTTCTTCTGTCTCCAGGCTCCGTGTAGGTTCTGTCTTCTGAATTCTGTCTCATGAGTTCTGTTTTCCAAGCCCTGTCTGAGTTCTGTCTCTTGCTGTCTTGTTCTGAGTTCTGAGTTCTGAGTGTTTCTGTCTTGTTACAACTGTATTTATACCAGTTGATTCAATCCTATCAATCTCTATTACAAAGGTTAGGGCGTTTCTTATCTCCATTCCAGGGAGAAAAGATTATGTAGTTTAAGCATGATTGTTCGTAGTTAAAGGGATTAATTACCCGCCTGGCACTTAGTTGAGGGGTTTTATTCCCTCCCTAACTTCAGGGGAAAATCCCTACCTGGGGATTCAACCTTTCTCAGAGAGGTGACTTTGGTTAAAACACAGCGCCAAGAAGGTGAGCAAACATATTAAGAACCGTATGCCATATATGCCAGGTCCCTTGAAACAGCAAGGATGGACCGGCTCCCGGCAATTGCTGTTTCTCTCTCATCAATGTTTCTAACTCTCTATCTCTCTCCCTTCCTCTCTGTAAAAATCAATAAAATAAAATTAAAAAAAATTAAAAAAAAGAAAGATTAATCTCACTTAGACAAATATACTTGAGCATGTACGGACGGGTTTTAATAACTACAATGGAAGAGTTTAGAATCATTTTATGTGATATATGATTAGCAAACCTAGAATAACTTAGAGAAAGTTTGAGAGACAGGATTTTCGTGTTAAAATATTTGAAGACATTTTCAATAAAAGATAAATTATTTTTCTATGGCACCAGTGGGTAGAAATTAGAGTGGATACTCATTTTGGCTAATATAGAGATGAAAGTTGCTATGGCTAGTAAGAATGTTTAAGTCCTGTACTAAGGTCTGTAAAATGTGATTTTATTTTTCCCATGTCTATCAGGTTTTATCTCAAGCCCCCATTTGCAAGAAAAAAGCCATTTCCTAGTAAACTAGGTCAGTTCAACACTCCCCAGGAGGGGAGCCTTTTTCTTCCCACAAGGACACCAAGCCAGATACTAGGGCACTGAGCTTAGTTAGGGAACCCAAGCTGGCCACACACACACTGCAAACCATGTACAACTGCTTCTGGTGGAGCATGGAGGCCAGGTGGGCAGGGGCAGGAAACACTGGGACTCACGTCTTTCTTTTTCTCTTACTCCCCCTCTTCCTTGCCTCAGTTCATTATGTATTTATTCAGGGGATGGGAGGAGGCAAGGGAGGGAGGAACTGAGTCCCTTATTCATCCAGCTCCTCCTTGAAGAATTTGGCATTGTAAAGTCTTGTTTTACTTGAAGTTGTCCCCTTTGAGGCAATAGAAGCTATAGACTGCATTTCTAGTGGCCCAAATGGGTAAGCCATGGGGTGAGAGGCATGAGGGGAGAACCCATCATGGATGGCAATGGTGTTTTAGTTCACTACCATTCACGGATGCTCAGGATTGCCAAACATTGTTCTAAGCACTTTACATTTAATCCTCGCAATAGCTCTATGAGATCAATATGACAACCGCATTTTATAGATGATGAAAATGAGGCTTACAAGATCAACATCTCTAATATCAGCCTGACAGGAGAAAAACTGAGATCTGAAACTATAGCTGCTGATCCAAAGCTTGCAAGTCCATATTGTTAGTTAGTTCTACTACGTGTTGGCCACTGCCGTATATACTAGAAATACATCAGCTTTAAACCACTATGCTACCTTAGAATAGTCTCTGGTCGGAGAAATGAAAATTCTTGATCACCAGAGGCACTTAGGCAAGAACAGAAGACCATTTGGCCAAGGTAGTTTCTATTGGACAGTAATCTGTAGCATTCATTACAAATAAGTAGAACATTAAAGCTTAAAGAGCCTGGTCATGGTGACTCAGTGGTTGAGCGTCTACCTATGAACCAGGAGGTCATGGTTTGATTCTGGTGAAAGGCACATGCCTGGGTTGCGGGCTCCATTCCATCCCCAGTAGGGGGCATGCGGGAGGCAGCCGATCAATGATTCTCTCTCATCATTGATGCTTCTATCTCTCTCTTCCTCTCTGAAATCGATTAAAAAAAAAAAATACTGCCCTAACCAGTTTGGCTCAGTGGATAGAGCGTGGGCCTGCGGTCTGAAGGGTCCCAGGTTTGATTCCAGTCAAGGGCATGTACCTTTGTTGCGGGCACATCCCCAGTTGGGGGTGTGCAGGAGGCAGCTGATCAATGCTTCTCTCTCATCGATGTTTCTAACTCTCCATCCCTCTCCCTTCCTCTCTGTAAAAAAATCAATAATATATATTTTTAAAAAATACTTGTTTTTTAAAAAGCTTAAAGAAAATAATCATCTAATCTAACCACCCCATGAGTCAGAAGCACAGTTTTCCCTTTTAATTCCGTAAAATACTCATTAAACTTTGATGCACGGTAATATTTATGAAGCTGCAGTAATGGTAAGACTGCAACAGAAACTGGGTGTGGTTATATTGTGGCTGAGCACAAAGCACTGAAAAAGACATTTTTAAGCTCCCATATCTGAACAGTGTTGATGGAATTCTAGAGTTGTTTGACCTGCTACACAATAATATACAATCTCATAAAAAGAAGAATTGATCAGAGTATATGAGCAGTGAATATTTTGTATGAGCAGACCATGGTCAAATTGCATAATGGTTGTGACAGGCCCAGCCTGACACTCTTTGTGATGTGCCAGAAAGACTTGCGTCAATTATTCAGTAATCACAGTGGCTCAGTATGCCATCGTCTCAGGTGGGCGTGGGAGCAATTCTCTTTGGAGCTCCTCTGCTCCACCCTCCTGTCTCTAGAGATGAGTGACAGCTGAGAGTCACTGCATTTACCACAGTATTGCATAATAAGGAAAGAATGCGCCAGGAGATGACTGATACTTCTGTTCTCTGCCTTTAGGCCTGTGAATGTACTATTTTATTGGCATGAGGAGCACTGCTGACTTGAAAATTTGCTATATACTTTTTAAAAAATATATGTTTTTTAAAATTGATTTTAGAGAATGAGGAAGGGAGAGGGATAGAGAGATAGAAATATGGATGACCATCGATTGGCTGCCTCCAACATGCCCCACACTGGGGATCAAGCCCACAACCTGGGCATGTGCCCTGCCCGGGAATTGAATCAGAGACCTATTGGTTCATGGGTCAATGCTCAACCATTTAGCCACACTGGCTGAGTGATATATACTTTTGAGGATTTCAATACCATAACACATAAAACATAATAGCAAGGTCTGTCTTCCTTCCCCCATGATATTCATAAGTGCACCTAAGGGCACGTTTAATGTAGAGTATATAAAATGCACATTTGCAATACATAATAACTGCCACTAAATGTAGTAAATAATATAGACAACTATGCTTACCTCATCTGCCCAGTTAGCTAAAATGTTTTCTGTTTTGTGTTCCTCAAATCCTAAAGGTGATATGTTTAAATATCTTCCACGTGTACGTGACTCCCTAATACACTTCTTGAGCTTGAACCCCTTCCTGAATTCTAGATTTATGCATACAGCTTCTGACTGACATCTCTTAAACTTAACTCTTATTCATTTCCGCACACCTATTTTCCCCCAGTATTTCCTTCAAGCTATAAGTCTAAGTATCCTCCTTGGTTCCTCCATTCCCTACATCTAATCTATTCACAAATCAGTTCCCCTTTCAACCTGTTCATGGCTTTCCCTATCTACTGCTACAACCCTAATACAAGCTACCAGCACATTTTCTCTAGATTTTTAAAATACCTTTAGAACTGCTCTCCTACTCCTACTTTTGACCCCTGCTGCTCTTTCTTTCACAATAAACATGATGTTCTCACTCCCCTGCTTAAAATCCTTCAGGAGTTTCCGTTGCACTTGGAATAAAATCCGAACTCCTTACCACTGCCTGTAATGTCAGGTGTAACCTGGCTTTCCTTCTTCAGTCACATCTCCTATCACTCCCTGCTCACTCACTATGCTTCAGCTACTCCTCTCTGTTCTGTCAATTCAGCCAAGTATTTCCACATCAAGGTATTTGCACATGTGCCCTCTGTCCAGAATGCTGTTCCCCCAGATCCTTCAGATCTCAACACAAATGCCTGCTCAGAGAGGTTCCCTGATCTCCTCATCTAAAGCAGATCCCTCCCAGCCCATCACACTCTATCACGTCACCCTGTTGTTTGTTTACTCAGCTATTATCTGTCTTTCATCATATAGAATGTGAGTCCCCTAAAGGCAGGGATCTGTTTGTCTTGTTCACCACTAAATCCTCAGTGACTGGTAGATGGTAGGCACACAATGAATATTTGTTGAATGATTCGGCTTTTCCTTAGAGCACAAAGCGTGTTTCAAGGTCAGGTACCTAGGTGGGGTAGAGAGTCCATTCACTTACTTACGATAAAAGATGCAACCCAAAGGCAGAGATATAATAGTCCTTATCTTTAGCTTTCCTAATTCAGGAAAATAGCACTTCTTTCTCAGCATCATCGCTCACTACTGTGAGTTAAATTTCCGCTTCTTGGACATCAGTGATTATAGACATCTTCCTTTTCACATAAGGCATTAATGTGAACTATTAGGCATTAAAAATAGTGAAACATTAACAGCTTTCATTTTATTCTTTGGGAACACTGGTGTTATGGGCGGGGATTTATATTAATTCCCACAGTCATTGACAAAGACTCTCTCCTTAACCAAACTTCAGTCCGACTCCTCTGAGCCCTCTTTTTGAAGAGGCCTCAAACTTTCCCTCTAAGAACTAACTTTCCACACTAACGATTTCATCCACCTTTCACACTAA
The DNA here is from genome assembly GCF_963259705.1 of Myotis daubentonii. Classification (NCBI taxonomy): domain Eukaryota; kingdom Metazoa; phylum Chordata; class Mammalia; order Chiroptera; family Vespertilionidae; genus Myotis; species Myotis daubentonii. Next base: position 57,118,559 of record NC_081845.1, read on the forward strand.
AACACTCGAACATACCCTTCAATCAGCTCAAGGCTGTGTTCCTGGGATGATGACCCCAGCCTGAGAAGGCTCAATGCTGCCCACAGAATTTGGTTCTAGACGAGATCTGATTAAAGGGCCCTGAATTCCCTTTTCTTTGAGCATTTTCTTTAGAACAGATGTAACTAAATGTTTTCTCTGTCTTTTTGAGATTGTATCGTTCACAGTGCAGGACGTCTTTCTCAAGGATGTAGGAGCCGCCCTGTGAAATGTAATCATTCAGAAGGGTAGAGTCCTTGTGTCCTAATCTCTGCCGGCAAGTGGGAGTTCAACTTCCATAAACTCCAGCTGACAGACACATGTGGCCTAACCACATTGACCACCCCCACCAAGGTCGTTAAGTACTTGTCTTGTAGCCCCGGAGCATTTACAAAAACCCCCTGCCTTTAATTTTGCCAAAGTTAGCTCAATGCTATACTGGAGTCTCTCTCCCTTACTGCAGCAGCTCAAGTAAAATCTTACCACTTTTGGCAAAAGTCTGGTGAATAACCTCTCTCTCTTTTTAAAATTTATTGATGAGAGAGAGAGAGAGAGAGAGAGAGAGAGAGAGAGAGAGAGAGAGATATCAATTTGTTTTTGTAAAATGGACACTATAAAAGCCTACTCTATAGGACGCTTGGGAGGATTAAAAGGATTACCATAAAGCACCATAAATTTATAAACATATGTATATATCATCAGGCATTTTTAGTTCTAATGAAAGTCTGTGATTCCTCCTGTCAGGTCCACACCCACCCCAGCCATCGCTTTTCACATCTGGTGAAATAAAAAATGAGGGAGCTAGGAATAAGAACTGGGTGGTGCCAACATTTCTTGACGGCCTTTGGTGCTCAGGTGGTCAAGGAAGTAAAGGTCCTGTGATGCCACTAAGAAAGGAAAGGAAAGTACCCCGAAGAGTTGTCTCTCTACCAACTATTGGATTTACTCTGTGAGAAAATATTTTTTATTACTAGTAATTCAGCTTTGGCAAAATGTTGAGAAGAAGCCAAAAGACATGATGATTAACTTCCTGACATTTGCAGAGAATATAAATTGTAGGAAACCTGACTGTAGATTTGGGCTGAGAGTGGCCTTGGCTGGCATGCAAATCCGGTCAATCATTCTAAGCCTAGGTGGGGTTTATTAATTCCCACAGTCATTGACAAAGACTCTCTCCTTAACCAAACTTCAGTCCGACTCCTCTGAGCCCTCTTTTTGAGGAGGCCTCAAACTTTCCCTTGAAGAACTAACTTTCCACACTAACGATTTCAGCTAGAGTGAGAGGATGTTCCAGAGGAAAGTGTTCTAGATAAAAAAAAAAAAAAAAAAACTTGGCTTCTTTTCCCATCATGGCAGGGCAGGGCAGGGCAGATAAACTGGGTAATAGTTATGTGTAGTGGTGAAGCAGCGTCAGGCATAGCCAGGATCGGATTTACCTTTACCATCAAACCATTTCACTTTGCTCACATGACTAGAGGATTACTTATGTAGACAATGCAATAGGTGGTTCATCTTAAGAAAATGTCAAACTGTTTCCAGCATAAATGAAGACAGTATTTTGAATGACTATTTCATTTTCTAAAAATTGGTATCAAAATACATACAACATACATACCAGACAAAGGTAAAGAGGCCAGGAAGACTTTATTCCAGGCTATTATATTCGGGGAGAGAGATGTAGAACTAACCACAAACTCAACTTCACCAAGGCAGAGAGGGCAAGGTTTTCTAGGGCTGGAGTCAACGAGTGGGACAGTATGGAGCATGAAGGAGGGAAGTCATAGGCCATCTGTGCTCAATCATTGGCTTTATTTAAAGAAAAGATAATCTTCTATCTTTATGTCAGTAGGTAATTTTGCAACTTGGAGCAAGGTGCCCACTGAAGTGAGGCCCTTACCCTCCCACAGAACCTGGGAGATAGGGATGCCATCTCCTTTAAATTACATTTCAAACAGATGGCTTCCAAATCATTGAGAAAGATATTTTTGTGTTGTAAAACTGGCAAAGGCTTTCTTTCTTTCTTTCTTCTTTTTTTTAATCCTCACCTGAGGATATTTTTCCATTGACTTTTAGAGAGAGTGAAAGGGGAGGGAGTGAAGGAGGAAGGAAGGGAGTGGGAGAGAGAAAGCAAGAGAGAGAGAGAGAGATGTGAGAGAGACACATGTATTAGTTGCCTCTGGCACACGCCCCGACTGGGGGCCTGGATCAAACCTGCAACCCAGGTATGTGCTCTTGACTGGGAATTGAACCCAGAACTCTTTGCTGTGCAGGAGGATGCTCTCACCACTGAGAGACACTGGCCAGGGTCAATCTGGCAAAGGCTTTTAAAAAGACTTACATAGCCCTGACCGGATGGCTCATTGGATAGAGCGTTGGCCTGCGGACTGAAGGGTCCCGGGTTCGAGTCTGGTCAAGGGCATGTACCTTGGTTGCGGGTGCATCCCCAGTGGGGGGCGTGCAGGAGGCAGCTGTTCGATGTTTCTCTCTCATCGATGTTTCTAACTCTCTATCCCTCTCCCTTCCTCTCTGTAAAAATAATCAATTAAAAAATATATATATATATATAGACTTACATACGTCTCAAAGGGGCCAAAAGACATGATAATTTACAAGTTTTCTAAAGAAGTTATCTGAGAAAAGAAAGGTCAGGAGTCGGAGAGTGAGGAAGAAGTCTGCCTAAACTTAAAGTTTAGTCAGGTTGAAAGGAATATTAAGGTCACCTTAGTCACTGGTCACATGATAACTTATCACTTAATATTGAAATAATTTTTGCTCAATAAAATTACTCAGTTGTATATCACAGTCCACTTTTGTTTTACCCAATGAAAATGCCATCTAGTCTAATTGTTGCAAACTTCCAATTGGCACTGTCCAATGGAACATTCTGTAATGATAAAAATGCTCTATAATCTGCACTGTCCAATGTGACAGTAGCCACTAGTCACATGTGGCTATTGAGCACTTGAAATGGAGCTAGTATGACTTTTACTTTAAAAAAAATATGTTTTTATTGATTTCAGAGAGGAAGGGAGAGGAAGAGAGAGAAATATCAATGATAAGAGAATCATCAATCTGCTGTCTCCTGCATACTCCACACTGGGGATTGAGCCCACAACCTGGCCATGTGTCCTGACTGGGAATCAAATCACGACCTCCTGGTTCATAGGTCAATGCTCAACCACTGAGCCACATCAGCTGGGCTGGAGCTGAAATTTTTAATTTTAATTGAATTAAATTTAAATAACCACATGTGGTTAGTGATTAACGTGTTGGACAATGCAACCTCCAAGTCAATCTCATCATCATTTCTTCTGCAGCAACATTTCTACTACTAAATGTGATGTCTATGACCTAGGTCAGTGGTCGTCAAACTGTGGCTCACAATCCATATGCGGCTCTTTGGCCCCTCTAGTGTGGCTCTTCCACAAAATACCAACTTCTGTGCATGGGCCGCGAAGTTTCAATTGCACTGTACGTGTGTGCCCACACATGGTATTTTGTGGAAGAGCCACACTCAAGGAGCCAAAGAGCCTCATGTGACTCGTGAGCCACAGTTTGACGACCATTGACCTAGGTCATTCTTTAAGGAGGAATAATCAATGGACTTGGAGGATACTGAAACTCACTTTCCAGGAAGGTGGTGAGCATTAAATAAGTTACTGTATGTGAAACTGCCTAGCAAAATGCCTAGTACAAGATAGGTACCCAATGGTACTTTCCTTTCCAGTCTCCTTTAGGGGCACGTAATGAATCAGGGCAGGGCCTTCACAATCACACACAATAGGGCTTTGGTTGTGTGGCTGTTATAGGAGCCCATGTGCTGATGTTCTTTTTTGTTACAAGGCAGAGATGCTCTCGCTGTTATGATCTACAGGAAGTTAATCTTGGAAACAATCACCTTCTTTATACTGACTCAAACAAAAAAAATGCCAAATTTCAAAATCAGAAATAGTAAACCTTTGGATTACTCACAAGACATTTAATATTAATAATCTAATATTTCATGATGTTGCTGGTGCACTCTTTCCCTCAGACGAGTTAAAACAATCAAAGGCTATGAAAAGACTAAATCAGAACACCCATCCTGTAAAGATTCCTCTGGTGGAAAGATATGATTTTCTATATTATGTTTTTAAAAGAACTTATCTCTTCTACTGACAATGAGTGATATATTTAAGAATGTGGGATACGCAGAGGAGGAAAAGAAAACTAACATATATTATGGGGGAAAAGATAACAATTTTGGCAAATGGGTTTCAGCAGAATAAGAGCATTTTGGCACACCGCAGCCAGCCTCAGTCTGAAGTGAAGCCGCAGAGCCCCCGCCAGGAGGAATTCCACAGTATGAAGCCATGAGCATGCAGCTGCAGCTGCTTCTCCCAGATGCTCGGTTCTCTCCTATGTTTGACTTGGCTTTTTCTCCAATGACGATCATGGTCATGTTTTTTCCCTTGATTTCAATAATTCCATCTCAATTTTCTCTTGAGAACTGTACAGTGATAAGTTATTCCAAGTGATGGTACAATTTTAATAACTTTGAGCAGGGTGTTTATATGAAGGAATACTCATTTAAGAGTTTGCAGTGTTGTAGTCAACCAAAGCAGGATAATGGAAAACCTGGTTTCAGATCCTTCCACACTGACACCTAAGAATAAATGAACTTTAGCAGTTTATTTCATACGTGGTCTGAATAGGGCCGTGTCATAAACTGCCTTTTTAGTCTGAAAATTAAGCCAAGCATAATGGCCCATTTCTCAATAGGTAAAAAGGTTTATTTGTTTGAGCAAATTTACTTAAAACAATTCAGGTTTATACAGTGTAGAACTGATAAGGTTATGGCATGCTAACTACTTCTAAAGCCAATACCAAGAATACATTTCACACATTTAGTTTACAAAATTTCAACTTACACTTTTAAGGGACATGTCTATAGTGTAATATAAGACACAACTATATAACTACGTTTCCTTTTCCACAAGTTGAACATATAATAAACAGTAAAGAAGCAAATTAACATTCCAGGCAAATTCTATGTGCCAGACGCACATATGAAAAAGACTCTTTTAGTCCAGGTTTTTAAATGCATTTTTAGTTCCCATCTACCTTGCCCTGAATTTGTTTGACTTTTTCACTTTCAACCATGTTATGATCCCTTTGGATACAAGTCATCTTTGTGTTGTGATATTTGAACAAACATGCTAATATTTTATATTCTACAAATTCATTATAACTCGCGTTCCCTACTAATTTTATATCAATTAAGAAGCACATCAATTTCACACAAATAGCTACTGAACTCAGCATAGACTTTTAAGTATATTATATAGAAAAATCTTATTTTTAAGCATTAAAAAGCTAAACCAAAAAGAATTAGCAGAAATTAGGAAGTTGGGAAGTGTTTGAGATTTCAGAAAAAAAATCGCTCACAAAGTCAGTCCCTTATGATCTTTTAGAAGCCATGGTTTATTGTTTTACCTCTATGCCATAAGTAATCTCTTTGAATAATATCTTTTGTTCACAAATTCAAATGTAACTACTTTCTGATGTAAACATTTCTGGTTAACAAATTGCTCACCAGTATCTTGTTTACATTGACCCCTTCAGTGATTAATTTAAAAAATTCTAAATATATTTAGAATCATATCATACAGATATGATTCTAAATATATTCAAGATGTAAAGTGATAGGTAGCTTAAAAATAACATTTTCATTTTGAAGTGATTTGTATCAGTTTACCCTATAAACACTAATGCTCTAATAGATAGATTAATTCTTTCTAAGCATGACTCCTGGGACATTGGCAATATCTGGGGTTTTTTCCCCATTGTTTGCCTCCTTCGTAGAGTTCATTATATAAGCTACTAGTGGCCTGGCTCACGGATTCATGCACATTGAAAGGTAGTTAATTAGAACAAACAGTTTAATATCACTATTTTCCCTTTCTCTATAATAGAAGTGTCAACCAAATTCACGATCAACAATAACAGATTGAGACACATGCATGCAATTGGTGCCAGCTAGAGCTTTATATATATCGCACATGCGTGAGTCAAATTAGCCTTTTGTATATATAGAATAAACTTGCTTAATTAGACCTGCTTTCTGATGTAGCTAAACTTTCTCCAGCCCAATGAAGCACCCCAACTTCTCTTTCAGGTAACTGTCAGCAACACAGCAGAAAATACCAACACGAAGCAGGTTATTATTGTAGCTCACTCAGGGAGAACAAAGGGTAAAATATTTAACTACAGCAGTGTTTGACTATATTCTGCACAGTGAGAAAACCTGAAGTCATTTTCAAGGTCCACCATTTCTTCTTTTCAGTTGGGTCAAGTTTCTAAACTTTCTAAATCACCATTTTCCGGCTAATGAAAAGAAAGTAGGATTCCACCACATCTCCTATCTACCTACTCTAGGACTTCTTTGAGGATCAAACAAGATGAGGCACGGGAAAATGCTTCACAGGCATTTGGTTAAAGTGTAAATGTTTCCACTTGGCCATAAAGCAAGTCATATTCCTGGGCTGAAGAAACTGCAAAGAGGCTAGTTGCTAGGGAGAGGAAGCGAGCATTGCTATGTGACATCATTACCCGGCGCCCACAGACACTGTTTCTGGGCTGGGTTGGGCTGAGCTGTGGGCCACATTTTGCGCCATGGGGTCTTGACAGTGTTGGCTGTGATTTGATGGGCTGTAGCTCCGCGGTGGTGGCGAGGCCTGTGCCCCACTTGGGGGAAGCCGAGTGTTGCTTTATTGGTGCCAGGTCCACGGTGCTATTTCTTTGTAAATGGCCAGTGCGTGTTATGGCAGCTCCTGTGTTGAGTATCTGCCCCCTGGTAGTCAGTGCATGTCATAGTGACTGGTCAGATGGTCAGAGGGACACTTAGCATATTAGCCTTTTATGTATAGAGATACTTGGACACTCACCCAATTATCACCCCGATCACTGTGCAATTTGCTTACTTTATTGAAAACTTTCCATCTTATAGTTTCAAAGTTTCATTTTTATTTTTTACTTGTGGACTATAAGAGCTATTGTATTTGAAACACAAGTGTACTTCTGTGTGCACCTTCCACACCATCCAGCTAGGATTAAAGGGTAATGTCTCAGCAGTCGTGTAAATTCAAATTCTTGGGTTCCAAGCAACACTTTTAGAAAAGGTTTTCTTTCTTCTTTGTTATTTCAAAAATAAACAGTTACAGAACTGGTTCCTATCATGAATGGGCTGCTTCTATCATGGAATCACCCGATCTCAGAGCTGGATCTAGTCCAATATCCCACTCAGTTCAAGAATTCTTTCTTTAGCGTAATTTCACTCTTGGATGGATGATCATCTAGCCTTGGGTTAACTACGGCAGTGAGGTGTAATTATCCCACAAGAAGGAAAAATCATATTACTATGGAAGATATTTACCTGTGTTTTCTAAATTACCTGTATTAAGCATGTGCAATTTTTATAATTAGGAAAAAAGTTATAAAAATGCATATCAATACTTTAAAAAATGATATGCCTTTTGCATTTTCATCTAAAAAGTTGATGAGCGTTAAAGAATAAAGACAAGGATAGAGCCCTCCTTCTAGTAGAGATTTCCCTCCAGGGTGATACAGGGCTATTCATTTATTATTAGGATTGTTAATTTAAAACCAACCCTTCCTGGCAATAGTGACATATTGAAGTTGTATTAATATGGTAAAGGATGCAGGCTTTTGATTCCATATCTTCATATTTGTTATATTCTTAAAAAATAGAATTGTCTGGTGGAATTTCTCCTTCCATTTCTTAGTTTAAAAGCAATTTCTCAAGAATTCATAGAAATAATGATTAATTGAGTCAGTCAAGCATGAAAAAATAATATTCTTTTTCTACTATAATGCATGTTTTTAAAAACTAAAAAAAAATAGTTTAGATTTAAAACTCTGAAATTTGGCATAAAATGAATACTCAAAGGACCATTAATGCATGTCTGAGTGTGGGAAAGCATTTGCCTTTGAGAAAATTTGAGAATAAAAAAACATACATTTTGCTGGGTGTGGGCAGAGAATTAGGCCTTATTCAGAAAGAAATGGTTACATGATATAATTGTTTCTGATAGAATATACACAAAAAACACACTGACTTTGAGAAGTTCAGTTCAATTTGACTTTTTATCTATCTCTTTATTTCCCTGAGACCTGACCTTTGAATGATTTCTTTTTTTAAATGTAGCCTAAAACTTAATAGTATATTTTTTTCTAAAATTTGCCAGTGAAGCAAGCAAAAGCAGGGCTCATCACCTTCACAGCATGGTATCTTTCCTCCACTTCTCCAGGTCACTGCTCATCTCAGAGCAAGAATGGAGACTGAACGTGGGGTGTGGAGCTGTTACATGGGCCCAGGGCCAGAAAGAGCGAGGGGCCTGAGAAGAGGAATAACTTATTTGCTGGATAAAACATGGCAATGTGTTGCTAACCAGTTTTCTTTGGAAAGAATGCATCTGGTCTTGATAAAACCATTTTTTTTACACCATATCAGATTTCACATCAATGATAGTCATTGTTTTGAACTGAAACCTAAGCGAGAAAAATGTCATTCTGAATCTTACTGCGCAAGATGAAGTCAGAGAAAGTCCTGGGCATGCGCAATCTCTTAGTTAGCCTATCTCTTCAAGTGCAGGTCAACAACCACTAAGCCCCAAGCACTAGGATTCAAAGATTAATAAAGTGTAGGTCTTGCTCTCAAAGAGCTTACAATCAAGTACGAAAGAGATACACTTAGATGTGACCTGAAGGTCAGCACGATAAATGTGTGCCCGGGTTATTAAGTGGTCACAGAGGGGAACCCCTGACTCAGCCCAGAAGGGTATCTAGGGACCCTCCAACCCAGACAGTAAACTTCTCTGAGCAGCACCTTCACCTCAGCATCTAGCCCATAGTAAGCGCTAGATAAATATTTGCTGGACTTGACTGAGTGCATTATATTCACATTAAAAGCTTTCATGTAAGACCAAAAGGGCTGATTGAAGGTGTGTGTATATTCCCATTAAAGCTTTGAAGAATTCAGATATATATCCTGCTTATTTTCTCCACAACACTTCGCACGCCCAATATTGTATACATTACTGTCTTTATTGTCCACTACCCCTTAACCCTCAGACGTGTGAGCTCCTTGAAAATGGGATTTGTATTTCCATTGCTTATAACTGTTGATGGCATCTAGCGTACTGAGTAAATAGGTACTGAATGAGTGTGAAGTTCAACACTAGTTGAACTGATAAAATGGACAGTTTAAAAGAAAATCCAGTAAATTTGCTTTGCTTTTATCTTTTGAATATATGAAGCAAATTTATGAGACAGTATGAGAATTCAGTGCCTAAGTTATCGTTGTGTACAGCAATGATTCTTGGTGTTTTGAAAATCTCATGGATGCTATTAACTCCCTCTATAGAAAAATGCACATACACCTCAAGTTTTGACATCAACAAATATACAAAAACATTTAGTTGAGACTGTAATGGAGAAGGGAAAATTTTTTTGAAAGAATTGACTAGACATTTTTGTGGATTTGCTTATTTTTTTTGGAAACAATTCTAATGCCCATCTAGTACTACCCTTTATTTTATTTGTAAAATGGGACTTATTATATGATCGATGTGTCAAGGAGGTTATATTGTCTAGCTCAATATTGAAGTATATTTTGAAAAAATATATTATTTATTTGATTTTCCCCCCTCTAACTCTCCTTAACTTTATTTAGCCAAAAAGAATGTTTTAGATATATCAATATATATATCATTAATAAGTTAAAAGTAGGCACTTATTTTTAAAAGGTATAAAAGAAATTACTTCCTGAAAAAAAATTTTCTCAGTATTCAGAATACAAAATAGAATACATTTTAAAATTAAGCCCACTTTTTTGTTATTAAATTTATTAGGGTATCATTGGTTAATAACATATTCAGATGTACAACTTTAGAATATAACATGTGTATATTGTGTGCTCCCTGCCTGTGCGCCATAGTCATTTGTTGTCACCTTGTATTTGACCCCCTTTCCCTCTTCTAAAACCCCTAACTTTTGAAAATGGTTATCCAAAAATGTTGCTATCTCAAAAAGGTCTGGAGTTAGAGTTATAAATAATTTCCTATATCAGACGTGGTAGGCAGTCCCTACAATGGCTCTCAAAGATCCCTGCCTCCTAGTATTCACACATTTTGTGCAGCCTTTTTTGAGTGTGGACTAAATCTAGTGACTTGATTTAAAAGAATAGCATATGGCAAAAGTGATGGGATGTCACTTTTGAAATTAGGTTATAAAAGACCAACTTCCATTTTGCTTCTCTCTCTCTCTCTCTCTCTCTCTCTCTCTCTCTCTCTCTCACACACACACACACACACACACACACACACACACACACACACACTCACACTTCTTGCTTGCTTGTTGTGATGAAGCAAATTATCATGGGTGCCCTACAGAGAGTCCAATGTAGTGAGCAAGGCCAATCAGGAACTGAATTCTGCTAACATCCATGTCAGTGAACTTGGAATCTAATTCTCCTCTGGTTGAGCCTTGAGATGAAAACCGCCCTGGCCATGGCCTTGACTCTGGCAGAGGTTAGTGGCAGAAGTCCAGGCCCTGGGTTATGGGAGAGGGAGAGCATGCGTATGAAAGGTTGTACTCAGGAGAGATATACAGGAGATTCATTCATGATGAACAGACCTGACAGAAAGCACAAAGGCTTGGTGGAAATTTGAAGAACTTGTCTTGTGAGAGACCCTGGGCCAAGATACCCAGCCAAGCTGCCTCTGGATTCCTGAACCACAAAAACTGTGAGATAAATGTAGGCCACTAAGTTTTGTGGTAATTTCTTACATATTAGTAGGTAATGAATACATCAAGAATGACCTTATCTACAGCCAGGGAAACTGATGTTATAACTTAAATGTTACGGAAATGGCTGTTAGTGTAGATGTCAGTAAATCAGTAGTATTTCAGACTAAGAGTAGCATATTTTCGAAAAACCATCCTTACTGAGGCCTCAGGTGACTCATTTTTTAAAAAAATTATCTAGTTTCTTGGTTCTCTAACAAACTTCTCCCCCACCCCAAGTTTTTCTTTGTAGCATATTGTTTCTATTTCATTTTAATAAGTTGAATGGAGAGAAATATTATCAATGTCTTATAATAAAACTGTTAGATTTGATAGTTTCATTAAATGACTATAGAAATAAGGAGATTTCTGAGAAGAAAACCTATTATGTTTATACATTTACATTTATATCTGCTGCAATTATTAATGGTTTTGAAATAACTGGCATGTGTTAGAATATTTATATATCAATTTCTAAGAGGAATCTAGGGAGATTTCAGTTTTAGGCTGGGTATATTAAATGCTCTTCCTCCTGTGGGAATATTATAGACTGTAAAGATTATCATAACTAGAACAGGGAAACAAAAGAAACTTAAACACGAGTAGACTGTATCACTGAGGGGGGAAAAAACCTCTTTCCTGTGTTGATATAGATTTTAAAGCGGCTAATTCTGGGGGGTGGTGGGGAATGTGATACATTATCTTCTTTGAGGTATGGGAGCTGGGAGAAGGGCATATGAAAATGTGGGATCTTCCGGTACAAGAGAATTAAACTACTGTTTGCTTCTCTCTCTCTCTCTCTCTCTCTCTCTCTCTCTCTCTCCTGCTCTTTAATTGTTCAGAAACTTCAAGAAGGTTTAATATTTATTTGACTTTGTTCTTATGCCCTTTATTTTTCTATGCACAGATCTACTTATGAAGAACTTATACAGACTGGAAGAAAATGTTATGATAAAAAAAACCCTATTTAATCCTCATGAGCTAGATTTCCTGTCTCTCCAACAGATGTTATCAGGATAATTGCAAACAAAACTCCATATAACACATGCCAGGTGACTTAATATTTATATTCAGTAATATAACTTCTAAAGTTGTATATCGGCTTCCCTGTAGACAGGGCAAACAAATCAAAGTGTGAATCCAAGTCTCTGGGACTTGACCTAGAAAACTTTAAAGCTTTGATTCTCTGAAAAACCGAGAGCTGGTTCTGAACTTAATTCCAAGAGCTCGCGGGCGTTTTGATAACTCTTTGTAACAGAGTGATCTTATAGTTTTGCTCTAACTTGGCCTGCGCTCGGGAAGTACCCTCCCTTTTCTGCTCAGCAGGGCTTTTTCACCTCTTGCTCCTTGTTTTTTTCCATTGCACCCAGAGTGGCTTAGTAAAGTAAGAAGGAGAGGTAAGGGATGAGGAGAGTGTGGGGAGTTACCAGTGTCTCTGCAGTCCTGGCTCACCTGGTAAAACTTGCCCTTATTCCCCACCACACTGAGGCCACGGTGCGGGCAGGAAGATCTCAGGTCTCTCTGAAGCCCAGTTGGAAGGCATGAGGGAGCAGGCTGCACAGGGTAAGGAGAGGAGGGTGTTCTGAGAACCTGCTTTTTCAGGTGATACAACAGTCTGTGGGGGTGGGGAGGTGAGGCTGGGGGAAGCTAAGGACAAATGATTGGCTACTTCCTCCAACTTTCTTTTTTTGCTTATGGTTCTAGTAACCAATACCATCAATACCTATCTCCAAATTTGACTTTAAACAGCTTGGAAATATAAACAATGACATATAAGGTTCTTGTGTCAGTATAAATTCTACTCTAGTTTGGAAACCTTGAATGATTAAATGGATCTGTGTGAAAAACAAGTACCCCGGGCCTGATTATTTTTAAAACCCCAAAGTGACTTAATAACTTTCCTACCAAATTTATACAATTATTCTCTCCTGCTCAAAGTTTTCTCCATTTTCCTGCAAAAAATTGGACCATGTCTTCAGAAAATGGTTTGGTCTTGCCTGTTTCTACCATGGCAAAATTTATTTTAGTCCTTCAGCTTTCCACCGTGCTTCTGTGCTTTCTGTCAGGTCTCTTCATCATGAATGAGCCCCCTTATAAGCCTCCTGAGTACAAGCTTTCATACTCGTACTCTTCCTCTCCCACAAACCAGACGGTCTGGAGGCCTGGAGCTCTGCCACTCCATTAGCAGCTTCAGCTTAGAACTGGATTGGAAATGCCAAGCTTCTGGTGACATTACAGATTGCTGGTTGGTGCCTAAGGCTGGCTTAGTTATATCCTTGGCAGGTCCCTGGATGCTAACCAGATAGCCCATGAGCTCCAAGATAACAAGGTCGATGTGTTTTGAGTCGATCTCCAAAAACAAGAACATTCTGTCTCTTAAAATTCAAATTAAATAAAGCAACTTAATAAGGCTCTTTTGTGTTTGGGACCCTCCCACACCCCCACCCTCCCACAGATGGTTCCTGCGTGGTTTGTCTCCACAGTCATTGTCCACAGGACTCTGAGAAGCTGTAGGAGGCACGGCTTTCCCTCCACCATTGCGGGAAGGGCGCACACACCACGGGGCAGAGGCTGTGCTCCTCTGCGCCACCTGCACAGAGCTCCGGGGAGAGTGACCTAAGGGTATCCGCATTGGAGTGTTTGTGATATTTTGATTCACCATTTTTCTTAATATCTGTTTGAGGTATTAAGACAAATAATTTAATACAGCGTCAGAAACTAATGGCAATTTAAAAGCAGTAACTATTCATTCTAAGAAGACATTTAGGTAGTTTTTTGAAACATTTTTTCATGATTGAAAAACTTTACTTGAAATAAATCATACTCACCGTATATTTTCAAACAGAGATTGAGAAGTGAAAAGCCACACGTACAGAATTACTATTAGCATCATGTTATATTGGAAAAGCCATAGCTTATTAAATAAATCATGAGTATCTATTCTTTAGGTGAGTCAGGGTTAAATGGTAAATTCAATGTAAATTTTTATGAAAAAGGTTAAATTTATACGAAGTTTTTAAGTTTAATTTTTAGCTTTAAGATTTTTTTTTTTTAGTTTGTTTTTAGTCCAGCTTTTTCAAAGTAAGAAGAGTAGGGTGGATCCGCACAGGTGTTTGGCAGACTAAGGTATTATGAAACTTACCCTCCCTGTCTCAGAGTTGCATTATGTGGTTGGCTCCAGTGACTACTGGCAAGCAGTCAGAGATTTTCAAGTATCCAAACTAGAGGAAGGTAATGAGATATAATGCCAAATTGTCATCTCACATTACCTTTGGAACAAAAGAAAAAAAAAATGAGATTCCTAATTCCTAAAATTTTGTGGTGTATTACTTTAATTATATACACCCCACTCTTATATTCCAAATTTTAGGGGTTTTTTTTCTGAATATAAAAGTAATATATACTCTTCATAAAAACTTCAAACATTACAGAACTATAAAATAAAACCAACTATCAATAGTTTTGGGATATATTTTTCCAAATTAAAAAGATTCTCTATCCTTTCAGTATTCAGTGTCCACTATTACATTTTTTGTTTTGTTAATCCTCACCTGAGGATATTTTTCTATTGATTTTAGATGCAGTAGAAGGGAGGGAGGAGAGAGAGAGAGACAAAGAGAAAGAGAGAGACATCGATGTGAGAGAGACACGTGCCCCAACCAGGCCAGGACCTAACCTGCAACCCAGGTAGGTACCCTTGACGGGGAATTGAATCCATGGTCTTCAGTGACTGGGCTGACACTCTAATCGCTAAGGAACATGAACCTGAGCCAGGGCCCAAGACTTTTAAGGGTGGAGATTTCAGGGGAGATCCCAGGGAAAGATTTCAATAGACTATTCAGCAGTTTTCCAATTGTGTCATTTCAGGGTCTAGGCCTCCACTGAGCATCAGGGCAGGGAATCATTATTTAACGCAACTGGTCTGGAGGTGGCTGGCTTTGTTGTTTTGCTGAGCCTGGAGCTGAAATACAACTGAGGCCTAGGCCTAGTAGTTATCTGCATGGAGGAAAGGTCAGGGGGAGGTTCCACCCTACAATTGTCCTTTACTAGGCACTCCACCCTAGTGACCTTCTCTTCCTGGCCATGGTCCTTGCTCTGCTCATGTCTAACTGCCTCCCACAAAAGCATACCAAGTATTATGAAAAAAAAAAATTAAAAAACATTCTAAATATTTTAAAACAGTCTTCATGTTACTCATTGCTCTCACACTTCAGATTTTGTAATCACCAACTTCTTTACTTGTTATTGGCACCAACTTCTCCTCCTAAGTTTATGTCTGTATTCTAGGGCCTACGCCTGAGGCTTAGCATATAGAAAGTGTTCAATAAATATTTTAAATAAATTAAGGGATAAATAACTGCGTGAGGAATAAGAGATGGCTTCACAAGATGATGTTGAGCTAGACATTGAAGGAAAAGGATAAAATCTGTTGAGTGCTTATTATGTGACAGGCACCGTTCTAAATACTTGACACTTATTGTGTGTGTGGGGGGGGATTGTTTTCCTTTCAACTTTCAAAGTTCTTCTGGCTAAGCTAACTATCAAATTATCATTAGACAGATTAACAGGAGAAAATTACCAAATTTGTTACGAATGTACATACGAGGGTTCCATAAGAATATAGGGCCCAAGAATGCATTGGGAAGTTGAGACTCATGTACCATCTTGAGCTAAAGAGAAAGGGGCTTGTAGTTTGGGATTTCAAAGGCAGGAAGGCAATATTAAAGCAAAAGTTTGGTAAATAAATGTTTGCTGGGCCATCTTTACCAATGAAACACTAAGAGGACTTTGATTAAATGGGCCTTGACAAATTCCACCCTATCACACACTAGTTCATGCTAAATTATAGTTATCTATGTTGATATCTCCCTTACTGGAATAGGTCCTCTATCTAAATTTAGGTAATTAGGGAGAAAGCCAAAAGTTTTTTTGAGCTTTTTATTCCTTAAAAATAACCAGCTTAAAATAATATTCCAAATAATATTCTGATGCAAGCAAATTTTGAGAACCATTATTCTAGACTGGCGATTCTCACCCTTGACCAAAAATTAGAATCATCTGGGTTCCTTGGGCAAAAAATCCTATTGCTAATGCTACAACCCGGACAATTAAGTCCACCATTCTTAATACAGTCAAGAGTGATTTTTAAAACTCTCCAGGTGGTTCTATTATGGCGTAAAGATGTAAAGCCACCGATCGATATCGATGCTTTTAAAATTATGCTCTCCAGGTGCTGTGCCCTTTCCCGCTTCCTACAGGGCAATGGCATGCCTGCCCTGCTTCCTGACATTGTGTCCCCTGCCAGAAAGGCCACGGTGGTGACGTTCCTTCCTGGATGAGGATTAAGGGCATGGGTGTGTTACTGAACTCAGGGGGTTTTCCGTTTGGGGTGCTCTACTTAAGAATGAGACATGATTGTCACAAGGTAGTTTATTTATTTGCAGCAAGCACAGGAGTCAGGGGGTTCATAACCAAAGCTCTGCCCCCCTGAAGGGAGACTTGGCTATTGATCATATACACTATTTGGTCAGTTACGCATTGATTTCTTCTTTGCAGTTGGCCACATTTACTGGTTAGGTTCCTGTCCAACTCATCCTGTTTACCACTGGTCTGCAAAACACTGTGCAACATTTGACCACTTAGCAAGAATAACGTTTAGTAATAACATTTAGAACTGCATAGGCCTTGAGACCCTTGTCCCATCTAGCAGGTGGGCAGAAGCCTTTGCAGATATCAGATGTTCACATATCAAACATATCTACCCGCTTGCACCTGTTATGTTCAATGTGAACATGGCTATGACTTCTTGGTTTGATATTATTAGGCTTTCACCAAATTCACAGGAAGGTGAACCTGGAATTAAATAAGCACCCGAAAACATAAATTGAAAGACCAGAGGCAAAGAACAGTATTCCTTTAAACAGAATTATTGTGGGAGGATTTTCTCAGGGAGGAGGTTTATCTTTATACACCGCTCTTACCACACAGCAGAAACTAGCAAGCTTCGCTGCCCTCAGTTACTGGCTTCGATTCCACAGGGTCCTATTGATAGTGGGGAAGGGCACGTAATAAGAACAAGTCATAGTTGTCCAATAATTATTCACCTCACTATAGATAAGACGTTTTCTTACAGACCCTGGGAAACTGGAGGATGAAACAAGGCTGTAAAAAGATAAGATGCCTCCATGGGTCCATTACTCAGAAAAGAAATACATTTTGAGAACAGACCAAGGGCAGGACACCCTCTGATTTGGTTGCTGTGTCCGGACCTTGACCCCCTCTGGGAGTTTTTCTCAGGAACGCTGACCATTCTCCGGTCCCAGGAATGGGCTGAGCTGTTTGTAACATCATAGAAGATTAGTCATCTTGTTATCAGACTTTGAGTTCCTGAAGGCCAAACTGCAAACTCTAACCTCCCCTTTCCATGTTACACTTGCTGCTTGCAGCTGCATGTAGCTATCTTCTCCCTGTGTGTATAGAAGCAGCCAACTGGCAAGGGCGGTCAGAGCAGAATTTCCAGGGTGACCGATTGCTCTCCCCATACTGCCGGCATTATTGGAATAAATGCTCATATATGATTCAACCCTGTCTCTGCTTAATTTGGCTCAAGTAGTGACAGGCTGCATTGAACCCATTGAGTCCGGTTTCACTATCAGTGACTAATACAGACATTTCTATTCTCCAGTGTCATGGATACTGTGACCCTTTAGTTCCCTTAATAGTTTGTTCTCTTGCTGTTGTAAAGCCAAAAACATTGGCAAACCCAGCCAATGTAACCTTCAAAGCCTATGAAGGCATGATGTCACCAGGAAATGATGGCTAACACACAATTTATTGATAAACTCCTACCTCCAGATGGTGAACATTGCTGAGGCCTTGTATAGAAGAATGCTAGGATCGTTGTAGTTGAGTATAAACCTTTCCCAGTGCTCCATATTGAAACTTCTATTTGCAGTGTTAAAATAAACTGTTTTGCAAACACACACCAATGACAGACTAAATAATGTCTTTTTGGGGGAAATTTGTGGTCTTTTAATCTTCTACACATGTATAATATTGTCCAGAATATATTAGCATTAAATAAATGAAACACCCAGCTTCTTTTTCCCAAATGCAATTCAGCAAAATAAGATAATGCTACCACATTTGAACATTTGAAAATTACTAGTCCGCTTACTGAAAACTTGTTCAGATATAAATGAGCAGTTATGATATAAATGATTTATGCATGCTGTGGGTTGGGTTCCAAATGGATTTTAATTTATGGATTTATTCCAAAATGACTTAATCACCATGCAGCTCTCTCTCTCTCTCTCTCTCTCTCTCTCTCTCTCTCTCTCTCTCTCTCTATATATATATATATATATATATATATATATATATATATACACATACAGAATATATATATAGATTCTCTTAGAGGATGGAGTTTTTGCATAAATTTTTGCATGTAGATAAGGTAAGGTTATATCTCTTTAACATATTCTAATGAAATGACTCATATCTATTTCATCAAGTACTATAATATTCAAATAACAATTGCTTATAGTTTGGTTCATCAGGGATTCCCTTAGAGCCAGGTACAGAGCCTAGTGAAGGAAATCAGGATATGGAACCCCAAAATATGCATTATCGAGGACCAGAGGAACCTGTAAACAAACCTTACTCCATTTGTTTCTTCCCATATGTTTACCTTCCCACAGTTTGCCACCTTTTGGGAACCTAAAACTGCTTTCCTTTGTCTTTTCATTTCTCTACAAATTTATTGTTCTTTGTTGAAGATGCTTTATATTGCAGTTGTAAGCTGCTGCTTTGAGTCACTCCTCCTTTGGGGTATCTTCTGCATGCTGTGCACTACATGTGTTAATAAACTCATATTCTTTTGTGAATGTCTTCTTGTTAAAGAGTCCCAGCTGAGAACCTATGATGGGTGGAAGTAAAGTTTTGCCTCCTCTATGTTAGCACTCATTTAACTTGTATCCTCACTTCAGGATGCAGGGGAAAGTCAACTTTCTCCTTGGTTGGAATTACACTGGGGCTTGCTATCCCAGGGATT
This sequence comes from Myotis daubentonii, assembly GCF_963259705.1. NCBI lineage: Eukaryota > Metazoa > Chordata > Mammalia > Chiroptera > Vespertilionidae > Myotis > Myotis daubentonii. Next base: position 57,137,481 of record NC_081845.1, read on the forward strand.
CAGCCTCCTACTTTGACCCAGGGTAGCCCACCCGCTAACATATTGAACACTGGGATTCTTTCTTTTCTTTTTTTTTATCCTCATCAAAGGATATGTTTTTATTGATTTTAGAGAGAGAAGGAGGGAGGGAGGGAGGGAGGGAGGGAGGGAGGGAGGGAGAGAGAGAGAGAGAGAGAGAGAGAAACATCAATCAACCTTCTCCCGCAGGCATCTGGACTGGGATGGAACCTACAACCTGGGTATGTGCCCCGACCTGGAATCGAACTCACGACCTTTCAGTGTATGGGGACGATGCTCAAACCAACTGAGCCACACCAGCCAGCACCAACACTGGAATTCTAAAATCAGAAACCCAAAAGGTCAAAGGTCCTACATTTGACTCTGAAGTTTGAGGGTTGGCCACCCTGATAGATTTTCGCATTTCTAATAAACATGGAACTCTCAAATTAGAACCCCTACAAGTCAAAGGTCTTTCACTCATACAGAAACACAAGAACCAGGCATGTTGAGATTTTCAATTAAAAAAAATCAGAATTTATTTTACATAGTAATGTGCTTTTTGTGCAAAGAAATACAGCATCATTTACTAAAATAACACAAACCGTCATCTACTATATTTTTTCTATTAATCTTTTTATAAATTGTATTTATTAATTTGAGAGAGAGGAAAGAAGAGAGAGAGAAAAAAACATTAATTTATTGTTTCACTTATCATTGCATTCATTGGTTGCTTCTTGTATGTGCCCTGACTGGAAATTGAATCTACAACCTTGGTGTATTAGGATGATACTCTAACCAATTTAGCTACCTAGCCATGGCTAGATTACCTTTTTTCGCAAAGAAGGTAAAACATTTGCAATGCTGTATGTGCTATTAAGAATTTCCTGAATAGGCATATCTTGTTTTATTGCACTTTGCTTTATTTCGGTTCACAGACTTTTTATGGCTTAATTTATTGCAACAACGTTTTAGTGCAGTGATTTGGAACCCAACCCACAGTATCTGAGGTGTATGCCTTTTCTTGAAATCTCAATGACATTAGATCAGAATACTAAAATTATCCTAAATAATAAAAGCATAATATGCAAATTGACCGAATGGCCGAACAACCGGTCGCTGTGACCATCAGACCATCAGGGGGCAGATGCTCAATGCAGGAGATGCCCCCTGGTGGTCAGTGTGCTCCCACAGGGGGAGCACCACTCATCCAGAAGTGGGGCTCATGGCTGGGGAGCGCAGCAGCAGTGGTGGGAGCCTTTCCCACTTCCACTGCAGGCAGGCAGTAAGGAGCAAGGACTGGGAGAGGCCTGGACTGCGGGAGAGATGTCTGACTGCTGGCTTAGGCCCAGGGATCGGGTCTAAGCCAGCAGGCAGACATCCCCCGAGGGGTCCCAGATTGTGAGAGGGCACAGCCAGGCTGAGGGCCCCCACCCTTGCATGGATCTCATGCACTGGGCCTCTAGTATTTTAATATGATTAGAGCTCATTGTGCACTGAACTAACTTACTTGGGCAAGAAATAATTGATTTTGACTTGATTGTATTTGATCAAATACTTGATCAAATATTTGATTTGATTGTAAGTTTAGTATTTGCACTTCGTTTGTGAATCACACTCATGATTAACATCACCAATTATGTGCAGATAACTGCACAACTATAGTTTCTTCCAAGGAAAATTAAAACAAATTTTTTTCTTTCATCCATTTTTTTTTTTTTTTGCAATAAAACCTAATCTTACAAACTACTTGAAAGGACTGGAAAATTGCATGTTCTGGCTAACATTTATGTGGAAAAATAAATTATTGGAATGGCTCATGGATATACAAGATTACTCCCCCACTAGGCCTTTTACTAGTATCGCTCAACACGACTGGAACTCTTTCCATAAGAGAAATAAACACATGGAAGAGAGATGTGAACCTTACCTGCACTGGCAGGATCTTGTAATCCCTGTGTAATGATGGCTTAGAGGAAGAGCCCTCACTCTTTTGGGGCTACTCCCTGTATTTACATCAGCTTTCCTATAGGTAGATATTATATCACAGAAACAGGAGTAGACTGGTAATACATCTAAATCTATGTAATAAGAGCTGCTTTATGATAAGGTTCTGTGGTACGAACATTTTTGTTTCGTCTTCACTGTCTTCTGTTTGGTTCCCAGGCCTGTTGTTAAACTGTTTTTCTCTCACATAAAGCGCTGTAATTGTAATGTGCCTCAGCTAATTTAAGAGAGTGTCTTTTGTAAAGTATACCTTCTTCTCAGATGTTGTGGGGTTAATTATTTATGGATTATAAAGTCAACAGTGAAAAGTGTTACTTAAATGCAATGAATGTTTTAAAAGAACTCTGCGACGCCAATAAAACGTTCTCTACATAAAAGCACTCATTCTAGGTAATTCAAAGGCCGGGCCTAAGAAGCTTCTGGAGAGAAGTATGGCCAAGAAACAATTACTGGAACAAAGCATTCTGATAAGAAAAAGAACATAATTAGAAATGAGGAAGATACTGAATGGATGTGTGTCTAGTTTGTGGATCTATAAAACCAACAGATAAGCAATCCTAAACACTATCTGGTACATCATTAGATAGAGATGCATAGGGCAGACATCAGGATTCCCATTTAACTGAAAAGGAAATTGGGGCGCAGAAATCTTCCGTGTCCCCTGTGTGTCAGACACTCCCTCCTGGCTCTCCTCTGACTCTTTTTCCATTTCTTGACATTTTAGGTGTAAATATCCATAAAAACAGAACTTCAGTGCTGTACCATCACTATTCTGACCCCAGTTTTGGTAAAACTAGGCTAGTTTTACCAAAGAAACTGAAGCTCCTACAGATTGAGTTACTCATCGTTATTGAGAGAGAGGTTCTTCAACATCCCGGCTTCTAGAACTTAGGAACGTTATCTGCAGCATAAACGGGACTGTGGTTTGGGCCCTAACGCACCTGCACTCTAGCCCACATGGACACAGCACACATTTACGTTCGTAAACGTCCCGCGGGTGATCTGCAGGGACCTGTGCGGGGCGCCCACGCTCTCCTTCTCGCCTTTCCCCCAGTTCTTCTTGGGCCTGGGCTTTCTGGGTCAAGGTTGGCCTCCTCCTGCCTCCTGCTCACGGGCATGGCTGCACCCAGGACTGTGGGCAGGGCGCTCCGTAAGGGTAGATGGAAGTCTGGTTCGCAGCAGCCGGTCCTGGGTGTCTGCAAACCTCCCCAGGTTCCCCTTGGCGCCCCTGCAGCGCATGGCTCCCCCCTCCGGCGGCGGCTCTGCCAGGGGCCCCGCACGCCCCACGTGGGCCTCGGGGACAAGGAGCGCATTCAGGGCGCCACACGCCGACACGCCCACGCGGGGACGGGCCGTCCAGTCCCGGCGGCAAGCGCGATGGCGGCGGCAGCGGGGCGGCGAGGGGCGGGGAGCGCCTCCCGGGCCGCCCGCCTGGGCCCCGCGAGCGCCTCTCCCTCCTCCGCGCCCGCCCGCTCGGCGAGCTCCGGCCATGACTCAGCGTTTCTCGCGGGCCGTCCGGCTGGGGACGCCGGCTCCTCGCCGGCTCCTCCCGCGGCCGCCGCCCCCTCTCCCCTCCCACGCCTGCTCCCGGCGCGGGCCCGGCCCTGCCCCTGCCCCTGCCCCTGCCCCTGCCCCTGCGCGGCCGCCGCACTCGCACTCCGCGCCGGCGCCCCAGCAGCGTCCACGGCCCGCGCCGCTCGCCTCCCGCTCCGCCCGACCGCGCCGCCCACCGAGCGTCCACCATGGAGCCCGCCGGCCCTCTCCGCCGCCACACCCCCCAGCGCGGCTGCTCGGTGCTGCGGGACTCCCGCCTCAACAAGGTGAGCCCCGGGCCCCCGGGCCCCCCGCGGCCGGCCGGCTCCTCCCGGCCAGGGGCAGGCAGCGCCCGCCGACCCGGCCCCTCCGCCCGCTCCTCCTGGACGGTGCCCGCCGGGCGGCCCGGGGCCTCCCTGGGGCGACCTCCGTGCCTCGGAGCCGGCGGAGCGCCGGGGCCGCCCACTCGGGTCTGTGCCCAGGAGTGTGATGGGACTGGGGGTGGTGCCTCCGCACCTCGGCATCCCGGTTTGGGGCCAGAGAAGATGTGACTTGTCTGTGAGACTGGATGGCTTCTCTTCTCCACGGCGAGAGCCGGGCCGAAGGAGTGGAAACAGTGTGTTTCTGTGAAGGTGGCGGGTAGGCAGCGCTCGCCACCCCCCACTGGTGGCTGGGCTCGGTGTGGCCGTCCTGGGGCCCCCTGGAGGGGTGGCCCTGCTGGTCCAGCCTGGCTCACACGCAGGGTCCTGGGGTGACACTTAGGAGCCTGGCTCACGCGCGGGTGGGTGGCCTCTGCGTGGCCGCAGACATGGGACTGCGGTAAAGCCAGCTCTACTTTTTGAACCTGGCATTCCGGAAGTTAAGATTTTTTAAAAAATTATTATTAAAAGGAAAATTCAGTGTACACTGTTCAGAGAACCCTTTTCAAACCCTGGTAGGATTTCACTTTTCTTCACAAGTATTGTCGTATAGTCCCCGAAGACTTCTCGCCAATGAGAAGCACCTCACATTTTATAATTTGCTTGTCTAGATACTAAGCAGCCGCGGTTATGGTCTAGCCGGGTGTGTCTCTGGGTGGTTCCTTTTGTGTATGTGTGTGCTGTTGACCTCTCCTTTGTAGTTAGCACATGGAAAATGCACCAGTCAGCACAGAGATTAGTGATTTCGGTTGTCTCTTTATTGGACACCCTTTTACATGAATATGGACCGTTTTTCATTAAGAACTGGACCTCATTCCCTGCCCTGACCCACCCACCCCATCATGTAGCTGGTGATTTTGTGTGTGTGTGTATGTAAATGTGTGTGTGTGTGTGTTTTCCAATTTTAATTTTCAATTATAGTTGACATTCAGTATTATATTAGTTTCAGGTGTACAACCCAGTAATTAGGCATTTTCATAACTCTCAAAGTGATCCCCCCCAATAAGTCTAATACCTACCTGGCACCATATATCCTATCTAATAATAGACAAATAGGGTGATTAACCGTACCTCTGCTATGCTTCCCATTGGCTAATCAGGGAGATATGCAAATTAACTGCCAACCAGGATGGCGGCCGGCAGCCACGCAGCTGAAGCGAACATGAGGCTTGCTTGCTCCAGTGATGGAGGAAGCCAAGGTTCCCCGCCTGCCGTGGCCCAGCTCTGAGCTCCTGAAGCAACAGCTCCAAAAGCAACAATGTTTCAATTATAGAAGCTAAACAACCCCAGATACCTGCTTTCAGCCAGCCCCTGCCTCAGAGCTGGAGCCAGGCCTCAGAGCTGGAGCTGGCTCTCAGCTCCAGTGACAGCTATAGAAGGTAAATAAATCCCAGAATAAAAAGAAAAAGAAAAAAAGGAGAGGCTGGGAGTTTCAGTCACTTGCCAGCCTGAAAACGGCCCTCAGCCTCTCACCCAGACTGTCTAGGCACCCCAGTGGGGACACCCACCCTGAAGGGGGTGTGACCAGCTGCAAACAGCCATCAGCCCCTCACCCAGGCTGGCCAGGCACCCCAGTGGGGACCACCACCCTGATCCGGGACACCCTTCAGGGCAAACCAGCCAGCCCCCACCCGTGCACCAGGCCTCTATCCTATATAGTAAAAGGGTAATATGCAAACTGACCCTAATAGCAGAAAGACTGGGAGTGACTGGTCACTATGACACACGCTGACCACCAGGGGGCAGGTGCTCAATGCAGGAGCTGCCCTCTGGTGGTCAGTGTGCTCTCACAGGGGGGAGCTCTGCTCAGCCACAAGCCAGGCTGATGGCAGGCAAGCGTAGGGGTGATGGCAGAAGCTTCTCCCGCCTCTGCGGCAATGCTAAGGAGTAGTGAGCCAGGTGGTAAAGAGCTAGGGGTCCTGAACTGCAAGAGGGTGCAGGCCCGGCTGAGGGACTCCGCCCTCCCCCCAGTGCATGAATTTCGTGCACCAGGCTTCTAGTAGTTATTATAAGATTATTGACTGTATTCCCTATGCAGTACTTTACATCCCTATGACTATTTGTAACTGCCGATTTGTACTTCCTACCCACTTCACCTTGGTCACCTGTCCCTCCCAATATCCTTCCCAACTGGCAATTGTCAGTTTTTTTCTCTGTATATATGAGCTTGTTTCTGGGTTTTTTGTTGTTTTTTTTTTTTTCCACTCAGTCTGGCACAAAAGGTACTTTTATTTAGATGAGCAATAATATTTAAGGATTTCCTCCCTCAAACATGTAAATTATAAACAAACTCAGCAAATTCAGGCTAGTACTTATTTTCAAATCACTGTAGGTACTTCATATTATTTTGTTCATCCTCTCAGTAAATGAAGAATTATTTTGTTTGCTTTTCATTTGTTGTTGTTGTTCACTGGGAGTGTGGATGAGCCATAATGCTACTCTGTCTTTAATTAAAATGATTAATGAATATTGGGATTACATAGAAAAAAAAGAACTCAGGTGAGCCAGGTACAGCCACCTGGCTATCTGAACCTGGTCTTCTGGGTAGTCATGTGGTATATTGCTGGGATCCAACCCCAGCAGGTCCAGGGGTCCCCAAAGGTATGGACGGAGTCCGCGAAGAAGGAAGACACGGAGGCAGCGTTCAGTTGATCAGCATAGTTGGGTTCTCCAGCCAGGTTCTGTTGATCAGCATAGAGAGGTTCTCCTGCCAGGTTCTATCCAGGATCTCCAGCCAAGTTCTGTCCAGGATCTCCAACGAAGTTCTGGTTAGGATCTCCAGCCAGGTTCTGTGTCCATGTTCTCTTGCTAGGTTCTCCAGCCAGGTTCTGTCCAGGTTCTCCAGCCAGGTTCAGTCACCAGGTTCTAGTCAGGTTCTCTTGCCATGTTCTATCCAGGTTCTGTAGCCAGGTTCTGTCTCTAGGTTCTTCAGCCAGGTTCTGTCTCTAGGTTCTGTGGCCAGTTTCTGTCCAGGATCTTTTGCCATGTTCTCTCGCTAGGTTCTGTCTCTAGGTTCTGTGGCCAGTTTCTGTCCAGGATCTTTTGCCATGTTCTCTCCAGCGAAGTTCTTCTGTCTCTAGGTTCTGTGTAGGTTCTGTGTCTAGGTTCTGTGTCGTTTGTTTCTGTTTTGATGGCTTTTTTTGTTTTTTAGATTCCACATATCAGTGAAAACATATGGTGTCTATCTTTCTCTGTCTGAGATATTTTATTTAGCATAATGCCCCTTAGGTCCATTCATGCTGTCACAAATGGAAAGATTTCATTCTTGTTTATGGCCAAGTAATATTCCATTGTATATATGTACCATGTCATCACTTCAGTTGCTTCCATATCTTGGCTATTGTACATGAAATGTCCTTTTTTTTTCTCTTGTTTACCCTTTGTTTTAAAGTCTATTTTGTCTAAGTATTGCTACTCCAGCTTTTTTCTCTCTTCTATTTGCATGAAATATCTTTTTTCATCCCTTTAGTTTTTGTGTGTCTTTCGCTCTGAAGTGCATCTCTTGTAGGCAGCAAATGTATGTGTCTTGTTTGCTTCTCTATTCAGCCACCATATGTCTTTTCATTGGAGCATTTAATCCAATTATAATTAAAGTAATTATTGATAGGTATGTACCAAGTAGTTATTGCCATTTTTTTTTTGTTCATAGTTTTGGTTTCTTCATTTTGGCTACCTCTCTGTGTTTGTTTCTAAATATTAGGTAGGTCTGCTATGTCTCCCAGTCTTGGTGGGGTAGCATTACATAGTAGATGTCCTGTGGGGCCTAGTGCTGCAGACTCTCTGGTCACTTGAGCTGGGTGCTCCAGGGGTGTCCTTTGTGTGAGTTGCATGCCCTCCTGTTGTAGTTGAGCCTTGATTGCTATAGGCATGTCAGTGGGTGGGTTTGACCCTGAGGTTGCCTGGTTGTTAGGACTGGCCATGGCTACAGTGGGTGAGCTGTTATGTAGGGGCTGACCCCATGGATTGGGATTTACTTTAGGGGACCCTGGTGCCTGCCAGTCCATTCTTGGGGTGTGTCGTTTATGGTGCTAATTGGGTGGTGCTCTGGTGAGGTCTGAAGTCGTCCACGAGATGTGTTAGTTCTAGGGCCTCTCGGGAGGGGCTACCGTGTAGGCCTAGGTCAGCCACTGTCTGAGTCCATCCTTGGGCCACCTGGTAGGAGATGCAACACAGTTTGTGGTTGGTAGCTGCCTGTGCTGGGCTTGGAGGTGCCTGGAGAAGCTATGCTGCGAACCAAAGCCTAGAGCATGGCTTGGGACTGCTTGGCAAGAGGTACAGGGTACATGTTGCCAGTTGTTTATTTGGGGTTTGTGGATTTTTGAGAGATTTTTAGGAAAGTCGGCAGAGTGGGTCAAGGTCAGCAGCGTATGAGGAACAGCTGCAGGAAAGAGGTTCCTTTGGTGTATAGCTTGGGTGGGTTAGGGGATCTCAGAGAATCACCTGGGTGGGGTGAGAGGGGTGTTAGGGAGGTTAAAGGAGACTCATATTTGGTGCCCATCTGTACCCGTCATTAATGTGTGGGGAGAGCTCAGCAAAGAAACAGTGGAGCCTGTTAGTACTTTAGTCCCAAGAGAGCTGCCCCTCCAGCCGTCGCCCTGAAGCCAGACAATTCCATTCCCCATATTTCTCTGGCAATTTTCAAGCTGCTGTCCTTTAGCTGGCAAGCGTTTTTGAGCTACTGAGTCTGAGTTCGGGCCCTTTGAGAGGACATTTTCACTAGTTGTTGGGACGCCTCTTCTCAGCACTGGTGCTCAGGACTGGGGAGCCCAGGGTGGAGCTGGGACCCCTTACTGTTTAGTGGGGACCTCTACAGCCGAGATATCCCTCCTGATTCTGCCACAGGTGGGTGTGGGACCAGCCTGTTTCAGGTCTCTGCCCCTCCTACCAGTCTCCAGGTAGCTTCTGTATATCATTGGTTATAGTTCTGTTCAGCTAGTCTTGAGATGGTTCTTAAGAGTGGTTGTTCTGTAATTTAGTTGTAATGTTGATGTCTTGGAAAGAGGTGAACACAGCATTTACCTACTCTGCCATCCTGACGGGAATTCTCTGCTGGTGATTTATTTATTTATTTTTTATTTTATTGATTTTTTACAGATAGGAAGGGAGAGGGATAGTTAGAAACATCGACCAGCTGCCTCCTGCACACCCCCCACTGGGGATGTGCCCCACAACCAAGGTACTTGCCCTTGACTGGAATCGAACCAGGGACCCTTCAGTCTGCAGGCCGATGCTCTATCTACTGAGCCAAACTGGTCAGGGCATCTGCTGGTGATTTTTAAAATCCATTTTAATGGCTTCAAGACTTGTGATTCCTTTTATTTAATAAATTATGGTTAGTGTGAATTCTTTTTTATTTTTGTGGTGAGAGGCAACTTTTACAAATCTATGATTATTTAGCATTTGTGATCATAAAGTATTATGAAATTGGAAATACTTCAAAATGAATTTAATTGCTAGTTTGATTTTTTTCTTCCTTTTTATTCTGCATGTCTGGACGTATTTTCAGTAGAACAAAGATAACATTTGATGTGACAAAACAATCGGTTACTTTGATGTGTAGCTTCCTTCTGTTTATGACCAAGTATGGATCACCACTTAAAAAGGACCACGTGAGTTCTATAACCTGTTTGAAATCCTCAAGTCAGGGGCAAGAGTGTCTGTTCCGAGTAGGTAGATGGAATATGCACTCCCAAAGCAAGAGTAGTTTATGCCTTTACTATTTACATCAATAATTTATTATATTAAAACCCTTTATACTCCTACTCATCAATAAGGATTAATTTCTTTAAGAATAGTTGTATCACAGAGATTTTCACCAAAGGTAAAAAGGTGCAGCATTAAAAACACATTTTTTGAATTTGTAATTGAATTTTATTGGCTGCATTGTATCAAATTGGATTTAAAAAACTAATTCACCAACCATGGGGAGGTTAATGGAGTAAACTATTCTTCTTACCCAGTGGTGTGGTACCTCATGGAAGTGGCAATATCCTCATATATAGGGTATCCCAAAAAACTGTATACACACACTTTGAATAACTATAAAGGCAGTGTTTATTAAAATACATTTCATTTTCAAAATTGAGCTATCAACTGTTAAAGTGTGTATGTATATATTTTTGGAACACCTGTATACTACTGAAACCATAGTTGTGGAACTTCTCGATCTTCCCCGAACTCTGAAGACTTCTGGGCCTTTAAGTTTTTTGCTAGTCCAGGAATTCATATTGATTTTTGTGACAACCTTGGCTCCAAAGAAACACTAGTATTTCTTACTGTCCTATAACACCTCAGCCTGTCACCTAACTATATGAAGACTTCTTCAGCCATACTCACACAGACCAGACCTTCGTCACCCTACTTTTTGGGTAACTGCAAGTTTTGCTAGTTTTATTTTCAGTACTGTAGTCTGTCCTACATCTAAGTATGAGAGAAATGTCTTAATCAATTAGCATTTTCCTTTATGTTACTTACTCTTCTGTTATCCAAGTATTTATAGTATGTTATTATTTACTGGTGCCCTGCCTTGGTCTAGCGCCCCCACTCACCTGCTCCACCATCCTGCCGCGGCCAACACCCACCATGTTCCGCAAACGCCCCCTGGTGGTCAGTGCACGTCATAGCAACCGTTTGTTCAGTTGTTCGGTTGTTCCACTGTTTGATTGTTCCACTGTTTGGTCTATTTGCATATTAGCCTTTTATTATATAGGATTCTTTATAATGCTGAAAGGTGCAATTCTGAATGAAGTTATGATATCTATGTACCAAATAAGACAGCAGCCACCTTTACTCAAAAAGACACTGCAGGACATGAAAAGAGAATTAAAAACACACACCAATAATAGAAGATTTAACATATCTCACTCAGTGTAAGACATATCAAAGGGTCAAAAAACTGTTTCCACATAGAAATTTCTTCCTCAGTTTCTCACAAAAGTTATGCTTTTCCAAATTATGAGATAATTTAATTGGGAAATTGAAAAATGTACTATAATCCTCCTTTAAGAATCAAAGCTTAATAAATAACAGAGACATTACTGGTTTGAAAGATCCAATGATATAAGTCATCAGGAGGAGCTGGGAATGGTGACATGTAGAGTCAGAGGTTAAGGTCAACATTTTCTGGATCTTCACAGGAATATGTAGGTGAGAAACAGTAATGATCTAATCAGTCAGTTTTGATTGTTGCCAATTTATCACAATGTCTGTCTTTTAATTTCTGAGTTTAGACCCTTTATACTTAATGTAATTATTGATATGTTTGGATTTTTATTCACCATTTTATTATTAGGTACATGTTCCCTCTGTTTTTTTATTCCTTTATTTCTCCTTTCCTGCTACTTTTTTATATTGTTTGAATATTTTTATTATCCTCTTTTAATTTACCCATTGAGTTTTCACAGTGTCTCTTTAGGAATAAGATATCTTTAACTTTCCACAATCTACTGAAAATCAACATCAATGTGATGCAGATACTCTACCATCATATAGGTCTAATTACTTTCATCTGTTTATGTTATAATTTTTATAGGTATTATATCCACTTACATATCCATGCATGTATTACATAAACATTTTAAAATGGAGATATAGTTGACATATAACATTATATTAGTTTCAGGTTTAAAACATGATGATATCATATTTGTATATATTGCAAAATCCTCACCACAATAAGTCTAGTTAACACCCATCACCAGACATAGTTATACAGGTTTTTTTGTGTGATGAGAACTTTTAACATTTATTCATTTAGCAACTTCCAAAAATGCACTACAGTATTATTAACTACGAGAGGCCTGGTGCACAGAATTTGTGCAAGGTGCTCTGCCCTCCCAGTCCTGGCTGCCTCAGCCCTCACAGCCCCTGCTTCATCCGGAGGGTCGTCCCGCTGTTCGGCAGTTCAGTCGATTTGCATATTATGCTTTTATTATTATAGGTACTTATCATGACATGTATTTATAACTGGAAGTTTATACCTTTTGACAATCTTCACCCATTTTGTACCCCCCCAGCCTCTCACCTCGGTATCTATGAGCTCATTAAAAAAAACTTCCACATATAAGTGATAGTACACAGTGTTTGTCTTTCTGTCTGAATTCTTTTAGCATAATGTCCTCAAAGTCTATACATGTAGTCACAAATAGCAAGATTTCTTTCATATGGCTGAATAGTATTTCATTGTGTTAGTTTATATACATGCATATATATACAACACATTTTCTTTATCCATTCATCTATCAATGGGCACTTAGGTAGTGTCCATATCTTAGCTATTGTAAATAATGCTACAATGAACATAAGGGTGCACATATCCTGTTGAGTTAGTGTTTTTGATTTCCTCCAATAAATACCAAGAAGTAGAATTGCTAGTCATATGGTAGTTCTATTTTTAAGTTTTTGAGGAACCTGAATACTGTAGTGTAGAGGAACCTGAATTCTATAGTGGTGCTCCATTTTACATTTCTACCCATAGTGCACAAGGGTTCCCTTTTCTCCACATCCTCATCAATACTTGTTATTACTTGTGTTTTTCATAATAGTCATTCTAACAGGCATGAGGTGATATCTCATTGTGGTTTTGATTTGCACTTCTCCATGATTAGAGCACCTTTTCATGTACCTGTTTGCCATTCATATGTCTTCTTTGGAAAAATGTCTGTTTGGAAACTTTGTCCATTTTTTTTCAATCCTCACCCGAGAACATGCTTAGAGAGAGGAGAGAGAGAGAGAGAGAGAGAGAGAGAGAGAGAGAGAGAGAGAGAGAGAGAGAGAGAGAAACATCGATGTGGGAGAGAAACATCTATCACCGATAGGTTGTTTCCTGTACGTGTCCGAACTGGGAATTGAACCTGAAATCTAGGTATGTGCCTTCACTGAAATCGAACCTGCATCCTTTTGGGGTCCAGGACGATGTTCCAACGAAATGAGCCACACTCTGCCAGGGCCTCTGCCCATTTTTAATCAGTTTGGTTTTTTGTTTTGCTATTGTGTTTTATAAAAATATTTTTGATGTAATAATTTAATATAATGTTTTTTACTTGATTTTAACTGTCATACATATTTTAAAGATTTTAAGAGGGAAAGGATAATCTATTATAGTTACCCAGATATTTACCATTTCTGTTACTTTTCTTTCATTTTTGATATTCCAAGTTTTCCTCAGACATTAGCATTTCCTTTAGAGTAGTGTTGCTAGAATACCAATTGTTTTAGTTTTCTTTCATCTGAGAATGTCTTTATTTCACTTTAATTTTTAAAGGATATTTTTACCAGTTACAGAATTCAGGGTTAACAGTTTTTTCCCCTTCAACACTTTAAAAGTGCCATTCTTTATATTCCACAAATGAGTGAGATCATGTGATACTTATCTTTCTCCAACTGGCTTATTTCACTTAGCATAATGCTGTCCAGGTCCATCATGCTGTTGCAAATGGTAAAAGTTCCTTCTTTTTTACAGCAGCATAATATTCCATTGTGTAGATGTACCACTGTTTTTTAATCCACTCATCTACTCATGGGCACTTAGGCTGTTTCCAAATCTTAGCTATGGTGAATTGTGCTGCTATGAACATAGGGGTGCATATATCCTTTCTGATTGGTGTTTCTGGTTTCTTGGGATATATTTCTAGAAGTGGAATTCCTGGGTCAAATGGGAGTTCCATTTTTAACTTTTTGAGGAAACTCCATACTGTTCTCCACAGTGGCTGCACCAGTCTGCATTCCCACCAGCAGTGCACGAGGGTTCCACATCCTCACCAGGGTTTGTTGTTTGTTGATTTGTTGATGATAGCCATTCTGACAGGTGTGAGATTGTACCTCATTGTTGTTTTGATTTGCATCTCTTCGATGATTAGTGACTTTGAGCATGTTTTCATATGTCTCCTGGCCTTCTGTGTGTCCACTTTCGAAAGTGTCTAATTATGTCTTTTGCCCATTTAATGAACAACATAAGCTGATGAACAAAAGTAGATCCAGAGACAGAGAAGTATGGAACAGACCATCAAATCTCAGAGGGAAGGAAGGGGTGGGTGGGGGTGGGCTAAGAAATCAACCAAAGGACTTGTATTCATGCATATAAGCATAACCAATGGACACAGACATTAAGGGGTCAGGGCTGGTGCTGGGGGGTGGGAGTGGCCTGGAAGAGGTCAATGGGGGAAAAAGGAGACATATGTAATACTTTAAACAATAAATAATTTTTTTAAAAAGTGCCATTCTTCTTCCTCCTGATTTCCCTTGTTTCTGACAAGAAATCTACAGTCATTCCAATTGTTTTTCTCTGGCTCCTTTAAAGATTTTTTTCCTTTGTTTTTAGTTTTTAACATTTTGAATATAGTATTTCTGGGTTTGGATTTGTTTGAGTTTATCTTCTTGTGTTTTGCCGAGCTTCCTGAATTTGTAATTTTATGTCTTGTGCCAAAATTGATAAGGTTTTAGCCATTATTTTTCCAAATATTTTTCATTTCTCCTCTCCTTTTGGGATTCTGTTGATACAAATGTTATGCTTTTTGGTATTGCCCACAAGTCTTTGAGGCTGTTACTCCCCTCCCCCCTGTCTTGTTTTTCTCTTTGTTTTATAGATTGGTTGATTTCTAATGATCTGTATTCAAGTTGACAGACTCTTCCCTCTCACATCTCCATTCTGTTCTTGAGCCTATCCAATGAATATTTTAGTTGTTATTGGGTTTTTTTTCAGTTCTAAAATTTCCATTTTGATTTTTATAGTTTTAATTTCTTAGCCAAGACTTTCTATCTTTCCAGTCATTTTAAAATATTTTGCTCTTATGGTTTGGGGCATGGTTACAAGAGCTGATTATAAGTCCTTGATAAGTCCATTACCTGTATCTTCTTGGGATTGATGCCAGTTTAATTTCTTTTCCATTGAGAGTTAATGTTTTTTCTGTTTCTTTATATGCTGAGTAATTTTTGCATGGACCCTGAATATTTGCATATTATGAGTTTATAGGTTTTAGTTAAATCCTAAGGAGAATACTGTTCTTTTTATTTTTAGAAGCCACTCAATCTGGTTAGGTCAGTGTGTAAATTAGACCCAGCTTCCATGGGTGTGGTTCCAGTATCCCATTTTCAAAACCTACTTTGTACTGCTATTTGGATCTGTTCATCATGTGTACCATCTAGTGGCCAGTGTGGGGTTTGTGCAGTGGCTCACTGCACAGTTCAGTTCTCAAAGCTTTTGCTGTGCTTTAAGGTCAGATCGATACATGAATAGCTCAGAAGTGAGCCCAGGAGTTCATATACAACTTTAGGGGATTGCTCTTTTGAGTTCCCTTCTCTGTGATTTCTCTGATACTATCTTGTCTCCTGCAGATCCCCCTTTCTAGCCCTCAAGCCAGAAAACTGGGTCTTTAGATCCCCTGCTCTCCTGTGTACTTCCTGCAGCTGCATTTGTATCTGGGGCCAAGTAACTGGAAGAGAGAGAAACAAGCAGCAGGCATTTGAACCATGATCTTGGGACCATTGCTCCCCTGGTTAAAACGAATGACATTCCTCCCTTAGAATTTTCGACATCTGTGGTAGCCATGATTCTGCCCCCCACTATGAGATTACCTTGGGGCTGGGGCTGGAGAAAATGGAAAAAGCAGTGGATTTTCCTTCTCCGTGACCTTTGAGAGCCCATCTCAGGCTTTTTGGTGTGTCCACAGAGTGACTAAGAACATTGCTGCTTTGCCACCCTCAAGATCACTTCATAGTCCTGAGTGTAGATTTATAGATTTTATGTACACATTCCCAGGTGACTGCTGGAAGAAACGAAACACTAGAAAACCCACTTTTCAGTGGAGTCAGCTGTCTTTAACCCTTTGAGTGCCAACCAATATCCTAGGAACTAAATGCTAAAATTGCCAAGGCATTTTTGCTGATTTTACAGCAGTTTAGGAAAAAAATTATGAATCGAAGTAAATGAAGTTACATATTCAAAAACTTAAGGAAACCTTTACTACATTTGTTTTCATCTATGACATATATTGTTTGCTGATTGTATTATAAAATACTAGTAGAAAAAAAATTTGAACAAAACATATAATGTTAAAATAAAGCGCTCCCAGCACTTTTGGCGAAAGACAGGAGGAGCGCGATTGCGCTCCCCGGCACTCTAGAGGTTAAGGAGTTTTCCCCACATCTCATACAACACTACCATTTATAGTCACATGGCCACATCTAACTACAAGGGAGTATGGAATTATAGTCTTTTACCTGATGCGTTGCTGCCCCAAATAATGTAATGGTTCTCTTACTGGGGAGGAAGGGGAGAACAGATGTGGCAGACAGTTAGCAGTCTCTGCTATAGCCAGAGCTGCCAGAAACAGGCTAGAGATTTAACACATGTAAATGACAAATGTGATTACATTATTCTTAGAGATTGGGATAAGTGGCTTTCACAGTTATTAATATTTTAATAGCCTTACAGATATATTGTATAAAAATAAAAAGATACCAAAGTGTGAAAAGTTTGTCCCCCTCCCACTTTTGTGCATCAGCTAACTGGTTCTCCTTCCTGCAGGCAACGACTGTTTCAGTGACAATTGTTTCCATTACATTCTAGAAATACTGTACTTAGCATATTCTTACAAGGGATTTTCATAAATGTTACTAATATAGGGCATGAATTAGGTATGCCTTTTGAGTAGTGGGTAGGAGGTGGTGTTATAAAGAGAAATGTTGCAGTTAGGAGTATATGTATGAACTAGAGGCCCGGTGCACCTTGAGGGGCCTGTGGGGATCTGGCCGAAAATGGCAGTCCAGTGCCGCCTGCCGCTCCTGCCTGCCGCTCCTGCCTGCCACTCCTGCTCATCCTGGCCCCGCTGTGCCTGCTGTTGCTTGGCAGGCTCACTGCCGCTCCTTCGCAGTCTCCGGGCTGCGGTGACCAGCTGTGAGCCCTGCATCTGGCACCCCTCAGTCAGCTGAGTGGTGCTCCCACTGTGGGAGTGCACTGACCACCAGGGGGCAGCTCCTGCATTGAGCATCTGCCCCCTGGTGCTCAGTGCGTGTCATAGCAAATGGTTGACTGGTTGGAACGGTCACTTAGGCTTTTATATATACAGATCATAGGGAGACATGGAAAACAGACTGAGAATCATGATCCCAGATTGGACTCTGTATCATCAACCTGGTACTCTGCAACTGGTTCTGAAGCATTGTGTTCCCTTTCTTTACTGAGTTAGCCTTAGCAAGGGGATTCCTCAGTATGGTGAGTAACAAATACTGTCGGGTGAGTTCTCTGAACTCACCTGTAGCATTTTCATGAAATGGTATGACTAGTTAGGGGGGAAAAAAAGGAGTTCTCCCATTAGTCCTAGGATACAGTTTAAAACTTGACCAGGCTAACAAGGACTTGCTGTTCTGGTTCCTGCCTGTCTTCTCAGTGTCATCTTTTAGCCTTCTTTCCACAGTTGATGCAGTTTTCTTCCCTATACTTTCTCCAAGAGGCCAGGCTTTGTGCATTAGGGTTTATGCCCTGTTCTTGCCTGCACTACCACCCCAGCTTTTTACTTGGTCAACTCCTACTCTTCTATGTGTCCTTCAAACCTCATTTGAACACCCTTTCAGTGAGCTCTTCCCTTTGAACCTTATAAATTAAGTTACATCATAAGCTTTCCCTTTTCCCTGTACTTATCACCTAATTATTTTATAGTTATTTGTATAGCTATTTATATAATATCCTGGTAAGCTCTCTAGATTGTAAATTCCTTGAGGCCATGGACCATGTTTGACATATCACACTGTTCCATTGGTTTAGTGCCTATAAGCATTGTGAGCAGACACTAAAAAATATTTGTTGAAAAATATTTGGTGAATGTGATGATGGATTTTATGTATCAACTTGACTGGGCCACTGGATGCCCAGACATTTGGTCAGATATTATTTTGAGTATGTCTCTGAGGATGTTTATGGATGAAATTAACATTTGAATTGGTAGACTGAGCAAAGCCAACTTCCCTCCCTATTTTGGGTGTGCCAAGCTAGACTAGACTCTCAGCTCTCTTGGTTTCTCAGGCCTTTAGATTTGGACTGGAACTACACCATTGGTTCTCCTGGGTCTCTGTCTTGCTGACCAGATTTAAGGACTTATTAATCTCCATAATTGTATGAGCCAATTCCTTAAGTAAATGTCCATGGGTATGTACATGCATCCTATTGGTTATGTGTCTCTGGAGAACCCTAACCAACACAGTGAGCTTTACAATCACCCACAAAACAACTGTAAGAGCAGAAGGACATCCCTGAAAATCTCAACTGTGGATCTGAAGAAAGCAAGCCATCTTGTGGTGTTTCTGGGAGTATCATGTTGATATGTGAAGTATGTGTGTATCCCTTAGGAAACTAAAACGTAGTTCTCTGCAACAGTTCTTAATATATTTTGTGCCAGAAGTCTCCTTTGGAAATGTGGTGAAGTCTGCAGACTCCTTAAAGCAATGGTTTTAAATAAGTAAAATACATAATGTTATAAAACCAATTATAATGCAATATATATATTAAAATGTTAAACACTAAATGTGGGATATTGTAAGATATATTTCTCACCCTAACTGGTTTGGCTCAGTGGATAGAGTGTTGGTCTGCGGACTGAAGGGTCTCAGGTTCGATTCCGGTCAAGGGCATGTACCTTGGTTGCTCACGCATCCCCAGTGCGGGGTGTGCAGGAGGCAGCTCATCTCTCTCATTGATGTTTCTAACTCTCTGTCCCTCTCCCTTCCTCTCTGTAAAAAATCAATAAAATATATTTTTTAAAAAACCTCCCTAAGATATATTTCTCTTTACTAAAGACTTATGTGGCATTGCAATATATTTAAATATGGGCAATTTAAAGTAAAATTTTATTTTTAAAAGAGATCAGTAGGAAGATCATTACCCTGACTAGCCTATGTGCCTATTCATGTTATAAAGCAACCTTATTTGGGGTTTTAAACTACTATAATTTCAAATAATGATAGATATAAATGACATGTCAAAATATATCCCACAAATATAATAGGATATAAAAATGTTTGTTATTTTGATTTATGCCAGAATCACAAGAACCACTACTATAGTGGTAGGCAAAAGTAGGTTTATAGTTATGAGTACACAAAACAGTTTATTTTTGTATTATTATTTTTTAATTATTATATTATTTATTTGTATTACAACTGTACACCTACTTTCGTCCAACCCTGTATTTATCTTGTTTGCTTTTTCTTCTTTTATAATGGGAGGAAATAGAGTTAGTCAAACAAAATGTCCACATTTTTGGGTTTCTTGAATAACATCCACTCAGTGTCTGTGATTAGGTCCATGGACCTTATGTTAATAACCTCCAGTTATTAATAACCCAATAAGTTGGTCTTTACAAAAGGTACTGACTTGGTCTCTTAAAATTGATTCTTAAATTCAAGGAGTTTCTGACAATATTGGGCTGTGAAGAATCCTATTTACTTAGGATTTGCATATGTGTGATTTCATCTTAAAACTTGTAATATAAATATTTATATATCACTCACTTTATAATTTACACATGATGCAAAAATATCTAATCACATTTTATCCTCCCAACAACCCAATGAGACACATATAACCTATACTATGTGCTCAATAAATGTTTGATTACTATTATTTAGGTGATATAGACATTGGGGAGAGTTTCCATTTAACCCCTAATACTTTAAGTACTTGCTCAAAATCACAGTGTTAAAAAATGTCTACTTGTGAATCAAACTTGTATCTAAATCCAAATAGTATGCCCATTAGACTTATATGTTCATGTGAATATGTTGGCCCATGAAGTATGTGTATCAATTTAAAGCATATGGATTATTGCAAAATAATGTACCAAATATGTACCAAATATATGCCAAAATGTACCAAACAGCCACCTACAACAAAGAATTATCTGGTTTAAAATGTCACTAAGTGCTGAGGTTAAGAAACCCTGATTTAGATTAAGGCATTTAAAAAAATCCCCACCAACTCTGGTACTTAACGCTAAGTAGATATGTCTTATTATCAAACCAAGTGGATCTTGAATACTTGCTTTAAAATAAATTTAAAAAGTTGTTAGTATTAGATTAATTTAATTAAATATTTTTCTAATGTATGTGTGAAAGCTCAATTATTACTGGACAGATTTCACATCATGAACATTCTTGTACATCTGTGTTTATAAAAATTCTTAGTTTGAAATTTGAAGTGGATGGATTGATTGCTTAAAATTAGAACTACATTGAACTGAACTACATGGAACTGAAAGTTGTTTCAGACTCATATATTTGTTCATCCACTTGTTTATTTAAAATTTGTTGAGGCCCTGCTCCGTCCTGGCATTGTATCAGAGGCTGGCTTACAAATATGAGTAGCATAGTGCTTGTCCACCGGAAGCACCCGGAATTCCGGGTGAAACAGCAGTTAAGTAGAAATGAAGTAGAGAAGTACCAGATGTTGTGGGAGCATATTGGAGGGCCCCTCACTAACCCAAAGAAAAGGAGGAAAACCTTCTTGAAGGAAAAAGCAAGGGACATTTACAAATCCATGTTTAATTTAATTGGTAATTAAATGTGTCGAAATGCCACCTAATTTTCAAACTTTGCAGATTCTTCTGTTAGGTCAGTGAGTTAAGAAATCAAATGAACGCACAATAGACAAGTATCTAGTCGCCCTGACCTTTCTGTTGAGTAATCACTATATGTATTATCTTAGGCATATTTAGAGGATTTTGTCTAGAATAGTGTAAATGTGCATGTGATTACTAGACTCTCTACTGGCAACCGTTATTACCCATTTGATTTGGTTTGGATTATTCTTACACATTTCAATCCAAGATCTGAGATTTGGCTTTTTTTTTTTTTAAGAGGAAGTGTAAAGGATGGAGGGATGGAGGGATGGAGGGAAGGAGGGAGAAGACAGAGGGAAGGAGGGGAGGAGGAAGAGAGAGAAAAAGAGAGAGAAAAGAGCAATTTTTGGCACGCTGGAAAAAGTATAGGAAGGAATCCTTCAGTAGAATGTATCCAGGACAAATTAGTATCACTTCTTTTTCTGTAGATATAAACTATGCACATACACTATGTTAATACATTTAAAAATACTATGGTATTTAAAACTAAAATTTGATCTCTTTATTTCAGAATAATATATAATAAAAACAAAAAGGCCCCTCCTTTAATACTCTTAATAGATAAATAATTTTCTCCCAAATTACTATTAAAAATAATTTGAAAATCTTTTGATACAGTAGGTCCTCGGGTTTCGTCAGAGATCTGTTCGTATGGTGCGACTTAATGCGAAATCATAAGTGGGAACCCACCTACATAAGCACCTATGTCACTCACATGGAGCACATACACAGCAGCAATGAAGTGAAACAGTAAAAAAATTTAAAAGAAAGATAGCAATTCCTGACCTTTACTTGTGGCAAATAAATAGTAGAAAACATAAAGCACATGCGTCACGCAACTTTTTTTTTTTATAAATAAATGGGAGATGGTGACGTAACCACGAAATGACGTACATCAAGGACTGCCTGTATTTAAAAAACCCTGTTAGAACTGATGTGCTATTATGATTTCACTTATATGTGAAATCTACAGAACCAAACAAATGAACCAACAAAACAGAAACAGACTCATAGATACAGAGAACAAACAGGGTAGCCAGATGGGGACGGTGTTGAGGGGCTGGGTGAAAAGGTGAAGGGATTTAAAAATACAAATTGATAGTTACAATATAGTCATGGGATGTAAAGTACAGCATAGGGAATATAGTCAATAATATTGTAATAACCATGATACCATGTACGTACTAGAATTATCAGGGGAATCACGTTGTAAATTATGTAATTGTCTAACCACTATGCTGTACTCCTGAAACTAATATAAAATAATACTAGAGGCCCGGTGCATGAGCACGGGTAGGGTCCCTAGGCCTAGCTGGCAATCAGGGCCAATTGGGGCCTTCCAGCTGCTGCCCGGGGCCTCCCTACCCTGGCTGCTGGCTGCCG
This sequence comes from Myotis daubentonii, assembly GCF_963259705.1. Classification (NCBI taxonomy): domain Eukaryota; kingdom Metazoa; phylum Chordata; class Mammalia; order Chiroptera; family Vespertilionidae; genus Myotis; species Myotis daubentonii. The sequence continues at coordinate 57,159,427 of NC_081845.1, forward strand.
GCCAGGGCCTTCCTTTGTTCTGAACCACCCCCTGGTGGTCAGTGCACATCATAGCAAGTGATCAGTCTCCCGGTCAAACTCCCATGTGGACAATTTGCATATTAAGGTCATATATATATACACACACACACACACACACACACACACACACACACACACACACACACACTAGAGGCTTGGTGCATGAATTCGTGCAAGGGTTGGGTCCCTAGAGGTAGCCAGTAGCGATTGGGCCAAAACCACAGTCCAACACCGCCCGCAGATCCTACTTGCCGCTCCCACTCATCCTGGCCCCACTGCACCTGCCGCAGTCTCGCGCCCAATAAGCCCTGACTGGGAGAGGCTCACGCTACCGCAGCAGCAGCAGCACTTGCCAGCACCTGGTGCCCTCCTGCAGGATCTGCTGAAACCGGCTCTCTGACATCCCCTGAGGGATCCCAGATTGTGAGAGGGCGCAGGCCAGGCCGAGGGACCCCACCAGTGCACAGTTGGGGCCAGGAGGGACTGCAGGAGGGCTCCAGGGCATGCCTGGCCCATCTTGCTCAGTCCTGATTGGCCAGACCCCAGCAGCAAACTAACCTACCGGTCATCTTAAAAATTTTGTGATTTAGATGCTTTTTATGTTTTTGTTTTTTGCCATTCAGCCTGATTATTTTTAATCATTATTCAGGAGAAAAGAAGGAAAACTACTAAAGTTCACTGGAAACATTAAAGATGCTTAGTATAGAATACTGAATATATTCTGTTTTTAATGGTAGCAGTTTCTAATAAATTACTCAGGGTAAAACTAGTTTCTTTCTCTGTTATGTTTGCTCGGTGCAAAAATGGTTTTTAATATGTTTCTCATTATGCCAGGAATTTTGTTTTCTATCTGCTTGATAATCTCGGTTTTCTCAAAAAGATATACATAGATTAATTAGTAAAGTCCAGAAGAATAGTTGTCCTGTTTCTGCCCTCAGCAGTGAAACAACATACCATTCTGCTAGGGATCTAGTCCAAAAGGTTTTTTAGGGAGTAGGGAAAGTAAAAGGAAGACAGAAAAGGAGAAAACCAGAGTTGAACCTAGAGTGTATGAAAATGCTTTTAGGGAACTAGAATTATAGATGTTCTGGAAACCCAATATGAGTATGGATGTCTAAGGTTTTCAACTACATGAAAGACTCAGTAGAAATCCAATGAAAGTTTAAACCTGCATGCTTTAGATGCACTATTCTTTGTTGGATAGACCCTATAGGATAACCATAAGGTAAACATTCTTTAAACATTTGTATATTACATCAGCTTTTAATAAGAATGTATAAAACTGGCATTTTGCTGTCAAGTTTTAGATAGAACTGAGTTGTTTATAAATTTCCACAATATATATATAAGGAACTCATACAACTTAACAAAAGGAAGACAAACAATCTAATCAAAAAATGGGCAAAGGACCTAAATAGACAATTTTCAAAAGAGGACATATAGAAAGCCAAGAGACATATGAAAACATGCTCAAAGTCACTAATCATCCGAGAGATGCAAATCAAAATAACAATGAAGTACCATCTCATACCTGTCAGAATGGCTATCATCAACAAATCAACAAACGACAAGTGCTGGCAAGGATGCGAGGATGCAGAAAAAAAGGAACTCTAGTGCACTGCTGGGGGGAATGCAGGCTGGTGCAGCCACTGTGGAGAACAGTATGGCGTTTCCTCAAAAAAATTAAAAATGGAACTTCCATTTTACCCAGTAATCCTACTTCTAGGAATATATCCCAAGAAACTAGAAACACCAATCAGAAAGGATATATGTACCCCTATGTTCATAGCAGCACAATTTACAATAGCTGAGATTTGGAAACAGCCTAAGTGCCCATCAGCAGATGAGTGGATTAAAAAACAGTGGTATGTCTACATAGTGGAATATTATGCTGCTATAAAAAAGAATATCTTAACCTTTGAGACAGCATAGATGGACCTGGAGAGTATCATGCTAAGTGAAATAAGTCATTCAGAGAAAGACAAGTATTACATGATCACACTCATATGTAGAATCTAAGTAACAAAATAAACTGATGAATGGAGTGGATCCAGAGACATGGAAGCATGGGACAGAGTGCAGAATCTCAGAGGGAAGGTGGGGGAGGGTGGGTGGGTGGGAAGTAATCAACCAAAGACTTTGTATGCATATAATGCATAACCCATGGACACAGACAGGGTGCTGAAGGCCTGCGGTGGGGTGGGTCCTGGAGGAGGGGTCAGTGGGGGAAAAGGGGGACATATGTAATACGTTCAATAATAATTATTAAATAATGATAGGCTTGACTGCAAAAAAAATATGCTTATGAATATGTTTCTGTTAGTATGAAAAAATGAAATATATAGCCAGGATTATTAAATGGTTCAAAATTCCACTTTTTCTCTAAATACATTTTGGGAAGCTGCTGGTTGGTAAGGATCACATTGATGAGTAATTCTTAAAAACTGTGGTTTAAATGAAATCATACCATATATATTTTTATATTTTCAGGGACTTAAGATTTAATTTTACTTATTCATTTATTTTTTAAAAATCATAAAGGGTAGTAATAGAATATGAATCCAATTATAGGAATTTAACTTGGCCTAGTTCCCCAGATTTCTAAACTCTGGGTGGGTTGTTGTTGTTTTTATAGAATTTAATTGGCTCTTTACTCTGTCTTGGAAAATTTTGCTAACAGTGTATGGGAGTTTGTAGTTACTAAACATAAAAGGATATTAAGAGATATCCAGATGACATTATCATTTACATGACACAAGATATGGAAAACCTGTTAGTGTTAGAAATTAGTTTCATATACTTTCACTGGAAAATTTATGTAAAAAGACTAGCTAACTACATCAACAAATGATAGTTAAGTGACATTATTAAGTGAATGATAATAAGCCTTATTCTCAGGTTATTGATATTTTGATTATTATATTTGCAGGCAGATTTTCAAGGCATAACATTCAGGAGTTTACTGTTTCTTTACAGATATTCATGTATTTTTGAGACTAACTGCCGGGGTCCAACCCCAGCAGGTCCAGGGGTTCCCAAAGGTGTAGATGGAGTCGGCGAAGAAGGAAGGACACGGAGACAGCGTTCAGTTGATCAGCAGCCTAGCCAGGATCTCTAGCCCAGATCTCCAGCCAAGTTCTGGTCTGGATCTCCAGAGAGGTTCTGCTTAGGATCTCCAGCGAGGTTCTGTAGCCATGTTCCCTCGCTAGGTTCTCCAGCCAGGTTCAGTCCAGGTTCTCCAGCCAGGTTCAGTCACCAGTCTCTAGTCAGGTTCTCTTGCCAATTTCTGTAGTCAGGTTCAGTCCAGGATCCCTTGCCATGTTCTCTCCAGAGAAGCTCCTCCATCTCCAGGTTCCGCGTAGGTTCTGTCTTCTGAATTCTGACTCTTGCTGTCTTGTTGCATCTGTATTTATACCAGTTGATTCCAATCCTATCAATCTCTATTACAAAGGTTAGGGCGTTTCTTATCTCCATTCCAGGGAGTAAAGATTATGTAGCTTAAGCATGATTGTTCATAGTTAAAGTGATTAATTACCCGCCTGGCACTTAGTTGAGGGGTTTTATTCCCTCCCTAACTTCAGGGGAAAATCCCTACCTGGGGATTCAACCTTTCTCGGAGAGGTGACCTTGGTTAAAACACAGCGCCAAGAAGGTGAGCGAACATATTAAGAACTGTATGCCATATATGCCAGGTCCCTTGAAACAGCAAGGATGGACCGGCTCCCGGCAACTAACCTTAGCCTAGCTTTTCCCCCATTTTTAATTTCCAAATTTTTCATTTCAAGTTTGAGAAAAATTTGAGTTTTCTTTTCTTTCTTTTTCAAATATATTACTCTACATAATTCTGTGTCATTTCAAATAGTTATTTCATGGCATTTTGCTTTAAATGATCAGTCTTCCCAGTTATATCTTTAGAAAGTGAAATATGCTCTCTACTTTATAGTTACTTTTTATGCATATATCACTTTCCAGTTGCTTTATATTTAAATGTAATTGTACCAGAGTCTATATGCTAATCAGTTTTCAGAGCAGCAATTTTAGTGTTCTTAAAATTTTAATGTAAGTCTCTAAAATTAAACTTTTAAAACTTTACTGTTTATGCAGTAAATTCCTGAAATCTAATTATGCCAGGTCCTGTTCTAAGCACGAAAGATAAAGAGTGGAAAAAACAGACAAGTTCTCTGACATCATGGCATTTGCATTCTGGCATGGGGACACAAATGACAAGTAGAAAAGCAAATGGCATGTGAAAGGTTCCAGCAACACGGCAGTGGGGTCCTGGTTTCTGCTGAAACTCCTAGGCAAGGAACTGACAGGCTGCACTGGTCTGCTTGCTCTTCTCCAGGTAACCAAGAGAGGGTGATGGGGCAGGCACAGATGGTCACACTGGATTATCCTCTTGGAAAGGAACCATTCTGCTGCTGTCCACACTTATTGGAGCCCCAGAGGACCCCCAGCTGAGCATGTAACAATGGGAGTTTTGCAGTCATGAGAATGGCTGCTAGTGGAGAGAAACATCTTGTAGCGACACCACTTTACTGATTGCACTTGGAGACCTTTTGAGACGTCAGAAGGAGCTATTTTGTCCCAGCTAGCTCTTGCAGGCAACTTCGAGAGCTCCACCAGCGGTCAGGGATCATTCAGTGGACAAATATATTTGCCTTTCCTCAGTCTGCCCCCAGGAGTCCAAACATAAGGCTTTCTATCAGTGACATGAATTAATGGGCTTTTCTGTATTTTTAAAAATAGAAGAAATAGAGAGTTGTTCATTCATTGACCTCCTTCACCTACTTCCTAAGGTTGGACATGTTCATTTCTCGACACTCAGGATCTGTCAGCCTCAGGGATGAACCAAATTGTCTGTCCTTTTCCCAGAGTAATAAACTTCCCGAAGACTTGGGAGTCACTCTTTGGCCATCATAAGAAACTTTTGGGGCAAAGGAGGATGGCTGTAGAATTGTCCAACACAAAGTTAGTGAATGCATTCCTACTCACCCAGGTTGTCTAAGAAACATCCGCAGTGGTCACAGTGAGCGAGCCTGACCATCATCATGTTGCTACACTTTTGCCAGGCCCATAGGCACAGCAGCCACAGTCTAACCAGGGAGGTCTCTTGGAAATCCCCAGCAGACTTATCTCCAGGGCAGACCTTTCTCCAGGGGGAATTGCTCATTCCCATCTTCAAGATTAATGACTGCTGGGGTTTCTTTTGCTATTACTACCCCTTGTAGTACTACCCCTTCCCAACAAATCTCTTAGGTCCATTCTGGGTCTTTGCATCAACCCATCAGTTCTATTTTGTTTTCTTGTTTTCAAGCCTCATAATTTCTTTACTATTGTTTTATGCAATCAGTGTTCATGTAAATAGGTAACAGAGCATAAGTGTAATAATAGGGTTCTAATGGATATACTGGGTGAGTCTGGGGAGGCTTTAGAGAAGATAGAGCATTTAAGGTAAGGCTTGAAGGGCAGAGAAGCAGGGAAGAAATATATTCTTGACCATAGTGTCATGGAAGAATAAAACGTTTTCAGGTGTGTTCAGGAAATGGCAAGAAGTTTTGTGTGGTTAGGGTTGTATAACAATAGTATAAGAATACTTGGGAATGGAGTGTTGGAACAGGTGCCTCAATCTTATATCAGGCATTACCTGACCTATTTAAAGATGACCTACTCGTGTTCATAATTTAAAAGTTTCTTACAATAACTCCTATTCATTTTATATTTAATGATATTAATAATGATATTTATATCTGTCATTTGTATGTCTTCAACTCATTCTCCCTATTACCTAATTTCATCTTAACAATATGTGAGTGACACAGATCTGAAATGTTATAGTATTCTAATATTTAATGTTGAAGCAACTGAGGAATTGAGAGGTTACATGGTCTACTCACAGTCAAATGGCTACGTTTAGAGTATCGCCAGATCTTCTGATTCTTAATTCCATATACTTGTTGGATGTTATTTTTGTAAATATATGCTTTCTCTCTCTTTTTTTTCTCCTTAAGTTATTGTCTTTCTTTTTTCCATAGGACTTGGCTTTTACCCTGGAAGAAAGACAACTATTGAATATTCATGGATTATTGCCACCTGGCTTCATCAATCAGGATATCCAAGTTCTTAGAATAATTAAAAATTGTGAGCGTCTGAACTCTGACTTTGACAGGTAACACATTTTATATTTCTCTTATGCAGTTTATTTTATTTTTTATTAGATGAGAAAGTTAAAATATTTAGTGATTTGGAAAAAGTAGTCAACTTTGAGGAGAATTTGCCTATAAATACAATGAGTTTTTAAAAATTTACCTTTTTAGGAACATTTAGGAATAAAATTTTCCTTTCCAAACTGTTATCCTCAGAGAGACTATTTTGCTCTTGTGATAAAATTGTTGCTATAAAGGTAAGTTATCAGGAAATGCCATCCTGAACAGAGCAAAACAGGTTAAAGTGTCTTTTAGTCAGAATATGAGTGCATATTGGATGCACTTTCTCAACTTCTAAACCTGGTTCTAATGCTAGTGCGAATTGAGGTCACTTACTGTGTTTAGAATTCAGTTTCCATGTTTGCACAGAGATAAAGGTAACGTGTGCCCTATCTCAGTAATGAGATAGCCCTAGGTTGAAATTCTGGCTGTGTTTCACTAGCATTGGGCCTCAAGCAAACCATCACAACCACTGTCAGGACCACTCTGTATGCATTGCCTTCTGCTTTGGACTCTTCCCTTATTTAGGCACTAAACCTCAGGTTTTTCATTTATGAATTGAAGAGAATAGTTATTTCAAAATACTGTTGCGAAGTTTAGAAGAGGTAGCTAACTCAATATCAAGTAAGTATTTGTATTAGTCAGGGTTTTCTAGTGGTCTTCAGAGAAGCAGAAGCAACAAGATATATGTGTTGTGTGCATACACACACACACACACACACACACGTTACATTCTGTTGGATGGAGATATATATTTATTTCAAGGGATTGGCTCCCATGATTGTGGAGCCTGGTTAAGTCCTAAGTCTGCAGGTAGACTGGCAGCTGGAGAACAAGACTTGCAGTTCGAGTCTAAAGGCAGACTGCTTGCAGAATTCCTTTTAACTAAAGAGAATACTACTACTAATAATAGAGTAGCAGTCCAAACCCCCCTTAGTAGGCAGGATCAGTGACCCTAGCCAGCACAGTAACTTCCTTCTTTGCTTATTGATTCAGAGGCATGTGGTGTCCATAGTGGCTAGTGGCCATCTTAATTTCCAATCTAATGGAGTAATTGTCTCCTGGTGGAAACATCCCTCCTTTTGAAGCTAAGACTTATTGGCCAGCAGAGCATAAAGTCATGGGGACAAGAAGCAGAAATTTTGCTAGTGGGTCACTGGCAATAATAGTGAGTGGTGCCATTTCCATTTTTACCCCTGGGTTCGTGGACCTGTGAATCCTGATTATGGGAGAAATAGCATCATACTGGACACGGATTCATAGCCTCCTAGAGAACTTTGCCTCAGCTTTGCAAGGTATTACCAACTAGCTGGTGCTGTAACTGAGCCTCAGGAGGCCATTCCACCATTCTGTCAAGTCAGCTGCTTCAGGATGGGGGGAAACATGGTAAGACCAGTGAATTTCATGAATACAGGCCCATTGCCATGCTTCGTTTGCTCTAAAGTGAGTCCCTTGATCAAAAGCAATGCCTTGTGGGATACCATAATGGTGGATAAGGCATTCTGTAAGTCCACAGATGGTAGTTTTGGCTGAAGCATTGTGTGTAGGGAAGACAAATCTGTATCCAGAGTAAGTGTCAATTCCAGTAACAACAACGCTGCCTCTTCCATGATGGAAGCAGTCCAATGTAATCACCTGCCACCAGGTGGCTTGCTGATCACCCTGTGGAATGGCACCCAATCAGGCATGCAGTGTTGGCCTCTGGCAGATTAGGCACTCAGGAGAGTCTAAAGGCAGGTCAGCCTTGGTGACTGGAAGTCCATATTGCTGAGCCCGTGATAACCTCCATTCCTGCCATGGCCACTTTTTTCATGAGCCCATGGGTGATGTCGGGCAGCCGGAGAAAGAGACTGACTCAGCTTGTCCAGTTGTGTATTTTTCCTGCTTCTTAAACCCCTCCACAATCTCTTTCACTTGTTACTTAAATTCTTCCTTCAGCTTATGTTTTTACTTTATATTCTTTTTCTGGTTCAAGGATCAGTAGGGATACCTGTGCCAGGAATAGAATGAGTGAGGGCAAGAATGGTAGGTTGGGAAAGGAAGTTATCAAGGTAATAGAGGATAGATTATGTATTTGAAGGCCAAGAAAGGACTTCTGCTATTAATCTGAGTGAAAAGGGAAGCCTTTCAAGGTTTTGAACAGGAAATCAACATCATCTGAGCTACATTTCAAGAAGAGAATGGCTGCAATGTTGAGAATAGAATGTAGGCTGGAAGATTGTTTAGGAGACTATTACAATAATCCAAGCAAAAGATGATGGTGATTTAGACCCAGTGTGGTAGCAATGAAGGTGTTTAGATTTTGGATATATGTTGAAAGTAAAGCCTAATGTATTAGAGACCTTGCAGAGAAGAGAAAACAGCAAAAAGAAACAAAAAAGAAATTGCAAAGAAACAGGAAACTAGTGAGGTAGAAAGAAAATGAAGAGAATATGATGTGCTAGAAGTCAAGTAAAGAGAATTTATTGACTTATAGGGAGTGCCACTTGAGTCAAATGTTATGATAAATAAAATGAGGTCTGAGGGTTGATCTTTGATTTAGCAATGAGGACTAACACATTTGCTAAATCAATTTTAGCATGTCTAAAAGTCATCATCTTCTTCCTAAATTTTAATTTTTTGGGTTAGCATAACCTAGCTATTTGCCCAGCATTAGAATCCTGTATGTCTGACACTAAATGCTGTGCATTTTAAACTACTTCAGGGAATGGAAATCAATCCAAAAAGGCTGGTAAGATTACTAAGTACAATCTTAAAATATTCTTTTAAATTGTACCAAACAATTTGAATTTTATTTTACAAACCATTGAAGGCTCCAGGTAACATGATAAGTTTGATGCTTAGAAAGATAAGTCTGGGTCAAAAGTGCCCCTAGAAAGAAAAAACCTATTTGATACAAATAATAAGAAAAGTCTCTTGAACTTTCTTGCTACCTTAGTAATTTTTAAGGTTGGTGCTATAGTCCTTACTCATTTTTCATTTATTTCCCTTGGTTATTCAGCACTGAAGGTTAAAGGATGAAGTCTCTGTGTTTACTTAAAGATAATGCTATATGTATAATGGTATTTTCATCATTCTTTCATTTTAAAATAAGGATAAAGTCATTTCAAATATTAAGTAAAACTTCTGTTTTAGCAATTATTTTAATATTTGAATGACATTCGAGGAGGTTTATGGTTCTTCATTCTTTGAGGTATTTAAGAATATTTCTTAAGTGTTTTTTTTTATCAGATGTTTCCTGTGTGACCTAAAAAGTTCTTCATACTTTGTTGAAAAATGTTTAATAAGATTTCTAAGCAGCTATTTCATGGCTTTTTTGGAATGTAGACCTCATTTTGTCCATTTTCCACAGGTATCTTCTCTTAATGGATCTTCAAGACAGAAATGAAAAGCTCTTTTATCGAGTGCTTATGTCTGACATTGAGAAATTCATGCCTATTGTTTATACTCCAACTGTGGGTCTGGCTTGCCAGCAATATAGTTTAGTTTTTCAGGAACCAAGGTATGTAAACTTTTATTTTAAATACAACTCGTGTCCTTATTTATTTATTTTTTTGTAAAGGTTTTGCAATAAAATATTGAATGGAATTGAACTTTGGAAAATCGAAATCAAATTTTATTTAAAAGGACATTAAATATAAACACATATAACATTAAAAACATAGTATTTTCTTTCTAGATTTAAGATAAGGGGAAAGTATTTCTAAACCAATTTAGGTTTCCTTTTACAGAGAGTAAATGAATTTGTGTTTTATTTGGAAAGAGAATAATTGCTCATAATTAAACTTGTCTTTAAGATGTTAATTATCACTATTATGTATATATTTTATAAGTTAAAGCAAAGATTCCAGATTTTTGTGAAAATGGTAAACTACTGTTTTCTAAAATCAGAATTGGCATTAAAGTAGTTTTTTTGTTGATTTCCCTTAAGTGAAATAGTAGTTACCTTTAATGATCAATACAGTTGTTCTAAATCTATAGCTTCACTTTATTCAATATATTAATGAATTTAAAGATAAAAAGAAATGTTTATAAGTTTATACTAAAAATATAAAAGCCTACTAAAAGCATTGTCATTGAAAGTTAGATTGAATATGTGGATTTTACATAGATATATGAATGTAGTAGTACTTAGCATACCTACTCCATATTACCCTTTGTATAAATAAAAGAACTAGACCCTGACCCGTGTTGTTAAGTGGTGAAAGTGTGGGCCCCTTCTACTAAAGGTTTGTGGGTTCCATTCCCAGTCAAGGGCAAGTACCTCAGTTGTGGGTTTGCTCCCCGCCCTGGTCAGGGTGGTCAGGGCATGTGCAGGAGGCAACCAGTTGATGTGTCTCTCTCACACAGCTGTTTCTCTTTCTTTCTCTCCCTTTCCCTCCCTTTCTTCCACTCTCTCTAAAAATCAATGGAAAAAAATATCCTTCAGTGAGAATTAACAAAATAAAAATAATAATGATATACAGTACTCATATACCTCAAAAAATTATTCCTCACAATACATTTGCCAGCTAAATTCTAAATCTTGTCCTTTCTATGAAAGAAAATTTGTAATCACTGTTAAAATAGCCATTATATAATGCAATAGATATGTGCTATTCATATCATTTAACAGACTACCTATAAATACCGATCTACTGCTTCTCTTTATACAAGGGGTGATGTGGCTAATTCTTTTTGTTGTTGTTGTTATTCCTCACCTGAAGATAATTTTCCCATTGCTTTTCAGAGAGAGTGGAAGGGAGGGAGGAAGGGTAGGAGAGGAAGAGAGAGAGAGAGAGAGAGAGAGAGAGAGAGAGAGAGAGAGAGAGAGAGAGAGAGAGAGAGAGAATCATTGTGAGAGAGACACATCCATTGGTTGCCTCCCACACACACCTTGACTGGGGCCAGGGATAGAACCTGCAACCCAGGTACATGCCTTTGACTAGGAATCAAACCCAGGACCCTTTGATGTGTGGGCTGGCACTCTAACCACTTAAAAACACCAGCCAGGGCTGTATATTATTTTTTTTTAAATATATTCTTATTGATCTCAGAGAGGAAGGGAGAGGGAGAGAGAGATAAAAACATCAATGATGAGAGAGTATCATTGATCAGCTGCCTCATGCACGCTCCCTACTGAGGATCGAGCCCCTAACCTGAGCATGTGCCCTTGACTGGAATCGAACCCAGGACCTTCCAGTCCATAGTCCAACACCCTATCCACTGAGCCAAACCAGCTAGGGCTGTATATTATTTTTTAATCATACAAATAATACATATTAATGAAAAAAAGAGAAAATGCAAATATACAGATGAAAAAATATTTTTTAAATACCTAATGTCATCATGCCCCAAAGCCTGATATACACAAATACATACTGTTTTTGCTTATAGAAGGGATCATACTATATATATAAACTGCTACCTACTTTATTGTCTTCTCTGAGAGACGTCATAACATCTGTCCATGTCTATAAAATATAATTCTACATAAAGAATCTTAATCAAAGCATAATTGGATAAAACATGGCTATTTTAAAATACAATTTAAGTATATTTATTGAAATTCTAACTTTTCTGAGAGATACTGAGAAATGCTAACAACTATAAGAAATGTGGAGGAGCTTAGGTTGAAATTGACATGGAAATCTCAATAGCAACAATTATTTTTGAGCACTTATATACTAGATGATTTTCTAAGGACTGGGGATACTTTGGTGTATGTATACATCTAAGTACAAAAGACAGGAAAATAAGAAATAAGCATATTGTCTAGAATGTTTGCAGGTAGTTAAGTGTTTAGGAGAAAGAAAGAGTAGAGCAGGGACAGGGGGATCCGGAATGTCAGTTGCTTTGGAGGGGGCAGTTGCAATTTTAAATAGAGTGATAGTGTGGACCCCATTGGAAGGTGATATTGGAGGAGTGAGGGGGAGTCATTAAGATACAGAGGAAATGTGTGCCAGGCAGGAGGAATAGTCAGTGCCAGGGTCCTAACTGGGAACATGCGTGGAGACCAGGGCAGCATAGAGACCAGTGAGGCTAGAGTGGAGTGAGAGAGGGAGTAGTAGATGTGATAACAGATGTTAAGATAAACGAGAGGGTCCAGAACCTATAGGTTCTTGTATGCTATTTTAATGAACATTGGCTTTTACTGTTAGTTAAGTAGGTAGAAGAATCAGGTAGCCTGGTTAGTAGGCTGTTGCAGTAGACCAAGTAATTCAGATTAGGAGGGTAACAATGGAATTAAGTGTGAGGGTTCAGATTCTGGATAAAGAAAAAGAAGGTCTCCAGGATTTCCTCTGGGATTGGAGGCTTCCTAGAGCAGTGCTTTTAACTACTCTGGAGTAGTTTGCCTATTTTCACTTCTGGTTTTGCTACTTGTTTTAGTTTTGAATAAATTATTTAATGTTTCCTCCTCTGTAACATAGGGATAATACTACTGCCCACCATCCTTTCACATTTTTCAAATCCAAAACTTTGAAAACCAAAACATTAAAAGAAATCTCATTTGGGATACAATCTGATCTATCTGAACCCATTTGTGACAAAATGTGAACTGAATTTATAGTCTTTATATGGCTGTATGACTATTTATAGTCTATATAGTATAATTTGTTTTTCTTTAGAAGTATTAATATATTTAATTTCTGGGGGCTTTGTACAACATAAACAGGGTGGATGGATGGGAGGATGGATGGATGGATGGACAGACAGATAGAATGATAGGAGAGGGAGAGAGGAGGAGGTATGGCAGGAGGTAGGAGACAGCAAAATGCTCACAAATGTTGAATCTAGGTAGAAGTATTCATTGTATTATTCTTTTAATTTTCCACAATATTATGGCAGTTTCTGCCATATTGATTTTTAATGTTTATATTTTGTTAAACTTTTGATGATTTTGAAGTTGTTAGTAGAATAGTTCTCATGGCTTCTCCCATAATTATAAAAAGGAACTTGTTTGAAAACATATTATGTAGCATAAATTTAGATATTGTATTTATTTATTTTTCTTTTTTTTGAATTTTGTTTTATTGCTTAAAGTATTACAAAGAATATTACATATGTCTCCTTCCCCCCCACCCCCGCCTTGACATTCCCTGGGCCTCCCCTACCCCCTAGTGTCTTATGTCCATTGGTTATGCTTATATGCATGCATACAAGTCCTTCGATTGATCTCTTACCCCCCACTCCTGCCACCCAACCCTCCCTAGCCTTCCCGCTGTAGTTTGACAGTCTGTTCGATGCTGCTCTGCCTCTGTATCTATTTTTGTTCATCAGTTTAAAATGGTCTTTATTATCCATAAATGAGTGAGATCATGTGATATTGTATTTAATTATAAAGGAAATGGTGATTGTGTTTGAATAATGATGGATCTTTCAGCCATCAGTTAGCAAATACACTATTTGTTTAAAGCCAAAATTGACAAATGTCTATAAACCTTTCCCGTTGCAACAGCGGGTATTCTAAGACATTCAGAAAGTGAACAGGAAGATTATACCTGTTATTATATTTACTTTGTGAATTTGGTGGTAGCAATTAGGAACATGTTAAGTGAAAGTTAAGGGTTAATATTACAAGTACTGAGTGTAATACAGTTTCATAGCTTAACTATATTTTACTTGCTATGACTAGATACTTATTTTTCATTTTGAATATGGCATTAAAATTTGGCTAGTATAAAAAAATAAATTCTTATAAGAATGCTTCTACTTCCAGTATATTTTTTCTTAAGGTAAGATTCTGGACTATCCATTTATTGTTTTTTGTGTGGGATTCCTTTTCTTTTTGGCATAATTTATGTGGGTTTTTCAAGCTTTCATGGATAATCATGTTTAAGAATGGTGTTGAGTTTGCTTGGATTACCTCCTTTGCCTATATCCATAACATTTGGATTTCTGCAGATCCAATATTTGGTAGTGGAATATGCTTGTCTAATTGTGGCTAATTTGTTGATAAAGGTGTAATTTTTGGAAGCTGGAAACCATTTTGTATTTTTGCAGAATGCTAAGCTTAATGTGTTAATTAAATTATTGGTATTCTGTCAATCTTTTTTTTTTAAGAAATGTTTTTAAAGCAGATTTACATAATTTATTTGGGAATATTTCTACCTGCTATATTTTAGACTGCATTTTCCAGGAATCATCTCCTTTTCTTATCTATTCTTATTAGCTACATACCATGTTATCATGCCTTTGGCAATTAAGCATGTTTCTATTTTTCATATTTCTATGTTCTGTCAAACAGTTTGTAAGCATCTAGAGAGAAGGGATCATATTTTATAAATTATATCTGTACTTTTCATCCTAGTTAGGCTTAGTACCTGGTTGGTGCTGAAGTAATATATGTTTTTTGCTGCCTCATAGAAATAGTAATTTAATATTACTGTATTCATCTGCTCACATAGAAAACGATAAAGTATTGGTAATGTTCTTTATTTCTCCTACTGTTTAACCATATTGTTCTAAAAGGTAAGTTCTCATAAATAATAGATCTGAAAGAAATTGGACTCACTTCAAGGAATCAGGCTGTGAGGAAGTAGAATTTTGATTAAATATAGATAATACATCTTTAAACACACATTATACTCCTTTCATTTACTAATTTTTATACAGTAATTCAATAATATGATTTTGGCAAAACGGATGAGCAAATATAATTTTGTTGATTACAGTTCTTAAAAAAAAATTTACAACTAGTACCATTGGTTGACTTGCCAAATGTTATGGTGAAAAAAGTGTTCAATGCTCAAGTTAATTGTGGAAAATTTGAATTAACTAAAATTAAACAGGATTGTTTATTGTTAGATTTCACAGAATAATGCTTATTTTGCAAGTTTTTGGAGGATGGAGGTTAGATTTTGTTGTACACTATGTACCTAGCATAATTCTTGGCATACAGTAGCTGTTCCCAGATAGTAGTTATTACATCTGGTATTATAGCTCCCAGGTTTCTTCATGACTAAGTGAATGATGGTACCATTTACCAAGTTTCAGAATACTGGAATATGTTTGTAAGGGAATAGAAAGTTCTTTTGGGGACATGCTGAGTTTTAAATATCTTTGAATCTTCCAAGTACAGATGTCTAGTAGGCATTTAAATGTATGACCTGGAACTTGGTAAATATTGTATTTAAAGCTCTTAGTATTTTAATTAACATTATATATGCCATATAAATGGTACCTGTTTTGATATTGACAGTGATGAAAATTAACAATAAAATTGTCAAAGCAAATCATTCATTAAGATGTTTTAATTTTTAGTTTTATTTTTTCCTAGAAAATTCTTAAGTAAATGCATAAAAGGGAACATTAAGATGAACCAAAACAAAATACTAAAGTAGTGTTTCGACATTTGTTGTTTGTTTTCTTTGGAATTCCAAAAAGGACTTGAAGTAGAGTATTCATTATTTAATTTGTGAGGACTAAGTTTTTTTATTATCCCATGTGCAGTTTCATGTGAGAACGTAAAATAGAAATGGTCATAACCATGACCATGATTAGACCACAATTCGAAGTGGAGATCATTTACTCATACAGAAACATGCAGTTTCTCAGAGAGCCAAAAGTTCAGCAAATTTTGTCATCTTATACAGTGAGGGTGTCAATTTTACCTGATTTTGGCTTATGAAATAGCAGTAAGAAAAGAATTTTTAAAAATAAATGTAAAAGAAACCTACCCAAAGTTATTACCCCTTTAACCCAAGAATGTTCTCATCATGTAGTATGGATTACAATTACTATCAAATGAACTGTTAGTAGAATGGAAACTTTCATATTCTTGTTCTGTACGTTTTCTCACTTTAGATCTACCTGGTTTTCTTAAACGTAGCCTATTTTTATGATGCTCTCTAAAAGCATGTGAGGGCAGTTTTACTTTTACTAAGCTCTAAGTACTTCAGTAACTCAGTAATTAATTATAAAGAGTTTAAGTTGATTATGGCAAAAAAAAAAAAACATGGTTTCACAGCCAGTTTTTATTGCTGCAAATTAAATAATTTAACCCTTGAAATAAGGTTGTGGCACTGTCAATAGTTTAGTGTTGTCTTGTTGTTACTGGACCATAGTGATATAACCTGCCAAGTTACCCAGTGCCCTTATGTTAGTTGACATCTCTTGCTGTCCTAGCTCATCTCGTTCTTGAAGTTTCTAGGTAGGGGTGAGGAGGTTCTAAACCAGGTGAACCAGGACTATTTTTTAAATTAAATTTATTGAGGATGACATCTGTAATAATAAAAGCGTAATATGCTAATTAGACCAGATGTCTTTCTGGACAAAGCTGCAGCGGGCGGGGGCTGTGGCAGAGGTGGCAGAAGCCCCTGGCCACAGTGGTAGCAGCAGTGGCGGACGGGGGCTTGGGCCAAGGCCCTTGCACAAATTTTGTGCATCAGGACTCTAGTTCATTAATAAAAGTATAGGTTTCAAGTACATATCTATGATCCATCATCTGTAAGTTGTATTGTGTGCCCTCCATCCAAGTCAAATCTTTTTCTGTCACCATATATTTGACACTCTTTACTTTCACTACTCCCCTTCCCCCCTTTCCTCTAAACTGAGACTATTCTTGCTTGGATTTGGCTTTCTTCAGTTCAATCACTTTAAAATCTTTAGAAATATTTAGGAGAGTTTTATGAACCCTGGAATATTTTTAGCTTATAGCTCTGGTTTAGTTTGTAATTTTATTTCTTATCATATTGTAATTTTCTATATCTTTAGAAATTCAGATAGTTGATATTTAAGAGAGCAACTAATTTTTTTATTGCTTCTAGAATAGTGATCATTTTAATGTTAGATATAATAAACTTTTTACCATTTACCTATAACAGTAAGTCTTTCATTTTGATTAAATTTATTAAAAAATATACTTTTGTCCCAGTATTTATCTCCCTTGAAATTGGCCTAATATTTTTACCTATGCTATTTTAAAGTATGAGAAAAAGCACATGGTGGAATTTTTTCTCAAAGATATGAACAAGTTAAATGGAATGTCTGGACTAGTTGAGGTCTCTTAACTGTTTCCTTGATTGATTTTTTTTAGAGATACTTATTTTAAAATAGTTGATTTTAGTTTAATATGGAGATTTAGATGATTTTTTGAACTACTAGTTAATTCAAATTAACAATATTTTCTGATCAGACTAAATGTGCTATTGATGAAAATGTATATGTGACTTTCATTAAGTAAGTGAGGTAGAGTGTCCTCAGTCTTACATACTGGAAATGCAGTGTGTGCCCAGAAGTAGTTTAAAATGCCAACTGTCTTCTTTCCTAAGTATCACTTTAATTAGGAAAAATATGGAGAATGGAAAAAACGTAGGCATGTTTCAAACATTAATTCTTCACATCAAGACCTAAAGATTGTCTACACATATGCATAGACAAATTTCTTTAGCAAGGCCGTGAAACTTATCTTTTATTGTAAAAGGCCCTGAAGTATAAAGTAACAGTTCATCTTGAGACTTTAAGTGTGGAAAACTTAAATAAAAATTCAAGTTTGGGATCCAAAAATAACTGCCACAGTCTGTGTGGCACACCCAAGTGTTTTGATTTAAGTTTAGTTTACACATAGCATATGGAGAATTAAGAAAAATTGCCAAGTTTTATCTCAGGTAGTATTTATGACAGTGTATTAATTTGGGTGTTTTTATATATTTTTAAGAAGGATTATAAATTCCAGTCTTCATTACTGAAAATAAAGAATTTTTTAAAAAGGGGAGGCAATGGCTATTTTGCATCACATACCCAGATCATACCTGTGTTTAGTTTTGGATGCCATATTTTTGGAGGGTCATTGGCAAACTGAGATTTGTCCTAAGAAGAGTAACTAAAGCAGTGTCAGTTATTGAAAACTTACCACTATATGAGAAAGTGTTGGAAGAAATAGAAATGTTTATCCTAAAAGAAAAGACTTGAAAGGAATATAGTCAAGTCTTCACTTATTTGAAAGATTTTCATGTGGAAAAAGAGTACACTTGCATGGTATAGCCCCAGAACGTAAAATGAATGGATGGAAATTATTACAGGGTTAGATTTAACTTAAATGTAAAGGAAGATTTCTGATAATTTAACTATTTACATTGGAATAGGCTTCCTTTTCTCCTCATTGGAAATACTCACATGATGTAGATAATCATTGGTCATACAGGTTATACATGTGATTCTTGCATTGGGTGTGATTGTAAAATAGTTGAACTCTAAGGTCACTTTTAACAAGGAAATGCTGTGAATTTTTGAAAACTCAGCCTACAGATGAATAATTTTAGGTATTTGGAACATGTCCTAAAGTACAACTAACTCACACATCATAAAGTTACCCTGCTTTCTAATTCAGGAAGGTTTTTTTGATAACAACTTAATCACAATGTTAAGAATTATTAAAAATATGTTTTTAAGTAAGAAATGATTTAAAACAGATTTAAAATGGTTTGATGATACAACTCATCAGAATTCCTACTCCATCTCCCAAACAATTGCACATACACGTCAGTTTACACAGCTGTGCCCTCGCTATAATGCTTTGGTTGCAACATTTCTTCAGTTTGACTGGATTAAAAGTTTTATGTTAACATTTTCTCATTTAAAATAATAACTTTATTCTGATCTAATTTTTATTTTTTGTCGTTTTTTTCATCTTTTTTCTGTATATGCTTTTAAGCCCTCATTATTTTTATATGTTTTCCTTAACTTACTTGCAGTGTAGCTAATGGAGAAATTATTAGGAAGAATTTTCTCTGAGGCAGTCCTTCCACCTTTCCCCACAAGCCCCCGCCACCCAAATCAGTAGTGGAGGAGAAATAGCCAGGTTAGAATTTTATTATCTTTTCCAAAATTTTCTACATGCTTTCCAGGTATGCTTCTGAAAATTTAAAGATTTGTTTTCATCTGTTTTCTTGACAAAATAATATACATTTAATATTGTCTAATAATTATTTTAATACCTTTAAATGTTGGATTTTATGCAAGATAAATTTTAACTCTTTAATTGAAATTGTCAATTTTAGATCAATATATGTATATTTTATAATGTTTTATATTTACTGTGATAAAATTATTTGATAGACAAATTATGCACATGAAGTCCTCCTTTAACATTGGTAGGTTATGTGACTGTAAGCAAAATGACATATATTGAAACCAATTGCAATAGGCTAATATAAACATCTCATGTTATAAAAAAAGATGCTGAACAAAACAGTGCTACTTGAGGACCTGCTGTAATTATCTACTTAAAATAAATCATGAAAGTTCTTCATTTTATTTCTTTCTAAGCAAAGAAATTTCTCATTTAACAATATACATCTCAATCATAGTCTGGTGGCTGAATGAATATCATTTATAAATATTTGGAGAGTATCATATTTTACATATTTTATAAAAATAGTACTGCCTTTTGACATAAAATCATTTCACTATGAAATGAGGTAATTTATTTTGAAAGCTGAAAATGTGTAAGTATATTATTTCCCTAATGGAAGAAGTTAATTTTTATTGACAATCTGCCAAATAAATGCCATCTGTCTGATTAATTCAGTGTTACCTTAGGATTCTTTCCTGTGTTTTCTACCATGGAAAAAAGTACTCTGGATTTTAACTATCAGAACAACATTAATTAATTTGTACTTAATTACTTGGTGTGCTAATATTAGTTTTAAAATGAATAAATGTAGAAAAGCTTATCTAAAATTATTTTTATGTACATTTTCAGTTCATATTTATTTGAAAGCAGCAGTTGAGTTATGGTATGTAGAAATGGAGTCATAATCATTTGATAGTTGTTGATTTTTTAAATTTTATAATTGCAAACAATCATTCTAAGGAAACTCAGTATCACCCAGGTAGTGAGTACCAGAGTTGGGACTTGAGCTCATGCTTTCTATCTTTTACACCTCTCTATTACAGTTCTTCAGAGAGAGAAACCAATAGTATGTCTGGTACATGTACGAGTATGGAGAGAGAGATTTATTTTAAGGCATTGACTCACACAATTCTGGGGGCTAGTGCATCAAAAATCTTTATGGGTAGATGACAGACTGGAGGCCTAGGGAAGAGTTGATGGCTGCAGCTTGACTCCAGAAGTAGACTGCTGGCAGAACTCCTTCTTTGAAGGCGGTTACTTTTCTAACAAGAACTTCAACTGATTGGATGAGGCCCATCCACCTTATGGAGGGTAAAATGCTTTACTCATAGTCTCCTGATTTAAATGTTAATCTCATCTCAAAATCATTTTCATAGAAACATCTGGAATAATTTTAACCAAATGTCTGGGTACCTTGCCTAGCCGAGCTGGCATAGCTCAGTGGTTGAGTGTCTACCTATGAACCAGGAGGTCATGGTTCCATTCCCGGTCAGAACACATGCCCAGGTTGTGGGTTCGATCCCCAGTGTGGGACAGGCAGGAAGCAGCTGATGAATGATTCTCTCTCATCATTGATATGTCTATCTCTCTCCCTCTCTTTTCCTCTCTGAAATCAAATAAATAAATAAATACAATTAACCATCAGATACTCCTAGACCAGTGGTTTTCAACCTTCCTAATGCCGCAACCCTTTAATACAGTTCCTCATGTTGTGGTGACCCCAACCATAAAATTATTTTCGTTGCTACTTCATAACTGTAATTTTGCTACTGTTATGAATCGTAATGTAAATATCTAATATGCAGGATGTATTTTCATTGTTACAAATTGAACATAATTAAAGCATAGTGATTAATCACAAAAACAATATGTAATTATATATGTGTTTTCCAATGGTCTTAGGCAACCCCTGTGAAAGGGTCGTTTGACCCCCAAAGGGGTCTTGATCCACAGGTTGAGAACTGCTGTCCTAGACCAAGGTTTTACTCTTATCTTGTATTGATTATGTTTTCTACAGTGAGACTGTGTTCAGAGAAGCTGCATGCTTATCATGTGTTCATTATTCCTCCTTTCCATTCCTTTTTTAGTAGAAATTTATTATTGAGTGTCCACTGCATGCCGGGCACTTTATGAATCTGAGTGTAGGTAAATAAAAGACATATTTTCTGCCACTGTTGAATTTACAGGAGATAGTCAAGTGAACAAATAAATATGAGTATAGCTTATATTGTAAAGGAAATGAACAGAGGATAGTAATAAAGAATAACAAAATGATTTCCTTTTATTTTTTTCTTTATTGTTGAAAGTATTATAGATGTCCTCTTTGTTTTTGTTTTGTTTTTCCCATTGACGCCCTCCACGTCACACCCATCCCTCCCAGGCCTTCATCACTCTATTGTCTGTGTTCATATATGCATATAAGTTCCCCCGTTAATCACTCCCCACCCATCCTTCCACCCCTGCCTTCCCTCTGAAATTCGTCAGTCTGTTCCATGCTTCTATGTCTCTGGATCTATTTTGTTCATCAGTTTATTTTGTTCATTTGATTCCACCTATGAGTGAAATCTTGTGATACTTATCTTTCTTTGACTGCCTTATTTAGCTTAGCATAATAATCTCCAGGCCCAACCATGCCTTTGCAGATGGTAACAGTTCTTTCTTTTTTACAACTGCATAGTATTCCATTGTGTAAATGTATGCTTTTTATCCACTCATCTGCTGTTGGGCAAACTCCATACTGTTTTCCATAGTGGCTGCACCAGTCTGCATTCCCACCAGCAGTGCATGAGTGTTCCCTTTTCACCATATCCTTGCCAGCACTTGTCATTTCTTGATTTGTTGATGATAGCCATTCTGACATGTGTGAAGTGATACCTCATTGTCATTTAAATTTGTATCTCTCAAATAATTAGTGACTTTGAGCATTTTTTCATATGTTTCTTGGCTATCTGTATGTCTACTTTGGAGAAGTGTTTATTTAGGTCAGTGATGGTGAACCATTTGAGCTTGGCATGTCAGCATTTTGAAAAACCCTAACTTAACTCTGGTGCTGTGTCACATACAGAAATTTTTTGATATTTGCAACCATAGTAAAACAAAGATTTATATTTTTGATATTTATTTTATATATTTAAATGCCATTTAACAAAGAAAAATCAACCAAAAAAATGAGTTCGCGTGTCACCTCTGACACGCGTGTCATAGGTTCGCCATCACTGATTTAGGTCCTTTACCCATTTTTTTAATTGGATTGTTTGTCTTCCTTTTTTTTATGAGTTCCTGATATATAGTGGAAATTAACCCCTTATTGCAATAATAATTGGCAAATATGTTCTCCCATGTAATGGGCTCTCTTTTTATTTTGTCAGTTGTTTCTTTTGCTGTGAGAAGCTTTTTATTTTGATGTAGTCCCATTAGTTTATTTCTCCTTAGTTTCCATTGCCCCAGGAGGTGTATCCATAAACGTATTGCTGTGAGAGATGTCTGAGATTTTGCTGACATCTCAGACTTATATTTAAGTCCTTTATCCATTTTGAGTTAATTCTTGTGTATGGAGTAAGTTGGTAGGCTATTTTCTTCCTTCCTTTCTTTTTCTTTCTTTCTTTCTATCTCTTCTTTCTTCTTCTTCTTCTTCTTCTTCTTCTTCTTCTTCTTCTTCTTCTTCTTCTTCTTCTTCTTCTTCTCCTTCTCCTTCTCCTTCTCCTTCTCCTTCTCCTTCTCCTTCTCCTTCTCCTTCTCCTCCTCCTCCTCCTCCTCCTCCTCCTCCTCCTTCTCCTCTCTCTCTCTCTCTCTTTTTCTTTTCTTTCTTTCTTTTTCATGTACCTGTCCAGTTTTCCCAACACTATTTATTGAAGAGACTGTCTTGACTCCATTGTATGCTCTTGCCTTCTTTGTCAAATATTAATTGAGCATAATGGCTTGAGTTAATTTCTGGGTTCTCTGTTCTGTTCCATTGATCTATATGCCTGTTCTGTGACAGTACCAGGCTATTTTGAGTATAGTGGCTTTGTAGTATTACTTGATATCTGGTATTGTGATTCTTCCAACTTTGTTCTTCTTTCTCAAGATTGCTGTGGCTATTTGGGATCTTTTCAATTTCATATAAATTTTTGTAGTGTTTGTTCTATATCTGTGAAATATGCCATTGGTATTTTAAATAGGGATTGCTTTAAATCTATAGATTGCTTTGGGTAGTATGCACATTTTAATGATGTTGATTTTACCAATCCATGAACACCGTATATTCTTCCACTTGTTTATATCTTCCTCTATCTCTTTTTTCAACATCCCATGGTTTTCTAAGAACAGGTCTTTTACCTCCTTGGTTAAGTTTAATTCTCAGTATCTTAAATTTTTTTTTGCAGTGGTAAATGAGATTGTTTTTTAAGTTTCTCTTTCTGTGAATTCATTATCCTATATAATAAAGGGTATTATGCAAATTGACCCTAATGGCAGAACAACTGGGAATGACTGGTCACTATGATGCACACTGACCACCAGGGAGCAGACACTCAATCCAGGAGCTGCCCCCTGATGGTCAGTGCGCTTCCACAGCAGGAGCACCACTCAGCCAGAACCTGGCTCATGGCTGGTCAGCGCAGCAGCGGTGGCAGGAGCCTTTCCTGCCTCAGTGGCAGAGCTAAGGATGTCCGACTAAAGGCCCGCTTCCCATTAGCCAGACATCCCCTGAGGGCTCCAAGGCTACCAGAGGGATGTCTGAATGCTTAGGAAAGCAGTCCTAAGCTGGCAGGTAGACATCCCCCAAGAGCTCCCAGACTGCGAGAGGGTGCAGGCCAGGCTGAGGGACTCCCCGCCCCACCCAGTGCACGAATTTTCATGCACTGGGCCTCTAGTTAGTGTGTAAAAATGCCATAGATTTCTGGGTGTTAATTTTTTATCCTGCTTTATTACAGAATTCCTAGAAAAATACAGTCTTCCAAAACTCAGTCAGGAAGAAACAGAAAACCTGAATAGGCCAATAACTACTGATGAAATTGAAGCAGTAATGAAATAACTTCCAGCAGACTAAAGCCCTGGATCAGATGGGTTCACAGGGGAGTTTTACCAAACATTCAAAGAAGAACTAACACCCTCAAACTGTTCCAAAAAATTCAAGAAAAAGGAATACTTCTAAGGTTGTTTTTTTTTTTTTATGAGGCCAGCATTACCCTAATTCCAAAACCAGATAAAGATACAACAAAGAAAGAAAATTACAGGACAATATCTCTGATGAACACAGATGCTAAAATCCTCAACAAAATATTAGCAAATCAGATCCAGCGATACATTAAAAAGATCACACATCATGACCAAGTGGGATTTATTCCAGAGGTGCAAGGCTGGTACAATACTCACAAATCAAAAAATGTGATATATCACATAAGCACATTGGAAGACAAAATAATCGCATGATTATATCAATTGATGTAGAAAGAGCATTTGACAAAATCCAACACTCTTTTTTGATAAAAACTCTCAGCAAAGAGCAAATAGAGAGATCATACCTCAACATAATAAACGCTGTTTATGACAAACCTACAGCCAATATTATACTCAATGGGCAAAAACTAAAACCATTTTGCCTAAGAACAGGAACAAAATAGGGATGTCTACTTTCACCACTGTTTTCTTTTTAACTTTGAAAATGAAATGTATTTTAATAAATACTGCCTTTATAATTATTCAGAGGGTGTGTATACTTTTTTAAATTAAATTTTATTGGGATGACATTAGTCAACATGAACATATAGGTTACGTGTGTGGATTACTAAGTAACAAAAATCTGTATATAGGACCATGTGCCTACCACTCAAAGTCAAATCTCCTCCTGTCACCTCATATCAGGACCCTTCTTCCCCCCCCCCCAACTTTGGCAACCACCACACTGCTGTTTGTGTTCAAAAGTTTCAGTTTTATATTCCACATATGAGTGAATTCATATAGTTCTTAGCTTTTTAAATCTGACTTATTTCACTTTGCATAATGTTCTCAAGGTCCATCCATGTTGTAAATGATGCTATCTCACCCTTTCTTATGGCCATGTAGTATTCCATTGTGTATATATACCACATCTTCTGTATGCAGTCCTCTATCGCAGGGCACTTTGGCCACCAAGTCTTGGCCACCATGAATAATGCTGCAATGAACATAGAGGTGCATATATCTTTGTGTATATATGATTTCGAGTTTTTCCGGTATATATCCAGGAGTGGGGTTGTTGGGTCATATGATAGCTCTACTTTTAATTTTTTGAGGAATCACCAGACTGCTTTCCATAGTGGTTGGACCGTCTATATTCCCACCAGCAGTGAATCAGGGTTTCCTTTTTTCAACAACTCTCTGACATTTGTTGTTGCTTGTCTTGTTGATTATGGCCACTCTCACTGGTATAAGGTGGTATCTCATTGCAGTTTTCATTTGCATTTCCCTGATTGCCAGTGAGGTTGGACATCTTTTCATATATCATTGGCTGTTTGTATGTCTTCTTGGTGAGGTGTATTTTCAGGTCCTCTGCCCACTTTTTGATTGGATTGTTTATTTGTTTGGTGTTGAGTTTTACGAGTTCTTTATATATTTTGGAAATTAAACCTTTGTCAGAGCTACTGTTTGCAAATATCATCTCCCATCTGGTTGGCTGCCTGTTTGTTTTGTTGTTCATTTCTTTTGCTGAGCAGAAGCCCTTCACTTTGATATAGTCCCATTCATTTATTTTTGCCTTTATCTCCCTTGCCTTTGGGGTCAAGTCCATAAAATGTTCTCTACCACCCAGGTCCATAATTTTGGTACCTATATTTTTTCTATGTGACTTATAGTTTTGGGTCTTATCTTTAAGTCTTTGATCCATTTTAAATTAATTTTTGTACATGGGGACAGAATGCAATCCAGTTTCATTTGTTTCCATGTGGCTTTCCAGTTTTCCCAGCACCATTTATTGAAGAAACTATCTTTACTCCAATGTGCATTTCTGGCTCCTTTGTCAAAAATTATCTGTCCATATTCATGTGGTTTTATAGTTGGGCTCTCTATTCTGTTTCTCTGCCAATACCATGCTGTTTTGATTATTGTAGTATATTTTGAAGTCAGGTAGTGTGATACCTCCAGCATCATTCTTTTTTTTCAGGATTTCTTTGGCTCTTCTGCATCTTTTGTGGTTCCATATAAATCTGATGACTTCTCATTGTATTTTTTTTTTTAATGACATTGGGTTTTGATGGGGATTGCATTAAATCTGCATATTGCTTTGGATAAAATGGACATTTTAACTATGTTGATTCTTCCAATGCATGAATACGGGATATTTTTCCATTTCTTGTGTCTTTTTCAATCTCTTTTAATAATGTTTTGTAATTTTTAGTATATCGGTCTTTCACATTTTTTGTTAAATTTATTCCTAGGTATTTT
Organism: Myotis daubentonii; assembly: GCF_963259705.1. Lineage (NCBI taxonomy): Eukaryota > Metazoa > Chordata > Mammalia > Chiroptera > Vespertilionidae > Myotis > Myotis daubentonii. The sequence continues at coordinate 57,185,890 of NC_081845.1, forward strand.
ATCCTTTTGGTTGCTATTGCAAAAGGAATTGTTTTCTCCATTTCTTTTTCTGAAGTTTTATTGTTGGTATAGAGGAAGGCAATGGATTTTTGCACATTGATTTTGTATCCTACAACTTGACTGTATTTGTTTATTGTTTCCAGTAGTTTTTCAGTAGAGTCTTTAGGGTTTTCTATATATAGCGTCATGTCATCCACAAAAAGTGACAGTTTCACTTCTTCCTTCCCTGTTTGGTTGCCTTTTATTTCTTTCTGTTACCTTATTGCTCTGGTTAGAACTTCCAGTACTATGTTGAATAAGAGTGGTGAGAGTGGACATCCTTGCCTGGTTCCTGATCTTAGGGGAAAAGCTTTCAGTTTTTCACCATTGAGTATGATATTGGCTGAGAATTTATCATATACAAGAGGCCCAGTGCACGAAAATTCATGCGCTCGGAGCGGGGAGGGGTCCCTCAGCCTGGCCTGTGCCCTATCGCAGTTCGGGAGCTTTCAGGGGGTGTCCAAATCAAGTGCAGTGGGGAGTGGGCCTAAGCTGCAGTCTGGCCTCACTCTGCGGGAGGTGACCAAGCAGGCTGATCAGGGGATGGTCACTGGCGAGCCCTGCCCCCCACTGCCCCACTCCCCCATCACCCTGCAGGTGGCCTCCCTCTGCAGGAGGCAACTGGGCAGGCTGATCAGGGGACAGCGCCAGCAGGTGAGCGGCTGGCCCCGCCCCCCCATCACCCCTCCGCCGCCCCCTCCCTCTGCCTGCTGGCACACTCACTGGCCTCACCCCCCACCGAACAGTTGTTCCACCATTCAGTCTATTTGCATATTATGCTTTTATTATATAGGATGGCTTTTATTATGTTGAGGTACTTTCCTTCTATTCCTATTTTATTGAGTGTTTTAATCATAAATGGATATTGTATCTTATCAAATGCTTTTTCTGTATCTACTTACAAGATTGTATGGTTTTTATCTTTTCTTTTGTTAATGTAGTGTATTATGTTGATTGATTTGCGAATGTTGAACCATCCTTGTGCCCTTGAACCATCCTTGTGCCCTTGGAATGAATCCCACTTGATCGTGATGCATTATTTTTGGGATGTAATGTTCTATTCAATTAGCTAATATGGTCTATCCTTGAGAATGTTCCATGTGCTCTGGAGAAGAATGTATAGTCTGATGTTCTGGGATGAAATGTTCTGTAAATGTCAATTATATCTCCATTTGGTATAGTGTTTCATTTAAGACCAATATTTCTTTATTTCTATTTTGTTTGATCTGTCTAGAGCTGTCAATGCAGTATTAAGGTCTCCAACTATAATTGTGTTTTGAACTGTTTCTCCCTTTAGTTCTGTGAGTAGCTGTTTAATATATTTCAGCAGGAGACAATAAGATCTGTACATAAGAAGTTCTGAAGCTTGCAGGCTTATACAGTCACTTCATTTATAACTCAAGTCTATACTCTAATTATTCTTTCCTTTGTCCACTGCACAAATCCATCCTGAACCGACCCTTTTTTCCCCCTCAAGGAAAAGCCAACTAGACATGTTCACATAGCTACTACATACTCTTCATTTCATGTCTGTGCACTTATTTTAAAATAAAATATTAATGTGAGGTGGAGTTCTATAACTGTCTGAATAGTTCAGTCTCAGCTGGGCCTTCTACTCCATGGAGTTGAACACCAGCTGTGTTCTTGGCTCATCTCATTCTGTGGTTGCAAGTACATGAACAATTCTGCAGCCTTACCCTCCTTATCTCATATATTCCTCTTCATCTCCCCTGTGAATTCATTGCCCTAACATTTTCTTTTCATGAGTTAAACCTACCACATTTACCCTCTTCGATATATTTCCTTCTTAATCTGTACCCACTAATAGGTCAGTGTTCTCTAATGTTTTTTTCTGGGTCTTGTTTTCTTACTTCCAGCCCACCATTTCAGTCCCCCAGATTTCTTAACATTGTAAGGTGCCGCAGCATTGACTGAGTTATCTGAACCAGATTTCTCAGAGATAGTCTGGATTTTCCCCTCTGCCTTTCCCTTTATGAGCCTTGTCAGTTTTATCTTCTGTCTGTCAAATCTCTTGTTCATTTAATCTTATTGCTATTCTTAGATTAAGTCCTCATTTCAGAAGACAGTGGATTTTCAAAAAGGGATGCCTAATTATGTCATTTTCCTGACTAAAGTCATGGAATGACTCCCCACTTGCCCATCATAAAATCCAACTGCTTAGATGGCCTTCAAAGATTGTGTAATCTGTCTCCTTTGCCCTAGCCTCTGGCTACATTGGTACCTCTTTCCTACACTTCACACCTGGCACCTCATCCCAACTTGAGTTCCCCAGACCCCCTGGATACTTTCACAGTGTATAGTGCACTGACTGTAATAGTTGACTTTCTTTCCTATCTGACTGTCTTGACTTTTTTCTTCAGGTGGCAACTCTGTATCTTTTACCTCTATCCCAGAACCTAATAGACTACCAGTTGAGTAGATAAATAGGCAATAGAGTATGAATTGTTGAGTGGATAATTGGTCAATAGAGTATGAATAAACATTGCTGGTGTAGTATATGCTTTGGACCTAAAGAGGAGGCTTGGTTCAAATCTCTTCATTGCTTCTTATTAATGGTGTGATCTTGGGTGGAAAATATAAATACCCGGACCTTTAGTTTCCTCATCTGTAAAATGAATATTGTTAGTATATTTAAATAAGATTATCTTTCTTAACCCTATATCTTTTGACAGGTTGTATATAGCAGAAATTAAAAACTGATTCATCTGGAATTCAGATGTACCTACAGTATTCAAATATCAAATTCTTAACTTATGAAACAGAAATTTCTTTTTTTTTTATTTATTTATTTATTTATTTTTTTTACTTTTTTTTATTTTTTATTTTTTTTATTGCCAGAAATTTCTTTTCCTAAGTACTTAAACTTAATTTAACACTATCACTAAAGACATGTTTTTAATAAATATTTATAGAACACAAAGGAAATTTATGTTATTCTGCCTCATGAACAATATATTATTATATTTGGTATTTCCAAGAAAAAATAAATATTTTTGTATTTAAACTATATAAAGTCACATATATATATAAATTTAAACTGTTACTTAAACTACATTAAGTTTCTCAAGAAAGTCCTCACTCAGAAAAAAATCTATTGGATATTGGACATTTCTTTTTTTTTTCACATAAGAAGATGAGCTCACTAATTTTTTCAGTAAGATAAATGAGATACTGATGTTGCATATTTATTTTTGCAAAGATTATTTCAATACCAAATTTAGCTTCTAATTTATTATCTTCCTTGGACACGGCCATGTGGTTTCTTTTTCCTTTGTTACTCATCATTATTTCTCATGAAACAAAATAGAGCACAAAGTTAACTAAATAATGTTAAAAGTTGTACTAATGAAATGCACTTTGTTGGTGACATAAATAAGTAATTTAAACACTATACATACTAAAGTAAGTAACTTACTAACATAGCTATAAGAAAAAGTGTGTGTGTGGGGGGGGGGGGTAGCTGTTTTATTTTTCTATTTGTAATGAGATACATACTCAAAAAAAAAAAAAAATCCCAGGGAATAGTCTTCTTCTTTACTGCTTACCCAGAGAAAACCACCAATGACTATGGTGGGAAGAATTCCTTGTGGTTAGAAACAGATGAATAAGTTGCTGGGAGCCTTAATTTATGTATTAAGCTAGTTGAGTCAGTTTAAGAAACTTTTATATGTAATATTTATGCTGTTCAAGTATCTGCTAACTGCCACGTCGAATTTATATAAAACTTTTCTTTCATTCATGCTGTCCTTTCCCCATTCAACAGACAAATATAAATATCTGAGTGGAGAATATCAGTGAAGTTCAATTTTGATTTATTCAATATGATTTGCAGGCATTTGTAATATTATATTGTTTTTTTAATCAGGGTTCTTATAAGAAAGAAATATCAAATAGAGAAGGCTGCTCTATGCCTTTTATTATACCTTGTATTGAAAACAATGTCTAATATATTATTGATCAATGTCCTTTATATAAAGACCTATTTCATAAATTCCTCTCAGAACCCAAGAAATCTGATGCCTTTTTTTCTTTCCCAGATGCAGTGCTATATATACTTTCTTTATTAGACTTGAGAACTAACTTCATCTTTCTGTATTCGTATTCCATTGCAGTAGTTTTTTTAGACCATCTTCCTTTTCCTGCCTGTCCCCTCTTTTATATTAATTATCTTTAAATGGGCGAGTCTTGCAAACCTAGGTTTTAAACAGTTATTAGCCCTTGAGTTCTTCCCAGGCTAAGTGGAAAGCCCATGTCTTCTAAGAAAAATATCATCTTATTTCTCCAGGGTGGTGTGGCTTCTTGCTGCCTAGAAAAAAACAGGGTAAAGGTTGCCTTCTGGATCTCTGTGCTTCCTGTCATTTTTCTGTGATTTGAATGATTACATGGTTTTACTGTATTTATAGCTTCTATTGGTGACTGCCTCAACCCTTTATTAATTTAGTGAAAACATCAGTTTACTGATATGGTTTTATTTTATTTTAAAAGGAGAAACAAGAACAGAAGCTAAAACCACTTCTTCTGCTTTCTAAGCACCAATCCCTTTGTTTTCCCAGCTATGTGAGACAGTTAATTAGTAAGATCCTGAGGAAGACTGATGACTGAGATCCCAAAGACTTCATGCATTTTTCTTTCAAATAATTCTTCACCAACCTATTGCCTCTCCCTGTTAAACCAATTTGTTGGTTATATATTTGGGAGCTTAAAAGATTAAATTCTTTTGATTGCCAATAGGTTGCCAAATATTAGGATACATTCAAATATTTCCAATAACAATATTCTTGTCTGCAATAGCATGCTTAAAAGTAATTGGAATTTGCCCTGTTACTAAGTGATTAGAGTGTCGTCAAATGGTGGTGGGTTCGATTTCCAGTCAAGGTCACATACCTGTTGCAGGATCCATCCCCAGCCCCAGTCAAGGCATGTGCAGGAGGCAACCAATCAATGTGCCTCTTGCACATTGACATCTCTCTCTCTCTCTCTCTCTCTCTCTCTCTCTCTCTCTCTCTCTCTCCCCCTCCCTCCCTCCCTCCCTCCCTCCCTCCTTCCCTCCTTCCCTCCCCCCCCCCCTTTCACTCTCTTTAGAAAACAATGGAAAAAATATACTTGGGTGAGGATTAACAACAGCAACAAAAGTAATTGTAATTTCATCAGTGCCAAAAGATATTCTTTCCCCATTCTAAAGAGTCATTCTTGATAGAAACTTAATTTTTTTCTGTTACTTCATGTCATATTATAAATGGACCAATGTATAACTAACTACACCATTGATAGAATTCTGTAGCTATTCACAGTGTATGGAAATCACAAATTTTTAATAAGAATGCTTTAGAAATAGTAAAAAATAACTTTCAAAATTCATGTTTCATGCCGTAACCGGTTTGGTTCAGTGGATGGAGCGTCAGCCTGCGGACTCAAGGGTCCCAGGTTCGATTCCGGTCAAGGGCATGTACCTTGGGTGTGCAGGAGGCAGCTGATCGATGTTTCTCTCTCACCAATGTTTCTAACTCTCTATCCTTCTCCCTTCCTCTCTGTAAAAAATCAATAAAATATATTTTAAAAAAAGAAAAAGAAAATCAGTTTGTTTCACTTTACGTAAATGGAAAACAACAAATAAAAGATAAAAAATTAGGAAATTAGTTTCCACAAGTATGATAAGCAAAGGGATAAACATCCTTGGTTTGTGACGATGTGGTCAAGGTTGGTATTTCTCCAGCAGCAGGAGATAGTGGTAGCTTCCTTTTGCACGTCCAGCACCAGGCTTCTGTGTTCCTCAGAGACTCCAGCAGCAGTCAGGCCGTACCCTCTGTCTGCTTCGTGGAAGGATTGGGAACCTAGCATGGAGTTTTGGAGCCTGGGCGGCGTTAGGAACACCCACGTAGACTGACTCGAGATGAGAGCCAAGCAAGATGAAGGGAGGGGGGTGCCAGGTGTTGGGCCCCCAGGGGGGTGAGGAGGGCATCTGTGTAGGAGGGCTGCCTGCGTTTGAGATTGGAGCATTAGTGAGGTGAGTGAGGTGTCCACACAGGGAGGGGACAAGATTGGTGTTATACAAAGAGGACTGATCTAATAAATAAATATATTAAGCACAATAGGAACTAGGTTTCTCACTGTTGGAGAAAGTTGTTACAAATGTGGAAACTGAAGTGAGAACACTAGAATGAATCCTGTGGCATTGAATTAGAATTGGAAGTATTAGTGTGAACTTATGGCTTGCAATGTATAGATAGAATATGATATATTAATTCTCAATATGTACATATAGATACAGTTATAAAATGAAATGTTTAGACAAGAAAGTTATCAATGATATTTTAATATTTAATAGATATAGAAATAAATATATATGTGTGTATGTATGTGTACATGCATACTCACATGCACACAAACTATATATGCACATACATATATTCTCTAGCTGTGTCCATTGAGTTGGCCTGGGAAACAGTAACACTCCAGGAACAATGAGCACACCTAGCATTCAGATCTAAATTTGATTCTCTACTAAAAAGGAACCAGAACACCTTGGAGAAATTGCTGATTCCAGGGCTGGTCCAGGATAAGTAAAAGATGAGTCTGCAGCATCATCAGTCTGCAGTACCAGAAAGTAAGAAAAGGCCCAAAGAATGATGGGGTCCTGTCAAAAGACATAGACACCCTTGAAGTGGATCCCACTGGGGCAGAAGCTGGAATATTTTGAACATCCTATCTAATAAAGAAGGAATATGATAATTGACCCTCACGCCATCGAAAAGATGGTGGCGCCCACAGCCAATAAGGAAGGAATATGCTAATTGACTGCCACGCCCTCAAAGATGGCGACGTCCACAGCCACAAGATGATGACGTCAAGTCCCCTTAGCCCCGTTGGGGTGGCAGGCATGTGGCAAGGCTGGGCCCATCGCCAGGTGGGCCCAGATGCTCTGCGCACCTGCCTCTGGAATCCCCCAGTGACCTCAGCCCTCCAGACGCCCAGGGCCGCCAGGGCACAGGTAACCAGGGCCAGCCAAGGCTTGCGCTGCCGGCAGTGGCAGCAGCAGAGGTGTGATGGGGCATCGCCTTCCCCTGATCACCAGGTCGCCTCCCGCCCCTGAGGGCTCCCGGACTGTGAGAGGGGGCAGGCTGGGCTGAGCGCCCCCCCCCCCCCCGCCAGTGCATGAATTTTCATACACCGGGCTTCTAATCAACTATATAATGTTTGTTACAGATTAAAACCTACTGATTAAAATAATAAACACATGGCCACATTTTAAAATTAAATATTAAAATATCATTGATAAATAACTTTCTTGTCTAAACATTTCATTTTTAACTATATCTATAGGTATATATTGAGAATTAATATTTAATATTCAGCTCTATGAGTATGAGTCTTTACTGTGCTGAAATGTTTTTGGATATCTCAATAGGTTTCTGATCAAAGTAGCATTCCAGAAGTTTTTAAAATTATTCCATCAAAATGTTTGACTTTGGTGGGATATTGCCGATCCTTAATTTATTGAGATCTCTCTGAGAGTAAGCATTTTTACCACAAATAAATCTCTAGCCAGAGCAAGAAATTAAAGGTGGTCAAATTGCTTTCTCATTGAAGTTGTACTCATATCTTTACATAATAGCATTTAATTGATGTAAAATTTAGTATCATTCTGTACCCCTCTTGTTTTAAAAAATGATACTGTTTTCTGAGACCAGTGTTACTTAGAAAACCTTGGCTAACTAGCAAGTTCCCAAGAATATTATTTAATGTTATACTGCCAAGAACATCTTAGATAATTCAACAAAAATGCCTTATTTTATAAGCCCAAGTACATTTCCTTCTAATTTTGCAATTATTTATTGAGATCTTTTGATTGCAGAGTTGGATATAACAGGGATCCAAAAGAAATATGTATAACTTATAAGGAGCTTATAATTGTTTTGGGAAACAAAATAAATTCACATGGAACAGTGAAAAAAACAGGAAAGGATATAGTTTATTGCCAACTTGGTAAATTAATATTTTTGTTGAGTCAGACAGTCATCAGTAATCTGCCTGTGGCACTTACTATTATCATTTAATTTTTGGTTACTTAATAAGTCATACTAAGTCTGGCTTTATTTCATATTTTCTGTACTTAAAAAAAAATAGATTGTAGAAGCCTTATTTTTCAACACTGAAGTCAGAGCACATTGTTGGACACATACTATGTGCCAGCGTACTTATAGGAATTAGGGGTAAAAATGTGAGCCAAACAGAGAGTCTCTTTACTTAAGTAGCTTTCTGCTCTGTGTGTATATGTGTGTGGAATGGAAGGGGGGCAGCAGTAGGGGTAGAACCTGCAAACTCTACATATACAGTGGCCCTGGCTGGGAATGGATTTTTTCCCATCATCAATGTTGAACTAAACAATGTTATTAGAGGTCCTGCTATATTTACCCAAATGAGTTCAAGATTTACACAAATATGCGCAGGAATGTTTATAGCAATACAAGGGGTCCAGTGCACAAATTTGTGTACCTTGAAAGGAACTGTGGGTTGCGAGGCTGCGGTGGGCACAGGGGTGGGTCTTGGCCCATCTCTTCACCCCCCCCGGCCCCTCCCACCGCAGCCCCCAGTCCCCTGTCTGCCTGCAGCCCCGCCCCCACCATCACTCATATTGATCCAACACACACACACACACACACTCACACACACACCTTAGGGGAAACTCTTGAAGGATTCTAACAAATGCATTCTTTTAAAAAACAAACAAACTGATAAGTAATCTTAACTAGTTTTCTCAGTGGTTAGAGCATTGGCCTGCAGTTTGGAGGGTCGCAGGTTGATTCCTGGTCAAGGGTGCATACCTGGGTTGCAGGCTCAATCTCGGCCCCGTTAGGATGCCAATGGGAGGCAACAATTGATGTGTCTCTCTCACATCAATGTTTCTCTCACTCCCCCACTTCTGCCTCCCCTCCATTCTCTCTCTAAAAAAAAAAAAAAAAAAAAAAAAATCAATGGGAAAAAATATCCCCAGGTGAGGATTAAAACAAAACAAAACAAAAAAACCTGATAAGTAAAGAGAAAGACTGAAGCATTTATCCCTTTTTAAAATATAAACTTTACCATAGGGTAACTAAACAATAGGTATGGTGAAAATTCTCTTTGAAGAAGTGTTCCACCAAAAATAAAATCTTATTCTGTCATCGAATATTTGACGCCCTCTACCCTCCATGAGCACACACTGCAAAATATACACTTGTAACCTATATATATCATAGAATTGCACACTTGAAAACTATATAATTTTATTAACCAGTGTCACCCAATAAATTTAATTTAAAAAGAAGTGTTCCAGCTAATAAATAATGGTTGATAGAATTGGAATATCACCATTTTGAATTAATGAATTTAGATATCATGCATCAGCAACTGCTAAAATCACAAAAAGGACTACAAGATGTTATGTATCTTCTGATAATACCAAACTGTCAAGTGTCTTGTAAAAAAAATTTGAAAAATCCATTTAAGCTTTTAAATTCAATTACTAGTACCAATTTTCCAAGAAGTACAGAGTGAAGAGTAACATGGTAATCTGTACTAAAGGGTTGCAATCAGCAAAATTCAGATTTGGGGAAACTTAACCAGACAAATTATACAGTAATCCATAGGGATGGTTTGCTATTTGGATGATGAAGCTATAAACTGAGGAAATGATACCATGAAAGTCAGGAGAGTGGTTATTCTTAGGAGGGAGGAGTATTGGTTGGGAGAAAACATGTAGAGGGCTCTGGGTAGCTGACAGGACTTTCTCTGCTTTAGTGGATATTCCGTAGAGGGGTGGTTGCCTGATAACACTTCATTAAGCTGTACATTTGTTGTATGTAGTTCTCTGTTGCTATGTTTAACAAGACTAAAGTAAAACTTATAAGTGAGATTAAGAAATTTAAAAAATTTCTATCTGAATTTTTACAGTGACTTGTTAGACTTTCAGAGGAACTGGGGGGTATAAGGGTGAGAAATGTAAAAGGCTTCAGCTGAGGCTCTAAATAACAGCATTGCAAACAACAACTAAAGCCACAGATCAAGTAAGTGCCACATGAAAGGACTACTCAGCAGTATCAGTCACTTCAGCCATTGCCAATGCATGTTCTCCTTTCCACACTGTGAATCTATATACATAAAAGCCAAGCTACCTGAACAATGGAATGACTGGAACAACATATCGCTATGACGTGCACTGTGGTGGCCAATTGGCTCCCCCAACCTCCCATGGCCCCTCCCCCAGTCAGCTCCACACCCCCAATTGGCCCTCTTCCTGGCTGACCCCACCCTTGATTGCTCCCCTCCCACACTTGATCAGGGGCAGTGCCGGCCAACCAACCACCAGAGACACCTCCCCTTGGCCGGCCCCTGCCCAATCGGCCCCCGCCCAATCGGCCCCCATCGGGGTGGGCTGGCCAGACTTCACCCATGCACGAATTCATGCACCAGGCCTCTAGGATTTAATAAATGGGACATACACTGAAAATGCCTGTTTGCATATGCTTCATGTTGTTCTTTAAAGGCTTTTAAACATATTATTTAGTGAAAGACTATAAATGAATCTAGGAGTGGAATTGATAATGCTATTTAAATTCTCTGTAGACAAAATAATGAATGTTTCATTAATTAAAAAAATATTTAAGAATATGTAATAGTTGAATGAATATACCTTTATTGCAGGTGTCAATATATTGTTTAAATACTTTGTTCCTTTCTTATAAGTTTTATATGTCTTATTTGTTTAAGGAAATAATTTTCACTAGTTTGATAAAAATGGAGATACATTAAACTGATTTGAAAAAATTTTTAAATGTTCATGATAGTTTGATAAGTCTGAAGTAAATTAAAACTACTTTTTTTTTTTTCTGTCAGAGGTCTTTTTATTAGTATCCATGATCGAGGGCATATTGCTTCAATTCTTGATGCATGGCCAGAAGATGTCATCAAGGTAAGTTATCAAAGTTTCCCACTATGAAAAATTTGTTATTTTCTCTCTCCTAAAACATATTGATAGTTATCATGACCTTTAGTAGCATTCACTAGCTTTTCTAGTACTAGTAAATGTCACCTAATTTATATCCCTTTGATTTTTGTATATCATTTGGATGCTGTTTCCTCATTATTTCAATCTAATTTCTTAGAATTTCTTTATTCATTGAAAGCGATGATAAATGTTGAATAAATGTTGAAATGGTGTCTGGATATGTTTAAGCAAATTCTGTTTTCATATTAAGCATTCAATAAGGGGAACCCAGGTAGGCAAAAAATCAGTTAATTTCCTTTATCATTTGGAAATTAGGAAGCTCATCAGACTTCCCTCTGTGAGTGAACTGATCAAAATAAAGTAACACTATAATCTGACATTTCATAGGTTTCTCTTTGAGACACTGTACTTGGACTCACTCTTGTATTTATCCTGATAATTTGTGGAGGAAAGGAAGGCACAGCTTATCAGAGGGTTACACAGCAGTGCATGGTGGTGTGGGAATTGAATGCAGGTCTCAGAGCCTTTGCTGTTAGACATGTGCTTGACCACCTGCCTTGTCTAAAGAAAGTGAGATGTTCTTGGCCCTCCTTGGCCCCCCTTTCCTTTCTGTTAGGTGCTCAGCAACTCTGTGGTAACTTTCAGGATTAAGACTGAATACACTGACATCTGTGGTACAAAGGCTCTTCAGCTGTGACTTCTGGTCTTTTTTGTTTGAGCAGTTGTGGCTAGAAGTGGTTCACTCTGTTCTTTAAGGCTCATGCTGGGCAAACTTGTAAAGCAAAATGTTTCTTACTGTTTCCAGTCTTCCCAGTTTTTTCTCTTTCTCCCACTAAGTTGCTCCCTCAATTTTTCTCCCACCAAGTAGTCTGCACTGTCCACAGGTCCAATGTTAGGAACTACCCTAAAAATGTGCTAATTCGATAAAGCATAAATGTCTGATCCTCTAAGAAGAAGGATATTTACATTTACTTATGTTAACATTTATTTATTTTAATCCTCACCCGAGGACATGGAGAGAGAGAGAGAGAGAGAGAGAGAGAGAGAGAGAGAGTGAGAGAGTTTGATTGGTACAGGCCCCAACTAGGGATTGAACTGCAACCCAGGTATGTGCCCTGACCAGGAATCAACAGCAATCTTTGAGTGCATGGATGATGCTCAACCAACTGAGACCCCACTCCAGCCCAGCAAGAATACTCACATTCAATCAGGAGAGGATATTAAGAATGAGTCAACATAGGAAATGGTTCTGAGGTAGAGAGGTCTAATGAATATCCCTGTAATCCTAAGGGCTGGGCAGTAAGCCATCGTCTTGCTTTAGGTTCTTCCCACTAGTTGATCAACTTCATTAATAGCCCATCTATATCCTTCCAACTCAGTATTGCATCCTCACCTGCCACGACCTTCGAAGTGGGGTTCAGGATCTGGAGGAGGGGCCAATGCACAAATGAAAATACTATACAAGAAATATGAATTTAGAAGGCATTGGGGTCCCCTGTGGAGACCTCTTTCTTGAAGAGGCACACCGACTTCTGGCCTGGTCCGCTATTTATTTACTTGAATACGCATTTGCCCTTTTGCAATGCATACAGGCATATCAAAGGTAAAGTTTGGTAAACAGTAAAAGGATTATTAGGTTAGGGAATTGCCTTGAGCCACCACTATCTCAACACGATTGAACAATCAATGCTTAGTGTCAGCCCTGCTAACGCCCAAGGTCCATCAGCCTTCTGCATTCCTTGGTGCATTTTCATGACAGTATTGGCAAGCGGTGGCTTTCTGCACTCACTAATATTCCTGATCTTAATTATAAATACTGTTATTTAAAAAGCCTAGCATAGTGTCTGCACATAGCAGACACTTAATAAATGACAGCTCTTTATTGTAATAGAATAATGAAAATTAAGATGTAGTCTTGACTGTGTAGTTGAAAGCACACATGAAGCAAAGGCAATCAGTTATTAGACAATATCTAAGTAAACTGACATAAATTATAAGTGCCATATTCATTTATTCAGAGGATACTATCATTCAGAGAAGGATGGAACAGTTTATGCCAGGACACATAAACCAAAGATCTGGATATTTGGAGGCTTCTCAGCTATTTCGCATTATATAACTAATTGCCCTCCAAGTGGACGCAACTAGTTTTAAAACTGCTCTGTTTCCTTTCAGTTCCCAGTTTGAATTTTTATTTCCCTACTAGAGGCCTGGTGCACAAAATTCGTGCACTGGGGTGGTTGACCCTCAGCCCAGCCTGCACCCTCTCCAATCTAGGACCCCTCGGACATCCCTCTGACAATCCAGGACTGCTGGCTCCCAACTGCTTGCCTGCCTGTCTGCCTGATTGCCCCTAACTGCTTCTGCCTGCCAGCCTGATCACCCCCTAACCACTCCCCTGCCAGCCTGATCGATGCCTAACTGCTCTCCTGCTGGCCCGATCGCCCCCAACTGCCCTCCCCTGCCGGCCCGGTCACCCCAACTGCCCTCCCCAGCCGGCCCAGTCACCCCCAACTGCCCTCCCCTGCTGGCCTGGTTGCACCCAATTGCCCTCCCCTGCCAGCCTGGTCACCCCTAACTGCCCTCCCCTGCAGACCTGGTCGTCCCTAACTGCCCTCCTCTGCAGGCCTGGTCCCCTTCAACTGCCCTCCCCTCCAAGCCTGTTCCCCCCCTAACTGCCTTCCCCTGCAGGCCTGGTTGGCCCTGACTGCCCTCTCCTGCTAGCCCCTAACTGCCCTCCCCTGCAGGCCTGGTCGCCCCTAACTTTCCTCCCCTGTGGGCCTGGTCCCTCCCAACTACCCTTCCTCCCCTTCAGTCCTGGTTGCCCCCAACTGCCCTCCCCTGCTGGCATGATCTCCCACAACTGCCCTCCCCTGCTGGCATGATCTCCCACAACTGCCCTCCCCTGCTGGTCATCTTGTGGTGTCCATTTAGTGCAAGGGTGTGGCGGTCAATTTGCATATTACCTCTTTATTATATAGGATACTCTTCAAACTGTCCCTCTTGATTACTCTTTGTGTTTGATTTAATCCTCAAGAGAGGATAGGTTTAGATAGAGGAAGAGAGAGAAAGAAAAAGAGAGAGAGAGAGAGGAGAGATTTCAGTCTGTTGCCTCCATAAGCATGCCAACCTTGGATCAAACCTGCAAACTAGGTATATGCCCTGATCAGAATCGAACCCTCCACCTTTTGTTGTATGGGATGATGCTCCAACCCACTGAGCCTCCTGGTCAGGGCTGGATTGTTTATGTCTTTATGTGCATAGTCCTCTCTTTTTTTTCCAACAACCATATTAAGCACTTACATTTATTTTTAACAAAATATAAAGTGTATATATCAAATTTATTTACTCTCATGTATATATCAAATTTATTTATTCTTCCACATGTGCAATCACATAACATTTTTTCCATGTATATTTAGTTTATGTATATTGACAGTTTAGTATTTTATTACCTAAGTATTAACTTCAGAAATGGAGACCAGGAACTGCGGCCCAGGATTTGTGAACATCTATCTATTAATAGATATTTTTTCTTTTTCTTCTAGGCTATTGTGGTGACCGATGGAGAGCGTATTCTTGGCTTGGGAGACCTTGGTAGTAATGGAATGGGCATCCCTGTGGGTAAATTGGCTCTGTATACAGCTTGTGGAGGGATGAATCCTCGTGAATGTCTACCTGTCACTCTGGACGTGGGAACAGAAAATGAGGTAAACAATTTAAGTCTCTAAGAAAGCTATTAACCTTCAAAAACAAAAATCCCTTTATTTTGAGCTTATGCCAAGAACCTCATAAAATTGATTATTTTCTGGCTGGTTTTCTTCTCCTCAAACCTGTCCCCCAACTTTTATAAGAAAATTATTTTCTCTTTTCATCTTCCCTTCTTTATAATATTGTTACTCTTTTACCAACTTCTTTAGTGACTATTATCCTTTGATGAGTATTTATACTATTATTCTATAGAGTATTATGTTTTACTTTAGACTATCATAGTTTCTTTTTTTAATTATTATGTTCATACTACATAGGAACCCAAAGGATATTAAGTTTAATCAGTCTGAAATGCTTTTATCCTAAAAGTTTGTATTAAACCTTAGGTAGATGATTTGGAGTTTAGTCTTTCTCATCCTGCAACAGTATTTTAGAATCTTAAAGTCATATATCAAATAGTACATATTTTTGCTCATCCTTTATTGCTAATATGCAGGATTAGTTATGGGTGGAAAATACTAGAAATTAAAGTTAGAATTTTCTGAAATAGAGATGAAAGATAATGGTCAGTTAAGGATAGACTTTTTAAAAGTTAAATACAAATTTTAGACCTAGGTCTGGAACAGATTCATTATCAAATTAAACCTTGATACTTGAAATAAATATGTATACTTTTTTATAGTTTGTTTTTGTTCCTTCCTAAAGCAACTTAAGATATAAGTTTTGACCTGTTAGTAATCCTATATAACAAAAGGTTAATATGCAAATTGACCCTAACAGCTGAACGAGCTAGAATGACCAGTTGCTATGATGCATACTGACCACCAGGGGGCATAGGCTTAGCCACAAGCCAGGCTGACAGCTGCGAGCACAGTTGCGGTAGTGGGAGCCTCACCTGCCTCCTCGGCAGCGCTAAGGATGTCTGACTGACGGCTTAGGCCTGCTCCCTGCAGGCTGTCAGTCGGACATCCCCCAAGGACTCCTGGGCTGCCAGAGGGATGTCTGACTGCTAGCTTAGGCCCGTTTCCCCAGAGAGTGGGCCTAAGCTGGCAGGTGGACATCCCCCGTGGGGTCCTGGACTGCGAGAGGGCCCAGGCTGGGCTGAATGACCTCTCCCCCCGACCCCCCCTGCCCCGAGTGCATGAATTTTCTTGCACCGGACCTCTATTGTTATAATAATAACTTAAACAGTTTTTATGGTGTGTTTTTTTATGTTTTCTTTTTTAAAAATATATTTTATTGATTTTTTACAGAGAGGAAGAGAGAGAGATAGTTAGAAATATCGATCAGCTGCCTCCTGCACACTCCCTACTGGGGATGTGCTCGCAACCAAGGTACATGTCCTTGACCGGAATCAAACCTGGGACCCTTGAGTCCTCAGGCTGACGCTCTATCCACTGAGCCAAACTGGTCAGGGCAGTGGTCTGCAAACTCATTAGTCAACAGAGCCAAATATCAACAGTACAACGATTGAAATTTCTTTT
Organism: Myotis daubentonii; assembly: GCF_963259705.1. Classification (NCBI taxonomy): domain Eukaryota; kingdom Metazoa; phylum Chordata; class Mammalia; order Chiroptera; family Vespertilionidae; genus Myotis; species Myotis daubentonii. Next base: position 57,202,129 of record NC_081845.1, read on the forward strand.
GAGAGCCAAATTTTTTAAACTTAAACTATATAGGTAGGTACATTGTTATTAACTTAATTAGGGTACTCCTAAGGCTTAGGAAGAGCCACACTCAAGAGGCGAAAGAGCCACATGTGGCTCGTGAGTCGCAGTTTGCCTACCACGGGGTTAGAGCAACAGTTTTTATGTTTAACATGCTGTGTATACATGAGTTCTCATTTAACCTTTATAAAGGATACATTTTGACAAAAACCAATTGCTTATCTGGCATTTTCTTTTTCAATACCGAAAGAAATAACTTAGAAATGATCAAAGCTGACCTCTTATAACAATTATTCTAAAACTGAGTATGTAGATTGAATATTTCCTCTTTTTTCATATATTTTAAAACATTCTTCTGTGATAAATTACATTGAAATCAAAGTTTAAAAATCACAAAATCTGTAGAACATCTTAAAAATTCTAGGAAGAAATAAAGAAGAGTAAAGAGTGATAAAACAGGCATGCAAAAATTTAAGAGTTTGTTTTTAAACTTGGGCCTTTTAATGAGATTGTATAATGTGGATATAGAGTAAATTGTGCACTACTGAAACCAAACACTGGGACTGTTGATTGTATTAGTTATATGAAATATTTAATTTTCTGAAAGTGTGTCTTAAAATTGTCAAATTTGCTAATTGTCTTGAAATTTTTTCACATTATGTCCATTTAGTATTCCTTTCCTATTTTGGTAGTCACTGCTTTTATGTTATTCCATTTCTGTCTCTCAGCCTCCCACAGCCTGCAAAACCCATCTATCCATCATCAAATTTCGTACTTTGCCCTGCTGTAGATCTAGCTCTCTAAATTCTTTTTCCATTAAAATGCCTGGTGCATACCATATTTCAAAGTTTTTGAGCTGCTAAATTAGAAAATAACCTGATATGTTAAATTAATCTATTTTTAAAGTACTATGTGTTATTTCTAGACATTTTTGCTTACTGCCAGTGGGCTGTTGGAGACATTAGGGGAAAAAATAAGTGAGGGGTGGAATATTCACTCTTTGACAGGTTACTGGAGAATATCTTTTTAACCTAAGAGACTTTCCTGAAATTATTCAGCTGACTCCAGCTGAGTCAGATTATGTTGATTTAACTGAGTTAGATAAATATTGAGCACCTACTATCTGTCAGGGCCTAAGTGAAGGCTAGATAACATCATAGTAAACAACTTAAGATCTTGCCAGCAAGATGCTCTGAATCTAGAAGAGGAGATACATACCTAACTAGATTCAGCATGCACTGAATGCTTTGATAGGACATTTGACAAACTATTAATGACTGTTAGCAAACCATTTCTCTGCCAGTTCCAATATACTCTGAATCTCTAACTATATTTCAGCAATCTGTTTATAACTTACCTTTTCTAAAATCATATGTAAGAAATTTAATAGTGAAAATGTATATCACAAATGTCAGTTAGAGTTCTTGTCCTAAAAAGAGAATAAATTATTAGTTCCTTTAGATCGTTTAGCTATACCTGAAATTAGCCAAACTACAAAATTTGAGGGCATAGTTCCAAGACTGCTCTCACTTCGGACACCAACTGAAAGGTTTGGAGGGTTTCCCAAAGCACTCTCAGGTTTTTTAAGGCTTATACTCAAAGATCTCACTGAAAGTTTTTATAATTACACTTAAGTTGTATTAAAGGGACAGGGTACATATTAAAATAAGCTAAAGGAAATGATACACAGGGCAGAGTCTTAGAGGGCTCTAACTGTGAAGCTTCTATTTTCCTGTCTTTGGGAAGTCAAGACACATTATCTTCCAGTGTTCAAGTGTGGGACTGATATGTGCTCTAGGATTTCATTACCTAGGCATGATTGATTGATTGCCATGTATTTTCTGTCTCCAGTTGACTGATACCAGTGACCCAGGGTCCCCCAACCCAAATCACATGGCTAATTTTCTGGCATAGCCAGCCCCCACCCTGTGACTATTAGTTATGGTCCTTAGGCAACTAAGTAAAGTGGTTAGGCCCTATCCAAAATAGTTGAATGCACGTGAATCATGTCACCAGAGTCCATGCAAACAATAGACAAAAATATGAGGCAAACACAAAAAGAAAAATAGGTCTAAATTTTAATGTCAAGTAGAATTCAAACTCAGATCAGATTATGGGTTTGATTATTCAAGTTTCAGAAAACATAGTTCCTGTGCTCTAGAAACTGTTCCAGAACATATTAAAATTGATAGCTTCACATTTCTTTATAAGCTTGATTTCCAAATCTGGTAAAAATAGTACATAACAATTAGCCTTATGTTTATCCATATTCCCAGTTTCATTGTTTACTAATTGTATGATCTTGAAAAAGTGACAACTTTTTTTGTTTTTAATATTATTTTATTGATTTTCAGAGAGGAAGGGAGAGGGAGAGAGAGATAGAAACATCAACGATGAGAGTCATTGATTGGCTGCCTCCTGCATGCCCCCTACTGGGGATCGAGCCCGCAACCCGGGCATGTGCCCTGACTGGGAATCGAACCCAGGACCCTTCAGTCTGCAGGCTGGCGCTCGATCCACTGAGCCAAACCAGCTAGGACATGACTTAACTTTTATATGCTTCAGTTTCCTCATGCAAAATGAGTACCTATCTTATAGAGTTGTCATGATTTAATATACTTAAGAGTCTTTAGAATTGTGACTGGCATTTTGTAAGTACTTAGTAATGTTAATTTACATTAATGTAGATCAGAAACAAAATATTGCTAAATTAATTATTGTTAATATATTTAAATACATTTATAATATATACATTTATAATTCTTATTGATTTTTAGAGAGAGGGAAGGAGGGGGTAGAGGAAGGAGAGAGAGAGAGAGAGAGAGAGAGAGAGAGGGAGGGAGAGAGAGAGAGAGAGAGAGAGATATGAGAGAGAAACGTCGATTTTTTGCCTCCCGCATGTGCCCTGATCAGGGATTGAACCCGAAACTGGGGTATGTGCCCTGACCAGGAATCAAACTTGTCACCTTCTGATGTACGTACGGGATGACACTCCAACCAACAAATCGACCCCGTCAGGGTACACAGTTACTCTTTGTTTATGATACCATTGCTCCAGGTCTTAGCTTTTCTGATTCTGGTTGTACGTTTAGTCTGACTTTTAGTTCATGTGAACATTGTTCTAGATCTAGAATCGTCATTGGCACTTGAACTCAGGTTGAAGCCTCTTCCCATTTAGAAGGTTTCCCCTTGTGTTCTAGAAAGTGCTCTTAATGTGTGGCATGAGCCAGCTGTCAGAAGCTGAACTAAAGAAAAACCTTATAGATTTTCTGTCATTTGTATCTGCCATGTATCTTTCAGCCCTTGTACAGAAGCTAGCATTGGCACTAGAATGTGATCTTGAAAAAGTGACTTAACTTGTTTTGTTTTTAATATATTTTTATTGGTTTTCAGAGAGGAAGGGAGAGGGAGAGATAGAAACATCAATGATGAGAGAGAATCATTGATTCGTTTTCTATTGCTAACATAGCAATTTATTACCAACTTGGTGGTTTAAAACAACACAAATATATGCAAGTCTCAAAAGACCAAATCATAAAAGGTGCCAGCAGGGCCGCATTCCCTATCCTTGCCTTTTCCAGCTTCTACAGACTCATTCCTTTGTTCGTGTTCCCCTTGATCCATGCTCAAAGCCAGCAGTGCAGTATCTCTCTGGCCTGCTTTCGAGTCACATTTCTTTCTCAGACCAGGGCCAGGAAAGGCTTTCACTTTCAAAGACTCGCCCTTAATCACTTCTGCAAAGTTTCTTCTGCCAAATAAGGTAACATACTTAGAAGTTTGGGGAGAAGGAGGGTCATTATCTGCCTACCACATGGTCCCAATTAGAGTGTCATCATTTCTCTCTCAGGTTGCCTTAAGTTCTAGCCTTTATATTTCCATGTTATGGGGATTACTTACCACTTCTGACAAGTGATCCTGCATTGGAATGAGTATTAATCATTTCTTTATTGTCTGAGACAGAATCTTGTTTTTTCATTTGAAAATAATGAGGTCATAGCACCAAAAAAATGATCATCTATATATTATAAGTAAAATTTAAAAATAAATGCTAAAGTGGGGAATAGTTAGAACATGGCAGATAAAAGTTTATATGTTCTCAGTATCAGAGAGAATATTTTAAAGTCAATAAGAAAATGTCAAATTTGAAATATGAAAATTGCTAAATGACATATGGACACATACATTTTACAAATGAAGAAGTAAAAATGCTCGATAAATTTATGAAAACATGTTTAATATTAGAAAAGTACAAATGAATGTTGCTCATTAACATTACAGATAAATAATATGTTTATATATATTTATTTTGTTATACATTATATGTATTATATATATTTTATATGTATATGCATATACACACATATATATATGTGGAAAGATAATACTTTTACTTGAGGCTGCAACAAAATAGGCGTAGTTATTACATGTCATTGGGAGGACCATTAATTTGTTCATCCTCTTTGAGGGCAGAGTTCTAATATAGATCACAAATTTTAAGACTGCTCCTCTATTGACATGAAAAATGTTCACGATATATTCCTATGTAAAAAGGGGTTATAATATTGTCCAAAATTTGAATAGATAATATTTTACATGCGCGGATATAAAGAAAATGGCCTAGAAGACTATTCATCAAGGTGATAGTAGAGGGTAGTTCTGAATGGGTAGAGTTTATTCAGTGCTCTCAAATTTTCTGATAGGAAATGTTGTTTTACTAATGATAAAAAACTTAAAGTATTAAAAAAATAGTTTTTAATTTTCAAAAACTTCAGATTTGAAAGGTATAAATGTCAGAGACAAGAACAGGGTGTGAATTGATTATAATTACTATTAACTTCAAATAAATGAATGCTTCAAATAAAATTTCTCAAGATTCCACAATTGAGATAGTGCTAACAAGGAAGATAATTAACTTGACCAGTATATACCCTCCTGATTTCCGTATGCTTTGTCTTTTACTGTTTTCTTATAATCTTTTTCTTTCTCTCATGCTATAAGTCTTCATAAGTTTTTAGTGACATTACCTGCATTACATGTGACATCTCTTGCTAAAGAGTGGCTAACCTTTTTAAGTGCTTGCTTCATACCCAGTCTTTCATTTATTCTCCAAAAATGGTTCTAGTGCTTGTTTAATCGTGTCCACAAGAAGCTGTTAATGTGATAAGCTAATATCACTTCTGTGCCAGGCAACTTAGTCTATGAAGCCATTATCAAAATTGGGTAATTTTGCTTGCTGTAGATTTTTTTTTCAGTCAAATTTCCAAGAGTGCACTGGTTATTCGAGCCTTAATTATCATGAAAAATTAAAAACAGTAAATATTGACAGAAACATTATATTTGGGAGAATTTTATAACTTCCTGATTTAATGTAAAAGCTTTTTCTTGTTCATAAGTCTTCAATTTGACTCTCCATTGTAGTTATATATACTTTAATTATTAGCAATGGAAAGAATGGGCAAAAAGAGCAGGGAAACATGTGACATCTTTTCTCAATTGTGTTCTTCTAATTCACATTTTAGAAGTCCAAATGCATCCCAGACATGGAGAAGGGGTTTCACTTCTGGCAGGCATTAGAAGCTCACTGGAAGCCAGCCCCAGCTGTTCAGGAGCCTGCCAGTAGATTGTTTAGAGTTTGTAGGCCTCGAGGAGCAGCTGGGCTTTACAACAGCACTCAATTTCAGATTTTACATTTCATCTGAAATACATTTATATGATTGAGTATCTTCACTTCCAGCTAGCCAGAAAGCCTTAACTCGTTGTTGTGCAGTACGTTATACGTAGGATGACCACATACTGTATTAGCCAAACCAAGACACTTTCACAACGAAAGAGGACACTACTAATAATTTCACTAGGACGGCAGGTGTGAACCAGACTGTCGTTTCTGTTGGCTTGAAGCAAATCGCTACTCAGATTATTTAAATGGCTCAACCTACAGAACAACATCACCACACCTACTAAAACATCATTTATCTAAACTTAGTGACAAAACAATTACAATTTTATTAATGTTTATGATTTGCTGGGATAGGCAGGAAGGCTAAGAGGTGTGGGACAGTTTGCCCTTCACCATGTAGATTCTCCTTCACAAATTGTTCATATTCCACATGTAAAAATATGCTCATCTTTATCTTAGGTTTCCAAAAGTTTCATCCCAATAACAGCAGTAGGCCCAGACTTCAGGATCCTGTCCTCTGATCTAAATCAGGTCTTGGTACAAATGAAGCTTCTTGTGTTTGGGTCCTTTCTGTGGGTCCTCTTATCTGTTCCCACATATTAAACTGAGGATGGTGGAGCAGGGTCAGAATAATCACCATCAACATCTCCATTCAAAATGGGAGGAATGGGAATTATATGGCTCTAAATGGTTCATAGAAATTTTGAATTCCCATTGGACATATGTTGTCAGGCCACCTACGGCGGGGGTTGGGGGGGTGTGAGGGGGGGCAATGTTTTTGAAAAGGGCCTAGTTCTCTTATGCTTCTGGCTCTGCTCTCTGGACTCTTGCTCTGTCCACAGTATCACAGTTAAATAGCTTTCTCAGCCTGGTTTCTTCTTGTGGAAAGTTAGGGACCAAGCAAAGTTTCATTTGAAAGTGTTCCAATTAATCTAGCACCCTTAGAATTTTTAAAAATTTTTCTATGTATCAGATTATACTCTACTCTATTACATAAAGGCCCCACTCACAAGTCTTTTCAAAACAGACCTTCCCCCTTCAGTGGCAGCGTATCAGAGAGCTCTGGGACTAGTTCCTTTTATCTAGACAAGATGGTCTATTGGACTCCAGTTTAACTCATTTAGATATATATTTTTAAAAGTTGTTACAACCACACATTTCAGTTGATCTTTGACTACAGGCCTTATTTCACTTTTGAAATCTTTTACAAGCAAGTCTTAGTCTTGTATCCTCTGTGTTTTCTTTAATTTTGCTCACATACTGAACATTTTCTTCTTTAGCTCATCCTGTATTAACTTTATTTTACATCTATGAAGCCAGTTTACAGGGCTTACACATGTTTTGTTAAATATGTCCCTTTGGATTTCATGCTTTGGAATTCTATTATAAATGAGTTGTGTATTTTATTTCACTTTCAGTTGTTCATTGGTAGTGTATAGAGACACATTTGATTTGTGTATATTAATGTTATATTCTGTGATCATTTTAGATTCACATAATTTTTCTAGTGGATATTTTTTTTGTAGATTCCTTAGTATTTTCCATGTACATGATCATGTGTATACAAATAAAAACAATTTACTTCTTCCTTTCCAATCTGTATTCCTGTTTATTTGTTTTCTTTTGCTTGCCTTATTGTAATGGCTAGGATCATCAGTATACTATAGTGTTGAATAGAAGTGGTGAGAGTAAATATCTTTGTCTAGTTTCCAATTTTATTTATTTATTTTTAAATATATTTTTATTGATTTCAGAGGGGAAGGGAGAGGGAGAGAGACATAGAAACATCAGTGATGAGAATCATTAATCAGCTGCCTCCTGCATGCCCCCTACTGGGGATTGAGCCTGCAACCCAGGCATGTGCCTTTGACCAGAACCTTTCAGTCCACAGGCCAATGCTCTGTCCACTGAACCAAACAGCTAGGGCTAGTTTCCAATTTTAGGGAAATAGCACTAAATCTTTTTCTGTTAAATATGTTGTTAACTTGGGTTTTTTTATAGATGACTTTTATTAGGTTTAGAAAGTTTCTTACTGTTCCTATTTTATTGGGAACTTGTTGTGAATGGATATTACCATATGTAAATTATACCTTAATTAAAAACTGATTTAATAAAAACCAAAATATTACATACACTAAGACGTGAACAGAGTAATGTTGGCTCACATCAGTTTCTTTTTGTTTTTTTTAAAAAAAACACTGTGTAGCCCTAGCCAGTTTGGCTCAATGGATAGAGCATTGGCCTGTGTACTGAAGGGTCACAGGTTCGATTCCGGCCAAGGGCACATGCCTGGGTTGTGGGCTCGATCCCCAGCAGGGGGCGTGCAGGAGGCAGACGATCAATGATTCTCTCTCATCATTGATGTTTCTATCTCTCTATCCCTCTCCCTTCCTCTCTAAAATCAATAAAAATATTTTTTTAAAAAACTGTGTAAAGTTTAAGAAAAACTTTAGCAATGGCTAAAAGATTATTTTTAATATTAGTCAACTATAATATTAAAGGTATAATCAAAATGTCTGATAAATATTTTGCTTTCAGAAATAAAGAAAAAGGAAAGGAATTGTTAACTTCCCTTTTTCTAAGCTCATTTAATACTCAGAACTCATATTTTTCTATGTTATAAAACTCTGCCTGTAAAATCTGAACTGAGCTTTTCTAGTTAGCACCACTGAGAAATTTTCATTCCTTTTATTCCCCCCAGAATAAGGCACAATGTTTTATAATGTTTAGTAATTATTTTTCTTATTTGTCATATAAATACTATAGATATAGTCTATTTAACACTAAATATTGACTCTGTAGGTTGCTTCTTAATCAGTTTTACAATATTTTATTTCCATTTCTATTATATAAGTAAGGAAACAGGCTTAAAACAAGTATATGACTTTCCTTTAGTTATTTTTATATCTCTGGTAACTTTTTTACAATAGGAGTTACTTAAAGATCCGCTGTACATTGGACTCCGGCAGAGAAGAGTGAGAGGTCCTGAATATGATGCTTTTTTGGATGAATTCATGGTGGCAGTTTCTTCCAAGTATGTATAGTATTTATTTTACCTATATTTGAGTTGAATTTGAAAAATTTAAAGGTAACCTAACATAATGAAGTATAAAAATATCCAAGTTTTGTGCTATATGTCCAATAATTGGAAGCAATTTGAATAAAATATATGTGCATATATACTCATAGCAGTTAGTGGCCAAGTGATATCTTCATGTGTTTATCCCCTAAAAGGTTGTCTTTGTTGCTATTTCTAAAGAAACTTTTCTCTTATGATTATTGGCAGTCTGTACTATAGTTCTGGCTGCTAATAAATGTGATCTTTGATTATCTTTTTGGATGAATCTGACCCATTTGTGGTGGGAAAAGCAGAGGAAGAAGTGTGAGTTAGCGCAATGCACAAGGTCCATAATGGAGCAAGGACCAAGATATACAATCACAATCTGTGAATCCCTGATTGAAAATAAGGTATTCAATTAAAGTGCAGTGCTATATTTTACCTAGTGTAGGTAGTATTTAACTGTGGGCCTAGTGCAGTAATGGTGAACCTTTTGAGCTCAGCGTGTCAGCATTTTGAAAAACCCTAACTTAACTCTGGTGCCGTGTCACATAGAGAAATTTTTTGATATTTGCAACCATAGTAAAACAAAGACTTATATTTTTAATATTTATTTTATGTATTTAAATGCCATTTAACAAAGTAAAATCAACCAAAAAAACGAGTTCGCGTGTCACCTCTGACACGCGTGTCATAGGTTCGCCATCACTGGCCTAGTGCTACTGTAAAATTTTCCAGTTTTTTTCTTTCAAAGAAGAAACTTCTGCCATAAGTTAGTAATATATTCTAGGAGAATTTTGTCTCACTAACAGTCATCCCATTTGTTACTGTATAGCCACAGAAACCATGTACTATTTAAATACACGTATGTTGCCTTGGTTTCTCATGGAAATAAACTCATCACTAGAACCAAATCTAAATGGAGACATCCTTCTGGTTTCTTTTTATTATAAGGTTTAATTTTAAGAAGTTGAATCCAATAGCAAAAAGTACTTCCACCAGCTTGTACAATATTTAGAATAAATGGAATCTTTCATTACCCAAGATTTTAATGCAGAGTATAGTTGGCAATTAGTATAGACTACTTTTTAAAAACCCATGCCTGATTTATTGTTATTACTTATTAACTTAATTAAACTGTATTTATTCATAGAAGTAGTTGAGAAATTCCACAGTTTAAGTTCAAGATTACTTAATACAGTTAAATGTTAGTAGTTTTTCCTATTTAATTTTAAATGTCTTACCCTAAAACCTATGTAAGCTATTGAAATTTTAACTTTTCAGGTAGCCACATTAATCAAGAAATTATATAGAGAATACCATGAGACTATATAAAAGGAGAAATTCTCTATGTATTTGTTTTTATTGTCTATTTGTGCAAATCAGGGGTGGGGGATGTCTGACCTATGGGCCATTTAAGGCCTGAGAAATCATTTGGTCTGGCCCTGCCAAGGCATTAGGAGTGAGTTAGTTAAGTGCTTGACCAAATATAGCAGGCTAAGTTTTAAGTTGATAATTTTGTATGGCCTGTGAATGATGTTATAAATATCCAAATGGCCCTTAGCAGAAGGAAGGTTCCCCAACCCTGGTATAAGCGAACATGGTTTACAATTCTTTTCTTTTAGTTGCTTTTCTTTCTTAATCTTATTATATTCATTAATTCTGATTGCATTAATTCAAAATTCCTTTAACGTGCTTGTAAATTTTTTACACTGGTTTTATTCTTTTTGTATGAGTCTTATTGAAATGTATTATTCCGTGTGCCCTATTTTTCTTACTAGAATGTAAATTGTTTCAGCAAAATAACTTTATTACAAGAGATTACTTTTTATCTATCATACATTGTACTGCAGCACATAGTGAGTATAAAGTAACTACGTTGAAAGCATTACTTAAACATTGAATGCAACCTCAATGAAACCACAGTGCCATACATCTGAAGCAAAGGTGGTTCTCTAATGAAAACTAGAGAAGCACACAAGTTTCCAAATAAAGTGGCTCTGCTTGTAGTAAACTAAATATTTGAGTTTTAAATATATACATTGATGTGTTAGAATTGATCTTTTCTTTAAAGAATAAAAGTATTTTAGTAAATTACTATTACGCCCTAATCAGTTTGGCTCAGTGGCTAGAGCGTTGGTCTGCGGATTCAAGGGTCCCAGGTTCAATTCCGGTCAAGGGCATGCACCTTGGTTGCAGGTATATCCCCAGTAGGGAGTGTGCAGGAGGCAGCTGATCGATGTTTCTCTCTCATCAATGTTTCTAACTCTCTATCTCGCTCCCTTCCTCTCTGTAAAAAGTCAATAAAATATATATTAAAAAAAAGAAATACATTAAAAAAAAGAATTCCTTCTAAAAAAAAAATTACTATTGCAACCATTATTACCTATCATTTTCTTTTTGAATCAGCAAACAATGAGATAAGAGGAATTCGTTAACATTTTATGAGTTTTAAAGCTAAATTACATTTATTAAAGATAATAGTTACCTTTGACAGTGACCTATATACCATGCTTCTTTTATGTGTGTGTTCTTTGCCTATTCTCTTGACTTTCTTTCTTTTTTTTTTTTTGTTTTTTTGAGAATCAAGAGTATGGTTTTATTTATTTATTTTTATTTCTTTTCCTTAAAAACTTGTTTCTTATTGTTTTCCATCTATATGTACCATATAAAATAAGTTAGAAAATAAGAATGAATATATCTGCTCATTAGTAATATTAAAAAGGGAAACGCAATATAAATTTATTGCATTATATCCAGAAATTAATCTAAAAAAAATAAGCAAAAAACACCAATAGCAATGTCTTGTGGGTCAAAATAAGGTCCTTTGTTCAAATTATTTTTCTTGCCCTCCTTAATTTATGTGCATTTATAAACAAAGATGAAAAAGGTATGCATATATGAAAGTAGTTTAATTCTTATTTTTAAAGACTATTGAGGGCATGAGTGGGGAGAGTTTATGGGGGGAGTGAGTTCACATATGTGATACCTTAATCAATAAAGAAATTAAAGATTGAAAAAATAAAATAAAAGGGGGAAGACATCTGTAATAGTCTCAACAATAAAGATAAATAAATTAATAATTTTTTTAAAAAGAAAAAAAATGAAGACTATCTGTGGCTGATTTGATGAGGAAATAGTATAACAACATTTGAATGAGATATATATTATTTTATCATTGGAGATTAAAGATGAAAGTAAAAGGATAATTAAGAAAAGGATATTAGAAAGTTGGTTGAGGGTAAGTTCAGAAATTTAAGGGGACTTTTTTCAATTCAGCAATCCCTTATAAAGACATTCCCTAGGAAATGTGAGATCTAATTTGCAATTAATATCATATCTTGACCTATCCTTATTGTTGATGATCATTACCTTTCAGATAGTAATGGTGGTAGTCCTTATAATGGCCCCTCACGACCTCTGATGCACTCGCTGCAGCCACACTCTCCGCACTTTGCTGTCAATGAACTCTTAAAGCATGTTTCCATCTCAGAGTATTTGCCTTCACTCTCCCCTGTCTGAAATATTCTACCCCAAGAAATCTACTTGGTAAATGACCTAATTGTTGTCAGTACTTGCTGAAATCTCACCTTCTTCTGAGGCTTACTAGTATCCAGATTCTCCATATAATACTGAAATCTGCCCTTTCTTCTCCCCATGCCTGGCTCTCCTGATACTCTTGCCTTTGCTGTACTTTTCTTATTTTATAATTTTATATAATTTATTCATTTATTACATGTTTTGCTTACTGTATGTCTCTGATAATAGAATATGTATTTCCTCAAGGACAGGAATCTAGCTTGTTCATTTTATAAACAAGTTTCTATGTCAATTCCTGGCCACAATACTTAGATATGCAATATATGTTTGTTAAACTGGATTGAGCTATTCAAATGGAGGCCACACAAGAGAATGTGAGTGGATTGGCAACAATCTTTCACCATACTAGAAAATTAAAGTTTAAATATGTCTTACATCTGCTGAATTAATACCATCATTTTCATGTAGAAAGTAGGAAAATAGGGATGTGGTGAGGGTGAATACCTGATTTTCCCAAGTTTAACAACAAACAGATTATCCCTTGAGGGCTAAGAGGTTCTGAAGTCAGTATGTTACATAAAGTAATCTAACTACATTTAATGTAGGTTGGCAGTAAATATTTTTCTGAGCTGATAGATTTCAAAGCCCCATTATTTAAAACTATAACAAAATTTATAGAAAATTTGCCACAATCAGGACATAAGAACAAAATAATCATTCATATTGCCAAGATGATCACATTATGGCTAGCTTAGTTTTCCATCATTTGACTGTTATTTTTATTTCACAAATTATAAAACAAGCCAAAACTGACACAGCATGTAATGCTTTTGATTTAACCATCATGTAGTGATTAATTCTTAAGACTTTGTTGTGGCATCCACAGATGGTGACCCAATTTTTTTTTTTTTTTACATCTTCAGTCAAAATAAAACCACATTCTACAGTATAGGTGGCGAAGACTGCCACATATATGAATAGAAACAAAATAAGCAATTGTTATTATTCTTAACCAATATGGTTAGATTTGGGTATGTAAACATTATAATAGAGAAAAGGCTGTCTTACTGAGCACATATTAGAGTGGTGTTGCCTGGATAGGTTTGTAGTCCATTTCTACCAAGGCCTTATAGAATGACCTTGCTTACTTCATGGACTTCACCATGGTTTGGGATCTGACCCTCAGTTTGGGAAGTTCAGAACCATGATGTTGTCAGTGTACTAGGCCCCTGTCTCAGGGACATGTGATAAGCAAAACCTGGGCTTTGAAGTCAACCTTTGGCTCCATCAACTACTACATTTGCAACCTTGGGAAAGTTGCTTACCTCTCCAGAAAAAAAGTGAAAAATAATAACAGCACAACGATGATTGAGATGAAACATTAAGAAACAAAATTACTTGTGTTAAGTGATACAAATAGTAAGTACAGTTTTTTTCCCCAAGGGAGGATGATGAGGGCCAGTAATTTAATAAAAAGTTATAGGTTGGCAAATTTGCATTAATGTTAGAGAGAACGCTTAATAGTTGGAATTGTTCAGAAATAAAATAATGTATATAAAAGTACTCATGCCCTGGCCAGGTGGCTCAGTTGGTTAGAGCATTGTCCCATACACCAAAAGACTGTGGGTTTGATTCCCAGTCAGGGTACATACCTAGGTTTTGGGTTTAATCCCTGGTCAAGGAGAGGCAACAGATTTCTGTTTCTCTCTGTTTCTCTCTCTCCCCCTTCTTGTCTCTCTAAAATCAATACAAATATATTCTCAGGTGAGGATTAATATATATATGTATATACGTGTAGAAGTATTTACCACAATGCTTTTCAATAAAAATTACTCAGTAGTTGTTATTTTTGGTTGTTTTTGTTGTAAATATTATTTGTGACCTCTCTCACTTTAAGTACGTGGGCAGATACACTTAATATAAACATAATATATACATTATACAATATAAATATATAATGTAATATAAATATAAACATACAGGTTTCTGCCTTAAGTGGAAGTATTTATTAGAATTAAGCATTTTCTAAAGTGTTCTAACTTTAGGGTTCTATTAAAGTACTAAAGAATCTGTATTTTGTTTAAACATTCAGGGATGAGCTGTATCAAAAAATTCAGTGATTCATTTATAGTTGGGATCATTACGAGTCAGTTGAAAATGTTTGATCAGCACATCATATAATTATACTTGACCCAGAGGAATATATTTCTCATTCACCATTTTAAATTACTTAGTTTTTCCTTGTTTTGCCCAAAGTTTTTTTCATCAGGAGTTAAAGGTGATTAATTCAAAAGAAAAAATTCTTACAAAAGCTTTTTATTTGCCTTGTATTACATTTCCTTTGCTGAATATTTGTTGTAAGTCAGCTTCAAATCAAGTCCGTGACAAGAATTATTTCCTCAATAAAAGATGATATGAAGATACTAAAAACTATTGAATTAATTTGCAAGATTAAAAAGGAGACTTGGGCTTATATAAGCCAAATATGCAAATCAACTATCAACTAGTTCACTTCTTCACTATCTCTCTTTCTTTAAAAATTATCTTTAAACAGTACCATCTGATTATATCCCAAAGCAGAAATTGAAAGAATTTTTTCTTCTTGAGTATTTGCTATGATTCCCCAATGCATTTATCTTAAGAACAGATTCATGCCCTGACCGGTTTGGCTCAGTGGATAGAGTGTTGGCCTGTGGACTGAAGAGTCCCAGGTTCGATTCCAGTCAAGGGCATGTACCTTGGTTGTGGGCACATCCCCAATGGGGGGTGTGCAGGAGGCAGCTAATCGATGTTTTTCTCTCATCGAGGTTTCTAGCTCTCTATCCCTCTCCCTTCCTCTCTGTAAAAAAACAATAAAATGTATTTTTAAAAAAGAACAGTTTCATTACTAAGTCCATGTAGACAGTTCCTCTGTTATGTCCTTGATATACACTCTTGACTCCATTTCCATAACCATAACCCAACTTCCCTAGACTTTACCCCTTTATATCTTTATCACCATAAAGAACCTTTCAGTAATTTCTAGTTTCTTTTGTATCCTAACAGTAAGTCTTCAAGAGCTTACCTTTCCCCCTTTATTAACTGTTTTCACCTTCTACTTATAAATCCCTTCTGATCTGGCCCTTGCACTTTGCCTGTTTCTTGTCACTCTCCTCCTCTCCACGAATCCTTTATATAGCGGCCCCCCCTTATCTGCAGTTTGATTTTGCAGACTAGGGGAGGACTATTATATCTGCCCCCTTATCTTATGTGAACTAGAGAAGCACAATTTTCCAAATAAAGTCCAAAAATATTAAATGGAAACTTTTTTGGTAGACATAAACAACTCATAAATTTTAAATATTGTGCAGTTCTGAGTAGCATGAGGAAATCTCATGCCATCTCTCTCCATCTTGCCTGGGATGTGAACCAACCCTCCACACTATACATGCTCCCTGCTCATTTATTTATACACTGCCAGTCGTGTAAAAGTGTAGCACGTACAATTATGTACAGTACATAATACTTGATAATCAACAACTATTACTGGTTTGTGTAGTTATTATACTATACTTTAATTGTTTTTTAGAGTGTACTCTGTCTACTTATTAAAGAGTTTTCTGTAAAACAGGATGCTGTGTTATACCAGCAGTAGCCTCAGACATCTCGTGCTTACTGAGTCTCTGAATTGCATCATTTTCCGTTGTGCTTGATTTAACCCCCCGTTGTTTTGTACAGTAACATGCAGTACAAACTTGTAACCTAAAAGAAATAGGCTATAACATATAACCTAGTTAGGCTCCACCATCTAGGTTTGTATAAGTACACTCTATGATGTTCTTCTAAATGTTATGAAATGCAAAAGAATTTGCTTTTAAGTATACTTTTTACACATGACTGGGGACTCATAAATATCGGGTATTAAAAGGCATATCTTTTCCAACTTAAAAATTATCAGAAGCTGACTCGATTTTAATGCATTGTTTGTTTTCTTGACATGTAGACATATCTGTTTAAATTTAAGAATGAATACTTGATATGCATTCAGATCTTATCATGGATTTGAATCTTCAGAAATTAAAGAATGATTTTTACTGTGGCCATCCAGAGAGAGCAAATATTTAAAAATAAGGAATCATGCCCTAACCGGTTTGGCTCAGTGGATAGAGCGTTGGCCTGCAGACTGAAAGGTCCCAGGTTCGATTCTGGCCAAGGGCATGTACCTTGGTTGCGGGCACATCCCCAGTGGGGAGTGTGCAGGAGGCAGCTGATCGATGTTTCTCTCTCATCGATGTTTCTGTCTCTCTATCCCTCTCCCTTCCTCTCTGTGAAAAATTAATAAAATATATTTTAAAATAAATAAATAAAAATAAGGAATCATAATTACTTCTTATTGTGTTTATGATATATAAAAACCCCACCAGTTGTGTTCCATCAATATCAATAATAACAACTATCATAACAGTTGATACATTTTTTTAGGTTTTTAAAATTATAGTTTACATTCAAAATTATTTTATATTAGTTTCATGTACACAGCATAGTTGTTAAATAGTTGTATGCTTTACAAAGTGTTTCATGCCTCATATTTCCAGTACTTGCCTGACACCATATTTAGTTATTACAATATTATTGACTACTAGAGGCCCAGTGCACAAATTCGTGCACAGGTGGGGTCCCTCTGCCTGGCCGGTGATTGGGGCCGATCGGGGCCATGGAAGGTTGTCCAGCCGCCCCTATGGGGGTCATTGGGGCTGGTCAGCCGGAGGGAGGGGCAACGGGAGGTTGGCTCTGGGAGCACACTGACCACCAGGTGGAAGCTCCTGCATTGAGCATCTACCCCCTGGTAGTCAGTGTACATCATAGCGACTGGTCGTTAGGGCATTCCGTCATTTGGTCACTTAGGCTTTTATATAGAGAGATATTTCCTATCCTGTACTTTACATCCCCATGACTGTTTTGTAACTACTAACCTGTAC
Source organism: Myotis daubentonii (assembly GCF_963259705.1). Lineage (NCBI taxonomy): Eukaryota > Metazoa > Chordata > Mammalia > Chiroptera > Vespertilionidae > Myotis > Myotis daubentonii. The sequence continues at coordinate 57,219,383 of NC_081845.1, forward strand.
TTTTCAATCCCTTCACCTTTTTCACTCACTCCCACAGCTAATGCATTTTTATGGTATATACCAGGCTGTGTTCTAATTTACATACTTTAAATCCTCAAAACAGTTCTATGACATTCTTACAATTAGTTATCCCCATTTTTCAGATAAGAAACAGAGGCACAGAGAGATTACAGACATTTCTATAGCTACTCAACTAGAAAGTGACAGGACTGAGATTCAACATCAGTCTGGCTCCAGAGCTCACGCGCTGACTCATTACGTTGCATTGCTGTCTGATTTAAAGCAGTGCTATCCAAATGTGTCCATGCAAATAATGTGGCATGTGCAGCACGGTCTGTGTTGAGACCACTTACAAACGCAGCTGTCGCTGTCAGGGTGAAAATAGAAATGCCAATAGCTGTAAGCTTCGGGCTGGATTTTACACATGTAGCCATGATGATAAACCCTAATAACTGAGAAGGAAGCTATGGAAAATTAGGTGATTTGTTTGAAAACTATGCATTTTTCTCTTTCCCTAAACATTTTAACTTCCTTAAACAAATAAAACAGTTTGAAGATATTTTCTGGTACTTGAATTATAAGCAAATAGGAAATGTGCGTGAATTCAACGGAAGTTTCATTCAATGTGCATTCCAAATCTTGCTCTTTCCTGTCCACTTCAAATACGTTCTTTCAGGTTCTTTGCCCTGCTGTTGTCTTAACCCTCGGGCATTTCTCTTTCCCTTTCCCCTCCCTCCTTCAGGTCTATACTCAAAATTGCACCCTTCATGCTGGCTGGCTTTCTCTACACTACTTATCACCATAGAACATGTTGTATAATTTACTTATTTATTATCTGTCTTAAATACAGTATGAATCCAATGAAGGCAAGAATTTTTATTTTTTTTTCTGTTTGGTTCACTGCTCTACCCCTAGAGCCTGACTCCTAGGAAATACTCAGTAAATATTTGTTGGATTCATTCAGTTTGTATCTGGTTTCAAAGTATTTTACATTAAGATGTTTTACGTTTGAACTTAAAGCTGGGAGTTAATGAGAATAAAGTTTTCGTGCTTTTTGTTTCAGGTGAAAGGACAAAACAGAAAAAAACAAGTCTCTTGGTTTTGACCGTCTCTGGCACATAATAAGTTTTCAATGACTGTGAAATGTATATTATACTCTTGTGGTTAAGGTTGTTGTGTTAGTTTTATAATATATTGTACTCCTATGTACTTTTTTTCGTTCTTAGCATTCTGATGTTAAGAAAAGACAGAACAAGCAAATATATAATGCCATATGTAGGAAAAGAGCATGCTATACAGCCTAGACAGGTCTTAATGTGAATGTGTGTTCACAGTCATACCAATATTTTTTTAGCTAAGTTAAACTTTTTTTCTGGATAAACTGTATTGACATATTGGAAACCAAATAAATAATAGTGAGGATAAAAGAAAAAAAAATCCAAACGTTGTTGACTCGTGTACAGTAAGAGAAATTAGCTATCCCTATAGTAGAGTTGTCCCCCCTCATACAAATGATTTCTATAAACTTAGTCAAAGACAATATTTAGAGTACCTTGGATTATTTATTTATTCAGCAAACGCATTGAGCACCTATATGTATTAGGCATTCATTTTGCTAAATGCTTTTAAAGAACTCAGTATTGTTGGGGAGAGAGATAAATAAACAGACATTTTCAGTAAGCCCTTCAGTGGAAATGAGTTTAAGGTATGTAATAATATAAGAAACAGTGTATCTAATAAGTAACCTGGGGAAGATGAGTTGTCAGAGAAGACTTATCTAGCTTGTCTCTTCAGACTTTTACAAAAAGAATAGTTTAGTATTAACTGTTCTTTTTAAGTGCCAAACCATGTGAAATTAAAATTAGGAGCAGATTTTGCTCACTTTAGCCATTTGAGTTCACTATCATGTCATGTCTTGATATTTTGAAAAGTTGTATTAAATTTCTATGAAATTGTTTTTAGTCATGGGGTAAGGCTGCCTAAATCTACATACATATCTGGAAAACTTTTAAAGTATTTTTTCACAAGTGAGACAAGTGAGTGTTTTATATTTAAAGACTTAGACACCTGGTCTCAACACCTGGTAATGTGCCAGATGTAAGATGTATCCCAGGCATACTCGTAATACTTCTGTAAAGTTAGATTTCAGAAATGCAGACCAATATAGAAAACTTAATTTTATTTGTGAGATGGTTATTATAGCAAGTTGACAAATAATATTTAGAAAATATTATTTGTTACTTCTCATCAGGCATTAAATATTATTTTTTTAAAAAAAAATCAATAGATTTAAGAAATAATTAATACTTGCTATGTGCCAGGTGTTGTTCTGGGCACTGAGATATATATTGCTAGTATTATCAGATGCACCTGCACAGAGTTCTTATAATCAACTAATACCCAATACATGTGTTCATGGTGAGGCCAGGGTTATAGAAATTTTGTCACACTTCCACATTTAGACAATGGGTTATTGGGTCAATTATTTCACTATTATGGGCAGTGTTTTTTATTTGTTTAATTTATTCACCATCTTCCCAAAACATGTGCAGCAAAAAGAACAATTGGAGGAGCCAACATTTGGAATACACAGAGTTCTAAAAGACACAGTATCTAACAGATACTGTAAGTAAAGGAAAGCCAAGGAGTTATCCCATATAATAAAAGGGTAAGATGCAAATTGACCCTTACGGCAGAACGACCAGGAATGACCAGTCGCTATGATGTGCACTGACCACCAGGGGGCAGACGCTCAAGGCAGAAGCTGCCTCCTGGTAGTCAGTGCGCATCCACAGGGGGAGCGCTGCTCAGCCAGAAGCTGGCTCATGGCTGGCTAGTGTAGCAGCAGTGGCAGGAGCCTCTCCTGCCTCCAAGGCAGCACTAAGGATGTCTGACTAATGGATTAGGCCCACTCCCCATGGGGAGCACACCTAAGCTGTTAATCAGACATCCCCCGAGGGCTCCCGGGCTGCCAGAGGGATATATGACTGACAGGGAGTGGGCCTAAGCTGGCAGGTGGACATCCTCTAGGGGTCCCGGACTGTGAGAGGGCACAGGCTGGGCTGAGGGCCTTCCCCCGCCGCCCCACCTGAGTGCACGAATTTTTGTGCACTGGGCCTCTAGCCTAGTATAAAAAGAAAGAGATGGGGGGAGCTAGTAAAGGGTAAAGGAGGTCAACAGGCAGAACTTTTTTGCAAGGCAGGTCTGGTGACAAATCCCTTCAATTTTTGGTTGTCTGAGAAAGTATCTCTCCTTCACTTCTGAAAGATAATTTCACTGGCTACAAAATTCTAGGTTGGTTTTTTCTTTTAATACTTTCTTTTAATAGTTATAATATTTCAATTTAGTTTCCCCTTGGCGTAATCCTTAATCTTTTCCCTCTGTAGATACGGTGTGTGTGTTTTTTTCTTGATTCTTTCAAAGTTTTCTCTTTGCTTTTGATTTTCTACATTTTGAATATGATATACCTAATTATAGATTTTTTTTGGTATTATCCTCTTGGTGTTTTTTGAGTTTCTTGGATATGTAGTTTGGTGTCTATCATTAATTTTAATTAATAAAAATTATTCTCCATTATTATCTCAAATATTTACTCTCCTTGTTATATCCATTGTGTGTATGTTATACTCTTTGTAATTGTCCCATAGTTCTTGAGTATTCTGTTCTTTTTCTCTTTGCATTTCAGGTTTGGGAATTCCTATTGACATTTCTTCAAGCTCACTCATTTTTTTCTTCTCCATGTCTAGTTTATTGATGAATCCATCAAATGCAATTTTCATTTATGTATCATTTATATTACTTCATTTATATTTCTAGCATTTCTTTTTCATTCTTTCTTAGAGCTCATCTCTTCTGTTTAATGTTACCCATATGTTCTTACATATTGTCTGCTACTATTTTATCGATTAGGCCCTTTAACATATTAATCATAGTTACTTGAAATTCCTGGTCTGATTACTCCAAAAGCTCTATCATATCTGATTCTAGTTCTAATGCTTACATTGTCTTTTCAGACTATATTTTTTACCCTTTTACTCCCTTGTAACTTTTTGTTGAAAGATGGACATGATGGTACAAAGTAAAAGAAACTAAGGCCTTCAGAGTGAGGGTTTTGGTTTAGCTAGCAGTTAGGCTATGTTTACTATTTGCTATAGCTGTAGTGTTAGAGGATAAATTTTCCTCAATGCCGCTTATCTTCCCCATGTCTTTGGGATTTCCTCACAGATTTATTAAGAAGAGTTTGAGGCTAGCAGTTCTTTTAGTTGTAATCTCCTGTTATTTTATTGGAGCCATGTTGAGGTAGTGATAAGATGTGGGGGGAACGGAAGCATATTATAACCCTATATTTAGGTCTCAGTCTTCTACTGAGCCTAAGATGAGTATTTCCCTTCCTCATTTTAAAAGTTAGAGGGAGCTGGAGTTGGGTATTTCATTTTCTCCAGGTTAAAGGCTAGAGGAGCCTTTTAAAAGGAGAATTGAGGACTCTGGGTGTATTTCAAAATGCTTACTTTTTCTATTCCTCTGCTGGAAGCATAAGAGGATTTCTCCAGTCTTCCCAGTGAGAACTTGGTGAGGTTCCTGGAGGCAAAACTGTAGGTGGGTTCTCCCCAAGACTGCCCCCTCTCCCCCACCTAGGAGTTGTTAACTCTCTGGTTAGTCTACACTGAGCTGCCAAATATTCATCAATTATAGTTGAAAGCATTGGCACAGATATTGGCTCCAGTTGCAGGGATTGCTCCTGGCCTTCTGTTCCAGGTAAGCTGTGATTCTTTGTATTTGCCTGTTTGTCTCTTCAGTTTTGGGGGCAGCAAAATTGGATTAAGAAGGTACTATTTTGAGTTTGTTCAGCTTTTTTTCTTGTTGTAATGACTGGAGTGTCCACATCCAAGCTGTTTGCATGTCATACTGGAATCCTGACCCTAGATTCAGAATTCTGGGATACAGGTAGTAAAAGGTCCAGGAGGATAGGAAGTTTCTGGTAAACTGAGTTGGATTCTAAATCTTATTTTTGTTCTCAATTTTAGTTTGACAGCCCAAACTGTGACCTTGCCTTATCGTGTCCTGTATGAATCCTTTCCCCATGTTGTGTTACCTTAAATAAGCCTAACTTTGCCTCTAATCTTCCTTGACCTGTAATTACCCAAGACCCAGAGCTAACATACTTGTGGTTGGCATGTGAGCATTGGTTTTCAATATGTTTTTGCTAATGTAGAATCATTGGTTGATTTTGATTAAAGTGGGGCTGAAATCTAGGCCTGTTAGAAGATTTATACTCAGGTTCAAAAGCCATTGAGTTTCATACATTATCATCAAAGTTGTAGTAGGTAAATGGTCTGTTACTTATATATTTTGCCTCTTACAGTGAGTGAATATGAGAATGTAAATATTCTGTTTACAAAAGATAACAAATATCTAAGTGACTGGCCTTATTTTCATCATTTAATTCACAAAATATATTAAAATTTATATTTGAGAGAATGTTAATTGCTATATTTTCTTCTAAAGGAATGCTATCATTCATCTTTTAAGTATTTCCTTGAGGTGGGGTTCATTTTATTTCAAAACTGATATCTCTGTGTCTTAAGACTTAACGTGCTGTATTTCATTCTAAAAATCTTTACTTTCTTAAGTTTATTGCAGAGCTAGAGAACTATTAGCATGTAAGTTATTAGTCTCTTTCCTGTTGCAGTTTGTTATTAATGATAGAACTTTTTGCAATTAATAAATTTATAAATGTGTGCTTTCCATTTCTTCTTTTTAATTTAAGCATAGCACAGCAATATCATAAGAGAAATCCAAATAAAAATTTTTTTAAAGCAGGTAGTAAGCATAAAATAATTTTATATTCTCCCCCATATTTCAATGTTAGCAGAGCATTGGGAAACACCAACTTACTGCTGGAAAGGCATCAGTAAGACAAGAGTTTCAGGAAAGAGGGAATTAATGGGACCAAACAGAGCAGTGAATTAAGCAAGGTAAAGATGAAAACATTTCCCCTGGAAAAAAACACACACACACAACTAAATAAAACAAACAAAAAAACGCATTTCCACTGAAAACTCACTTTTCTTTTTCCATTATAAAAATAGGATATACTTGACATGAAAGGGTTAACAGGCACTTAACCAAATAAGGTCCCTGGGGCACACATGAGAGTACACTTAAAAAGCCCCCATAGAATAAAGCTTAACTAAAGCAGCAGAGACAGTGTCATAAAACTTTTATAGTACATTAGATAAAGTAGGTTCTTGTCAACAGACATAAAGTCTTTCAAAGTTGTATTGATTTCATCTGATTTGGCACTGCAAAATAAAAAATCTCAATCTATTAGAATAATTGAGTATAAGGGAAATCAACCTCAAACATTTTTTAGATTATATATCCCATATTGTCTTTACACTGCTTGGTATGTGGAGAATTTTGTGTGTCCCATAGCTGAAATTTTGCTTACAACCAGCATCTCTCTGAATCTGTATTCTCTTTTATTGAAATGTTTTTTCTTAACTGGGGGTTTGAAAATATAAACCTTACCATTTTTTTTTCCTGAAAACCACAGAATCCACAGAATGTTATTGTTATCAACTTGGGGGAAAACAAAGTGACTAATACAGCTCATATGAGAAACAAGAGTGGGAACTTCTTTACTGCACATATGCTTATGATTTAAGCATTGTCAACTTTCAAAAAACCAGTTACAGTCTCCCTCTGACTCAGTGGTAGCCACATTCTCTCTTCCCCCCTAGCCCCAATAAACTGCCATAAACCTCTTCCTCTTATGATCAGATAGAGCCACCCACAGGAAAATAAAACTTGGTGCATTCATGACTACGTCTATAAGTTATCATTTGACATACTTTCTTTTAAAAATTTTATCCGTTTTGAATTTTGTGGAACGTCATGAATTTTATTATTTAATGTCTAGGTTTGAAAAGAGAGCTATACCAATAAATAATCTTGAGATAGGCATGTCCTTGAATTATAAGCCCATTCCTTTTTGAGATCTTTATAATTTGTATTACCAGAAAGCAAAAGATCCTTTCCTGAAATTTTGTGTGGGTTCCTTGGTTAGATTTTTTTATTTTACTTCTTAGCCTAGCCACAAACTTCTCTTTATTTGAAATTAACTTAGTTGGGTTTTTGTTATTTTTGCTTTAATGATACATATGTCTTGTTTTGACATTTAAAATTTTCCCTTCAAAAAAATGACGTCCTTATTCTATTTATGAGTATAGAACAGTGACGGCGAACCTATGACACGTGTGTCAGAGGTGACATGCGAACTTATTTTTTTGGTTGATTTTTCTTTGTTAAATGTCATTTAAATATATAAAATAAATATCAAAAATATAAGTCTTTGTTTTACTATGGTTGCAAATATCAAAAAATTTCTATATGTGACACGGCACCAGAGTTAAGTTAGGGTTTTTCAAAATGCTGACATGCTGAGCTCAAAAGGTTCGCCATCACTGGTATAGAATAGTAATGAACTCTTACAGGTTTTGATCTTCATTATAAACTATTTAACAACTCAGAACCTTTTTAACCCTGTGTTAAGGGTTACATGTACAGGCTCTCTCGGTATTCTTTTCTACTCTCTCTGGGCCATGGAAAGGTATTTTCTAGTTCAGTTAGAATGATAAATTCACATTTTATGCATCCTCTTCTCAGAGATGATCACTTTATAGTAAATAGTATGTTCAAGTTCTGAGAACTCGAATGCTGAGTGAAGAGACGTGTTTTGTTTTACGTACTGGTTCTGAAAACCAATTGGGCAAGGATTCCTATTTTTTGCAAAATCCCAGTTAACATTACTGTAGCACAAGTTTCTGAGAAGCCCAGTTCCTCAGAGGTTTCTAATCACTAAAGGATGTAGTGATCACTTTGGCCAGAAGAAAGTGTAGGGGTTAAATAGGATATGTACTGCATAAAGATCAAGCTTTGTTTATTTTGAGGGGGTTTTAGGAAGAAGAAGGATTTTGATCATTTACCCAGAAATGTGAAACCTAATCTGTTCTAGAGTTTAGTTAACAAGTAAAAAAGAAATGAAGAGTGATAATTTATAAGTTATATTATAGTATGAAAAAAACAGATGTAGTCTGATAAGAAATATATTTTTATAGCTATATGACTTACCAAACCTAATCAGAATTTACTATGCAAATCAATTGAAGTATGAGCATTCATTTTACTGACGAGATAGTACAAATCATTTTCCCCGCTGCCCCTTGCCCCAGCACTGTTTTTGATGCATTATCTAGGGTTTGATTTTGTTTTGTTGTTTTTTTCCATTGGGTCGATTAAAGAATGAGATATATGATCTCTTTGCACAAATGCATCAGAGGTTGTCCTCTGGGCATATATTTCATATGGGTTTTGGAACAATACAGAAGTTATTTTTCTTGCAATGGAGAATTACAGGATTTTGGAATGAGACAGAAAATATATTTCAGCAAGCTAATGGAGACTTCTATTTTTCCAGGCATCTACTAACTCCAACAGTTTATATTTGGCCAAACTCCTAGTTTTTAAACTGAAGATAGGCAATAGTATCACATTACAATAAATGTTTGATTGGGTCTTAAATACTAATTACTCTTCCAAATTCTCATTAACCTGGCCTCTGAGGACTGGAATGCAAGAAGAATGCATTAGTTACTGAGCTTCTTTCCTGACCTTTCTTCATTTCCATCTGTCATTATTCTAAATTTCATAAAACAACGAAAAAAGGGAAAACTGGTGGTATTTCTGGGAAAATAATTTTAGGGGGAAAATGTCAATTTAAAAAAGAATACTAAATATGTTTTGACTTATGAGAATATTTTATGATAGTGTTTGATTCTTAATATCTTCCTGAAAGTAAGCTAATAGAACAGTTGTCAAGATTTGTACACTATAAGATCCAAATATATAGTGCACTTTGATAGAAACAACATTTAATCAAAGCCTCCCAACAATGATTTTCCAGTCTTGCAGTTTATATTCCTTAATGTTGCTTGTATATATAATTTATTATAAGCAAAAAAGAAATCAAAACACAAATGGTTTTAGAATATAAATTAATCATTGACAAAGATAATCAGACTGGGATTATTCATTATCACTGAGGATTTGATTTGAGGTCACTATGTTTACCAACATGTCATAATAACACCTACTAAACAGGCCATTGTTTATACTCATGGTTTCATATATCCTGGAGTTTAATCACAACTCCTGTGGTAAATAAGGAAATCACACTGGGCAAACAAAACTAGTATTTATTGAGGGCTTTCTATGTGCCAGAAGTTTTTCCAAAGGTTTATATTATTTTAATTGCTCACACCTGTGAGGTAGGTATTATTATTCCCATTTTAGAGTTGAAATAACTGAGGTTTAGGGAAATTTAACAACCTACCCAACATCCAGAAGTAATAAGTAGAGCTGGATACAGATCCAAGCAGTTGGATTCAGCAGAGGCTTGAGCTCTGATGAACTCAGTCATATCAGTTTGAGTTTTCCATGTTAGTAGTTCTTGAAATGGAGTTGAAGTGTGAAAAGTGTATTGGAAGTAATGCCTGTGGAACATAAACAGGGAGGGGAAAGATTTGGGCAGGGAGAGCTTCAGACCGTCATGCACCTCTGGAGAACAGAATGGGCAGAGAGTTTCAGGCTGTGATATAGAGCTGGCAAAGTCTCAGCCAGCCCAGTGGAGAGCGCCAAAGCAAAGGTTGCTTGTTAGATGAGCTCTCATTGAGGAGGAGTGACCAGGCCCCAGTGGTACGGCTGTGCTGAGAAATTGACTGGGGACTTGCTGGGGGGAGGGTGGCCTTGGATGGAATGTTGGAGCAGGTCTTAAGATACTGTGTCTGGAGGCAGTTATCTAACTGCACTCATAGACAAGTTCTATTTTTGAAGGGCAATCCAAGCAGCATATTTCCATGGCTGCCCAGCACCATACTGCCATTTCTCAGATATCAACTACCGTTTTACATCCATCAGATTGGCAAAAGTGTTTAAATCTGACCTAGCCAAGTGCTTGCGAGCCTATGGATGAATATGTGCACTGCTTGCAGGAGTATAACTTCATTAATCACTTTGGCAACATAGTTAAGATTTTCATAATCTTCTGCACAGCAGTGACACCCCAGAGAAACTTGTTCATAAGGAGACATGTCCAGAAATTTTCACAGCAACATTGCTTGTAGTAATGAAAAATTGGAAGTAATCTAAATGTCCATCAACAGGAGAATGATAAATTGTGCCATAGAAATACCATGCAATATTGTATCCTATCTAATAAAAGAGTAATATGTAAATTAACCATCACTCTGTGACAAAGATGGCGGAGCCCATAGTGGCCGGGGTGGGATGCTGGCGGCGTCACCCTGGCAACATGGAGCCCAGCGTCCATCCCCTGGCTGCACGGAGGAAGGGGAGGGGCCTCGGGCTGGAAGCCGGGGCAAGGGATGCTGGCGTCGTTGCAGGCCGGGCTGAGGGCCCCCGTCCCCCCCCGCATGCACGAATTCCGTGCACCAGGCCTCTAGTAGTATATAAAAGTGGAAGGAACTTGTACTTCATATGCCCACATGAATATATCTAAGAATCATATAATTGTGGAAAAATTGTAAAAAGAGACATTTGAATACATTCAGCCTGAGTTCTTAATAATGGCACCATACTTTCATGTCATAAGAATCAGATATCATTCAATACCCATCAGATTCATGTACAGTTATCTATGTATGTAAAGCTTAAAAACAATGTCACATTTGCTTTTGGATGTTATACATTTATAGTAAAAATGCAGGATGCATGGGAATGATAAACAGCAATTTTAGGAGAGTGAAGTGGGATTCAGGAGGGACAGAGGGAGTTTTAGTTGATATTTGAGCTTTCTTGTGGTCTGAAATAAATATGGTACAATATTAATATTTCACAAAATTGTGTAGGGAGCATATGGGTGTTAATTAATATTTCTAATGCTTTTATCTATGGTTAAAATATTTTGTCAATATATATGTGGGTATTTAGTAGTGAAATTATAGGTACATGTCTAAAACTTACTTTGACATGCAGGCATCATATCTACAAATCTAAATAATGTAATACATTCAAGGAAGTTCAATACAAATTTTCTGAAATCCTTTGTTAAAAATTTTTATGACACAAAAATGTAAATCAATTTTTTTAAAAAATTATAACCTGGCAGGCTTTTTGTAGAAATTAACAAGATGACTCAAAATGTATTAGGAAAGGCAAAGGACTTAGAATTTAGAATAGCTAAAATAATTTTGAAAAAGAAGAATAAAATTAGAGAAATTATACTCCTTAAGTCTAAAGTTTATGAAGCTACAGTAAATTAAGATAGTGTAAAAATAGTATAAGGCAATAGAACAATAAAGTAGATCAATAAAAAAGAATAGAAAATCCAGAAGTAGGCCAATATGCATATGGTTAATTGAGCCTAGATAAGTACGAAGGTAATTCAGTGGGGATACAATACTTCTTTTAAAACATAGTCTTTGAACTATTAAATATCTATAAAGAAAACATAAACATCAACCCACATCTCATACTTATCCCACAAAAATTAATTCAAAATGGATCATAAATCTAAAGCTAAAATGATACCACTTTAAAAGTTATATATAGAAGAAAATCTTTGTGCCCTCAGGTTTGTTAAATATTTCTTACAGGAAACACAAGTTATAAAAGAAAAAAAATGTTAAATTGCACTTTAATAAAGTTAAAAACTGTGCTCTTCAAAAGATACTGTTAAGAAAATGACAAGAGAAAATAGTCATAATATATATGTCTGATGAATTACTTCAGAATATATTTTAAGAATTCCTACAACTCAGTAATAAGACAAAACCCAATTTTTAAAATGGGCAAAGATTTGAAACAACACTTCACAAGAATCTTTAAGTACATGTAAGTTCATTAGTCATCAGGGAAAAGCAAGCTATGGTATTTTATTATTATTATTTTTTAATCCTCACCCAAGGATATTTTTCCATTGATTTTTTTAGAGAGAGTAGAAGAGAGAGGGAAAGACAGAGAGAAATATTGATGTGAGAGAAGCACATCAATTGGTTGCCTCCTGCAAGTGTCAGGACCAGGGCCTGGGGCAAGGAGGAGCCCAAGATAAGTGCCCAGACTGGAATGGAAACCTGAACCCTTCAGTCTGCATTCCAATGCTCTATCCACTGAGCCAAACCAGCTAGGGCAGGAAATGCAAATTAAAATCACAATGAGATGCCATTACACACTCATTAGATGGCTTAATTTTAAAAGACTGATAATAGCAAGTGTGGTGAGCATTTGGAGCAACTGGAACACATCCTTTTTTATTTTTAAATGTTTTTATTTATTTTAGAGAGATAGGAAGCAAGAGGGATAGAGAGCTTGAACCATCTATGAGAGAGAAACATCAATTGGCTACCTCCTACATGCTCCCAACAATCCGGGCATGTGCCCTAACAGGGAATTATGGTTCATGGGTTAACATTCAACCACTGAGGCATACTAGCTGGGCTGGAACTCATCCATTGTTGATGGACATGTAAAATGACAGAACCACTTTGGAAAATTGGCAGTTGTATTCTTTATATACCTACCATACTACCAAGCAATTCCATTCCTTGGTATTTTCAAAAGAGAAATGCAAGCTATTTTTTTAAATAATTTTTTTTTATTTTTCAATTACAATTGAAATACAATATTATATTAGTTTCAGTGTACACCCAAATAATTAGATATTATACAACTTACTAAGTGATTATCCCAATAAATCTCATATCCATCTGACATCGTACTTAGTTATTAAAATATTATTGACTATATTTTTTATGCTGTACTTTACATTCCAATGACTATCCAAGTAAGTCCTTGCACAGGCCCTTTAAAAGGAATTTCCTGGGCCTCCAGCCCCCATCCGTCTCCCTCAAACTCAATCCCCACTGGTTTGTACAGCCACAAGTTATGAGGAATTCTATTTCTAACACTGGAACTCTGTGCTGGGGGTGCAGGTGTGGGGCTGGGACCCCTAGCTCCTGAGGAGGATCCTCCACAGCGGAGATATCCCTCCCAATTTTCATTTGCCACATGGGACTAGCCCATTCCTCGTTTCTACCCTACCCACCAGTCTTAATATGGCTTTTTCTCTATATCCTTAGTTGTAGGACTTCTGTCCAGCTAGATTTCAGGCAGTTCTGTAGTTTAGTTGTATTTTTTATGTGGTTTTGGGAGGATGCGACAACCTCACTTACCACACTGCAATCTTGACCGGAAGCCACGAAATGCAAACTTAAAAATAACTCATAGCAGCTTTATTTGTAATATTCTCAAAATGGAATTAAACCATATATCCATCAATCTGTTCATAATAACATACCCAAAGTGGTATAACCATATATAGGAATACTGTTCAGCAATAAAAAGGAACTTACAATTTATGCAACATGGATGAATCTCAAGAAAATCATGCTAAACAATAGAAGACAAATACAAAAGGTTTAATTTATATTATCCCACTTATTTAAAAATCAAGAAAAGACAAATGTACTAGTAATCTACAGTGATAGAAAGGAGATCAGTAGTTGTCTGTGGGCCAGTGTTAGGGGATTGACTAGAATGGGCTTTTGGGATGTTGAGCATATTCTGTATCTTGCTTATAGAAATGCATTTATTGAAACTAATCAAATTATAAACCAAAAATGGGTGCTTTTTATTGCTTGTAACCACATGTCATTAGAGTTGATTTTAAAGAAAGCAAGGCAGAGAAAAAGTCTTAGCCTGACATGAAACTCTTTAGCAACTTATTATCTAGATGACTTTATAGATTTTGATATTTATTATGCAGTATTTAGATTTTCCAGTCATTTTCTTTATTTTCTCACTAGAGGCCTGGTGCACAAAAATTTGTGCACTTGGGGGGGAGAGGGGTCCCTCAGCCCGGCCTGTGCCCTCTCGCAGTCTGGGACCCCTCGGGAGATAACGACCTGCTGGCTTAGGCCTGCTCCCGGGTGGCAGAGGGCAGGCCCAATCCCTAGGTGCAGCCCCTGGTCGGGCTCAGAGCAGGGCCGATTGGGAAGTTGGGGTGCCACCCCCTGTCATGCACAGAGCAGGGCGGATAGGGAGGTTGTGACCCTGCCCCCTGTCACACACAGAGCTGCAGGGCGATCAGGGGGTTTGGGCGCTGCCCCCTGTCATGCTGATCCCGGTGCTGGGAGGCATATTACCCTTTTACTCTATAGGGTAGAGGCCTGGTGCATGGGTGGGGCTGGCTGGTTTGCCCTGAAGGGTGTCCTGGATCAGGGTGGGGGTCCCCACTGGGGTGCCTGGCCAGTCTGGGTGAGGGGCTGAGGGCTGTTTTCAGGCTGGGGGTGACTGAAGCTCCCAACCGCTCCTTCTTTTCTTTTCTTTTCTTTTTTTCTGGGCCAGCTTTACCTTGAGGCTTGGCTCCAGCTCTTAGGCCTCCACTGCTGAAAGTAGGTTTCTGGCCTTTGCTTACAATGTTGCGATCTTGCTGGCTGAAGTCCGGTGGTATTTGTTACAATGTTTCTTAAACTGCCTGCTCAGAGGCCTGCAGCGCAGGCGGGGAACGTTGGACTCCTCTGTCACTGAGGCAAGCAAGCCTCATGTTAGTTTCAAGCTGCCTGGCTGCCGGCCGCCATCTTGGCTGACAGTTAATTTGCATATCTCGCTGATTAGCCAATGAAAAGGGTAGCGGTCGTACGCCAATTACCATGTTTCTCTTTTATTAGTGTAGATGTTTTATTGAGTTTAGAGAGAGAGGTAGGGAAAGGGAGAGAAAAAGAGAAACATTAATGTGAAAGAGAAACATCAATCAGGTACCTCCTGCACGCTCCCTACTGGGGATTGAGCCAGCAACCCAGGCATGGGAAGATGCTCAACCAACTTATCCACACTGGCCAGGGTTCTTGACTTCTTTCTTACTCAGTCTCCTATTGCTTAGAGGCAAGCATGGAATTCTAATACTCTTAAAATCCATAAACTCTAATTATCCATTTTAGAGTCTATTTATGTTCTTGCACATCTATAAAAAATAAAATTTTCCCAGCCAGTGGTTGATCTATGAACCAGGAGATCATGGTTTGATTCCTAGTCAGGGTACATGCCTGGGTTGTGGGCTTGATCCCCAGTAGGGGGCGCATGAGGCAGCCGATTTATTATTCTCTCTCATGGTTGATGTTTCTATCTCTCCCTCTTCCTTCCTCTCTGAAATAAATAAAAGCATATTTTTAAAAATATATACATATCTTGCTATGTATGCCTGCCTCATTACTAGTCATAGTTTTATTTAGAAATCTCTTAGAGAGATTTTCCATATGGATTGCACTGAGAGCAAATATATAATATTTTGATTTCCTTACTTTCATTAATTGGATTGGTGGTGAGTCACTTTTTCAACACCTGAATATTTTGCATAGTAGTAGGTGGCCTGACTTGTTCATCTGACCTCTGTTGGGTATATTTTTCTAATTCTTTTTATTGATTTAGAATTGCAAAAGGAGTTCTCAGAAGGATAGTGGAAAGACTGAAAATTTGACCCCAAAAATTCAATTTGTAAGTGAAGAGGCAGAACTCAAATCCAGGTATTTAGATCCTAAGGGAGTTGGAATATTAACTTCATTTTACATGTTCTTTTCAGTAAGTATTATTTTAGGCACCGAAATTACATGTCTTGGCTTATATTTCTTAGCAATACCAGAATAAAGTTTTATTTTACAAATGATAAGTTATCATACTTCCACCCCCCCCAAAGGAATAAACTCAGTAAACTACTAAAAATCATCCTTCCAACACAAACATAGTTTTGTTAATCAGATTTTAGAAATACATCAGTTTGGCAGAGACAGAGTTGCATTCTTGAAAATTTAGACTGAAATTTGAGTGTACTTGTTAATTCAAACTGTATCAACCCGGCCAGCGTAGCTCAGTGGTTAAGTGTCAATCTATGAACCAGGAGGTCATGGTTTAATTCCCGGTCAGGGCCCATGCCTGGGTTGCGGGCTCAGTCCCCAGTGTGGGGCATGCAGGAGACAGCCAATCAATAATTCTCTCTCATCATTGATATTTCTATCTCTCTATCCCTCTCCCTTATGCTCTGTAATCAATTAAAATTATATATATATATATGTATGTGTGTATATATATATATATATATGTGTGTGTGTATGTGTATATATATATATATATACACACACATATATATATATATACACACCCCCACATCAGAGTTATTTAAACATAGTTTAATATAAAATGAAGTTAAAGCCATTCTTAGAACTATATCATATTTCGTCCCTAAGAATTATTTAGGATTGACAAGCAACTCTGTAATGGAGTTATAATTTTAGTATGTTGGATTAAATCATTTCAACTAATTATTGAGCTGATTTAAGGGGTAGGGGGAGGCATTGACATTTGAGTTAATGTATGTACGGGTGCCAATAGAAACAGTTTGGGCTTAAAAGAGCTTTCATTCCACTGGAACATATGATTGCTTAGTTCATGAGGACCTCAGTATGTGGGAAGAAAAGAGCTTATTAATAAAGCAGGGAATATGATATTTTGGCAATTGCATTAGTATCAGGCAGTACTATTTTTATGGAATTATAAATAGACAAAACTTCAGGACACATTATTAGTAGGTGACTTCTAGTTGCAGAAGATGGTTAGTGTTCAAACTTTGACATTGGCCCACATGTTGTGGCAGAGAGACCAGATTTGTAATTTACATTGGATTTGTGCCCTCAGCTATTTCTAAATGTACCTTTCTCAGATTTTTCTCCAATAATATGCATAGATTTCTATTTATTGCGTGGCATACAAATGGATATGATCTTTCACAGTTTTAAAGTAATTACACATTCAAAGTCCTTTTTCATTTTTACTTTGATTCTGAGCTTTCTCTAAAAAAATAGTGTGATTTTTTTAAAAACAAAGTTAGAATCCAAATGAGTGTAATCTCTTTCCAAATACTACCCTGGAACTCTACAATAATTACTGCTAATGTTCACAGTACTTTTGGAATTCGCCTTAGAAGACTATCTTTACAACCTATAGCAATTCTTTGAAATATCACAGTGATGGCATTTTAAGATAAATCCTTTGAGGCTGATATTGATTCTTGAAAATAGAATAAGAACATTAATCCAAATCAATATTTGGATCATGTTCACAAAATTTTTGTCAAATATAGTATCACTAGTTATGAAAGAGGAAAGAAAATCACCAAGATAGAACTATGGAGGAAGGAAATGATTTTTTTCTTATATATAAAAATAAATTTCATTTATTTCTTTTTATTTATTGATTGATTTTTAGAGAAAGAGAAGAGGGGCAGAGAGAGGGAGGGAAGGAAAGAGGGAGAAAAAAAAGAAAGAGAGAAACATTGATTTGTTGTTCCACTTATTTCTGCATTTATTGGTTGATTCTTGTATGTGCCCTGACTGGGGATCGAACCTGCAACCTTGTCATATCTTGACAATGCTTTTAACAAACTGAATAACCCAGCCAGAGCTTTTTTTAATTTAAATTTATTGGGGTAACATTTGTTAAAAAGATTATATAGGTGTCTGGTGTACATTTCTGTGCTATATGTTCTGTATATTGCATTTTGTGCCCATTACCCAGTCAAATCATCTTCTGTCACCTTGTTTCACCCTCTTTACCCTTTACTACTCCCACCCACTTCCCTCTGCTAACCACCATACTGTAATCTGTGTCTATGAGTTTCAATTTTATATCCCACATATGAGTGAAACATATGGTTCTTACCTTTATCTGACCGACTTATTTCGCTTAGCATAAATGATTTTAAAAAAGTAGTTGAGCAGTTTTGTAGCATCATTGAATAAATGCATAGTCTGGATGTGAGCACTCTGAAGGATAACATTCACATTCACTTGAATATATGAATTCTAACAAGTTCCTCTGAAAAATATTCTGTATTTTTATAGTCTGAAATAACATAGAAGATATTTTCCTACATTAAAAAAAAGGTCTCGCCCTGACCGGTTTGGCTCAGTGGATAGAGTGTCGGCCTGTGGACTGAGGGGTCCCCGGTTCGATTTCGGTCAAGGTCATGTACCTTGGTTGCGGGCACATCCCCAGTGGGAGGTGTGCAGGAGGCAGCTGATCGATGTTTCTCTCTCCTCGATGTTTCAAACTCTCTATCCCTCTCCCTTCTTCTCTGTAAAAAATCAATAAAATATATTTAAAAAAAAAAATAGAGACAGAATATCATTCTTATTTAAAAAAAAAAAAAGGTCTCCTGGTACAAGTGGCCATTGTACTTGGACTTTCTGGCTTTTCTCTAGGTGACAATGCTCATGCGTGTGTCTGCTCCTGTAATCATGGTGCCATTTAACCTTCTTGGGCATTACTTGTTGCTAAATTGTCTCCAAGGACCTTTCGAGCTTTATGACTCTGATAATCTGCAGCAAAATAACATACAATTCTCTTTGCTGCTCAAAACTTGATCCCTTGTCTTTTGTGGAAGTTGTTGGCTTTTAGAAATAAACAGTTTGATCTAGACTAAATTGAGAAGGAGACATAGACAGATTTAGTGATTCAGTCTGCAGAAGTAAATGACATACATGATTGAGGTTGGGGATAAGATATTTACTGGAACGTGCAATTGAGGAGACCTTTAATTCTCCATGGTAAGTTTGCAGATGGAGTTTATAAAAGCATTTTCTAAATTTCTGCGTCCTCTGTATGAAGGCATTCTGGGCATGAGAAATGGTGCAGATCAGAATACAATGGCATGTTGAAGCACAGATCAGACCTTTAGAGCCAAAGCTGCCCAGTGGATTTTAGCCTATACCCATGCTGCTCTCCACTCATAGAGACCGGGATGCCATCTTCCCCCTCCCATATTCCCATCTCCTCACACTCCACCTTTGCAAGCCATCAGGTGGCCTCTGGACATAATTCTTAGAAAACCTTGCTTCACATTATTGTTATTATTGGTCTTCCTGTTAAAATGTAAACATAACATGTCATTTGTCTTTTTCCATATACTCTTTCACATACTTCATGCTTTCATACTTTATGTTTTATGTTTCAAACTCCCAACACTCCTCTCCCTCTGAAACCTTTCCACTATATCTTTGGAAACCTATTTCTGTATATTTATCTTCTTGCTTTGCTGAAGCATAGCTCACATTTAAGACCTTCACTTTTCACCCAGTGCTTTCAGATAATTTGTATTGGCCCACATAGTGTCTTAGGGTTGGGAGAGGAGGTCAGTGTCTTCTCCCTTTGTTCCTTTCAGACTGTTAGTACTCCATTCTTATGTAAGTACCCCGCCCCCCAACACAGCTTTAATGTTTATGTCTCTTGGTGTTATCATGTCTCTATCTTCTCCCAATTTCTTAACTGCTCTCCCCTGTTTTAACCACTCTTGCCTATTTTCAAAGTCATGCTCTTCACCCACTTTAATTTCCACGTGGATGACCTTTCTTGTATGTTGGCCTTTCTTGTTTTTAAGATATTCATTTCTAATGGTGTTTTGTACCAAACCACTTTCGATGTCCACTCATGGCTGTATCATGGGCCTTATATTTGCTTGCAGTTGCTCAAACTCTGATATACTAAAGTCACACATCTTAATGTCTCATGACATCTTCCTTTGCTTGCAGATCCCTAACGTTGCTCAAAAACGTCATATGGAAAGCTTGAGCTCCTGATCTTCCTTACCAAGCCTGCTTCTTCTCCTGAGGTTTCATGTTTTTTAATAGACCCTGTCCTCTACCAAGTTGCCAAGCTAGAAACTTGGAATTCATTCTTGATTTCTTTTTCCTCATCATCTGCTTCTCTTTACCTAATACTGTCTATTCTGTCTCCTAATAATTCTTGAATCCATCTTCTTCTCCTTCTCACCATTCTCTTTCAGATGCAGACCTGGAGTTTTGCAGCAGCCTCCTAAGGAAACTTCCTGCACCTAGTCCTGCTTCTCTAATCCATTCTTCACCCTGACCACACAGGATTGGTCTAAAATGCAAACTGTTTAATGTTATACTCTTAGGATCCAGTGCAAATCCCTGAACACAGATTAGAGGTCCTGCATATCTGGCTCTGTTTCCCTCTCTAGACTTAATTCTTGTTTCTTTCATGTCAAACATTGTGATTTAGTCATGTTTATATCAGTTCCTGGAATATGCACTGATTTAACTCTGAGCCTTTGAGGATGTTCCCTCAAGAAAAATTCTTCCTCTTAGTTTGACAAACTCCTACTCACCTTTTAGGCTTCAGCTTTCTCTAGAAAGTTTATCTTAATCCCCTTAATTCTGGATAGGTGCTTCTTCTCTGAATTTTGGCATCCTGAATTTGCTCTATTAAAGTACTTATCCCACTGTATTATAATCCCTATTTACTATATTTGTCATAAGCTTTGTGAGAGCAGAAATGTGTCAACAACACCTAGAACAATTCCTAATTCCTAGTAGGTACTTAGTTTATCATTTGCTTCCCAATGAGACTGTAAGCATTTTAAGGGCAAGATCCATGTTTCCTATTTGCTGCTCAATTATTTGGCCTCCCTCAGACCTTAATTACATTATTAAGCATGAGTAATTTAAAATAAACTATCTCTAAGGTACCTGTCAGAACTAAAGTGCTCTATATCTTAAATGCTGCTTAGAGTCCTGTAAGTCATAAATCATAAACAAAAACAAAACATTGTACTCTATCTTTTGGAGAAAATCAAAATGTTTTTGGTTGACTTGGTTAGAGTGAATTCTTGATAGTTTATAACCAAAGAAAAAGACTAACGTTTTCACCATTGTCTGCCTATATACTTTTTATAATAAAAATACCTAGTACATTGAATGCATACAAATGCTATCTTACCAGTTTTATGATAAAATCATAACTCCCTTATTTTATCAATGCAATGCTTTAATTTTTAGATATATTGTTTACTTTATTGACTTGACCATGATGCTGGTGTTCTATGGAAGCCTGATATATAGTAGTTTGAACACAGGTCCTGTGGGTCAATCCAGACCCTTCCACTTATTAGCAGTATGAACTCAACTATGGCCCTCAATCTCTCTGAGCTCCCGTATCTTCATCTGTAAAATGGATGAACAATACATGGCCTAATTGGGTTACTGAGGGAATTAAATGAGATAATCACTATGAAATGTGGAGCACAGTGTCCAGCACTTAGTAAGTGCTACATATATTCAGTAGTCACCATAATCAGATTTTTGCCTGATTTAACAGCCACAAGGGAAGCATCTCCCCAGTTCTTACATGTTAATTTCATGGGTGCTATTTCTGTTACTTTTGAAAACCATTCACACCCACTGGTTTATGTGATATTTTGATCATGAAATAGTGGGTTCTTTTTGTAGTTATGTAGAATTGAATTGGCTCACTTCCTTGTGTTCCATTGCTCATAATTTCATAGTAACAAGGTGGTTCAATCTGGAACAAAATACCCCTTACATGGCTGCCTTTTATTATATGATGCAAGATGCTTGTGTCACAAAATGAATTCAGAATTCCTGTCTCTAAATCTTTAGGAGAAATCAGAGTTAACTATAAGGTAGAGAAAAGTTGTGAATTTAAAACTGATATGCAATATTCTCCAAGGAATAATTTTAAAACAAACTTTTGTAAATGATAAGGTATCTGGTGCACCATTTTACTACCTATTCCTATGCTTTGCTTTCACTTAGAAAACAGTATAAGTTTATAGCCTGACCACATTGCGTCCTAAACACCAAAGGCAAATGACATTGAGGGGATTTCATCTTAACCACAGAGAAACTGTGACAAGCCCAGAACCACAGGATCAAGTAAGTGGTAGACCCAGGAATAGCACTGAGAAGGCTCTGATTCCTCCTCACATGCTGAAACCACAGGGTTCTGCTGCTTTGGGACGTAATGACAGGCCAGCTAATGCTGCTCCACCGCATGGACATGACACATTGGGGCCAACCATAGGAGGGCACTGTCTGAAAGCAGGCTATCTGCTTCCTAAAGGAGGCGTGGAAACCAGACATAGGAAGAGCCATTACAAGCACTGGATGATTATTGACCGATATTTGTGTTTGGGGTAATCACTTGCTACCACAACGTTTGTTTCTCTGCTAAGATTGTAAAAAAAAAACAACCACCACATAATAATTTATAACCAGAGAAAGGCCATTCTTAATAAAATTTTAGTAATTTTTAATAAAGCTAATAGCTAAAGAGTTTCCTAGAGTAGCATCACATATAAAAGAAGCATATGATTTGTTTGTTTCTTTTAAAAATTGACCTCATTCCCCCATTGTACTTTACAATTTTTGTTTCTTTTGACTTTAGTTGATTTCCATAGCACTGAAATGGTTGGTTTGAAGATTTGTTCTGCTATTTTTTTTTTCCTCTTTGGGGACCAGATTTGCCAACCTCCTCAATATGTCATGCCAGAAGCAGCCTTATCCTTTGTTGCTATTTTATGTGGATAAAAATTGTTTTTACGTACATTTTGCTGTCTTATATCATAGACCTTCTCTCTAGGGTTATTTTCTTTCATCCTGAAATGCACCCTTTAGAAGATCCTTTAGTAAAAGTCCTTTAGCATTTATTTATCTAAAGATGTCTTGTTTCAACCTTACTCTTGAAGAATACCTTTGCTACATATACTATTCTACGATGACAATTACTTTCTTTTAGGCCTTGGAAAATATTTCACTGTCTATGGCTTCTATTGTTGCTATTAAATAATAAAATATGTCTAGTGATGATAGAGTATTCATATGCCATCTTTGCATGGTGAGCACTTTATATGTATCACTTCATTTAACCCCGATAACAAATGTATTACAATATACCATTATTATTCTCATTTCTCCTAATGGAGGAATAGAGACACAGACCAGTTAGGATACAAAATAAGTAAGGAGGGCAAGATTTCACCCCAGGAGCTCTGAC
Organism: Myotis daubentonii; assembly: GCF_963259705.1. NCBI lineage: Eukaryota > Metazoa > Chordata > Mammalia > Chiroptera > Vespertilionidae > Myotis > Myotis daubentonii. The sequence goes on from NC_081845.1 coordinate 57,242,324, forward strand.
TCTAAAACCTAGGTTTTTAAACAACCACCATAGCCAAGCAAATACTTAAAGAGAATGAAATAATAATATTGTAATAACTATATATGGTGCCAAGTGGGTACTTGAAATATTGGGGGAACTACTTTGCAAAGTATATGATTGCCTAACCACTATGCTATACACCTCAAACTGATACAAAATATTTAAAAAATATATAAAAAATAGAATGAAAGATAAATAACATTATTACATTATAAAGTTATTTAAAAACTTTAGTAATTACAACAGAGAGACATTTTTTTCTGGGTAGAAAGATTAGTAGACTAATCATCACTGTTAGACTATCATTACCCCGCAGGGTCAACATGCTCTGCCTATTGCTCAGCTACAAGGTGAGAATAACAGTACTACCTAGGTGGTTGTGAAGGATGTCACCACTCTCACACACACACACATACACACACACACACACACACACACACACACACAAGTGAAAAAGTATTTGTTGTTACACACACACACAAAAGTGAAAAAGTATTTGTTGTTATTAGCACAGAAACTAACCTGACTATATATCAGAATATAGTGTCTGATTACAGGTGATGAGAGAAAGGATGGACTATTAAATAAATGATGCTGGTGTAGTTGTGTGAATTATATGGAAAATAGAAATTTTGATTTATCTTTCTGAAAAAACTACATCCCAATAGTAAAAAATAATACCAGCTATAGAGCTTAATTATTGTCTAAATTTGTGATATCCTTAGAATAAAATTTTGATTAATAGTTAAGATGCATGTAGAGAAGGCTGTAATAAGCATACCATCAAAGGTATAAATTATAAATAAAAAGATGGAAAGACCTGATCACATTTAAAATTTCATGGTGGAGGAACTGAGCAAAAAAGAAGAAAAAGAGAGCGGGAACTCATGGACATGGACAACAGTGTGATGATGGTTTTTGGAGGAAGGAGAGGGGTGGAGGTAGAAGAGGCATAGAGGGGATAAATGGTGTTGGGAAAAAAAAATTTTAATTTCTTTTGTAAAAACAAACAGGAGCACTGTAAATGATTAATGGCACAATATACTACAGTAGGGAAATCTTCTGTCTGAAAGTTAATAATCTTAATTTGTAAAGAGCTCTTATGAAATAATAAAGAAAAGGATCATAAAATAGAAAAAATAACCAAATAACATACAATCTTCCAGAAAGAATTATAAATAGACATGGAAAAAAAAATGTGTTTCACCAGTAATAAAAAAAATACAAAAAATGATATACCAATTTTCACTGGTGAATTTAATGTGATTTAAAAAGATAGTTCATCAATAACAAATATAATAATACATTAATAACCACAATGGAAGGAAATAATTACAAAGTATTTTGTTGGATCTGAAGAAAGTGACCTCATCTGCATTGTGATAGCAAGATGTGGTGGTTTGAGATGGTCTTTGAAGTATAGGCATAATATAGACAAGACGTGAGAGGTTTGGCAATGGGGTGGAGAAGGAACAATAAATAACCATAGTTGTGGTTTTGTCATGACTAAGAAATGAGGTTTTAAAAACAGTCCTGAGAATTCTTGAATACAGGAAGGGACCAGTGGAGAAGGAGAAATGGAAGTTGTTAGTACAGAGATGTAAAGTTGAAGCAATAGGTCCATAGAAAGATTAGAAACAGGAAGTAGAGGTACTTCAGAAGTAGATGGAAAAAAAGAAATAAAAGTATAAAGATTTTTAAATGGAGAGGAAAGATAGGAAAGCTAAAATTGTTCTCTCTGGATAGCATTAATCTTAGTGAGGGAGTGACTGGTAAGAGATTGCTTGTGGGACTAGGAAAATAAAAAAAAAAAAGGTTTGTAAAAGCTGCTTTGGCATAATGGAGTGGACCAGTAGGCATTGAAAACAAATATTGCAAGTTAAGGTCCAGGCTGAGACTCCATAGCATGGAATTCTGTGTCATCTAAGAGGAGTGGAGGGGTTTATTCAGAATGAGGGAAAACTGTCTTTGGCATACAGAGGTGAAGCAAGATGCAATGAATTAGGAGGAAAGGAAGAACCAGAATGAAGATATTATGTACTGGAGGAAGAGTGGAAGAGATGGAAGACAGGACTAGGGACAGAGAGAAGAGTATTTTAGAATTTAAGATCTTGGCAATAAAACTTTTAGACCATTTGCTTCTTCCTCTTAATTCATATTTTATTAGCTGATCTTTGCTCATAAGGGAATGTTCTAATTATTTTTATTTGGATAAAAATTTTTACCATGAAAGTATTATTATTTTTTTAATTATATAAGTTTCAGGTGTACAACATTGTAATTTGACATCTGTATGTATTACAAAGTGATCACCTCCAAAAGTCCAGTCACCATCCATCACAGTGTACTTGCCACCCTTCACCCCTTTCACCCACATCCCAATCCCCTTCCCCTCTGGTAACCACCTGTCCTCTTTTGTTATATCAAAATATCAGTAGAGAAAAGCAGTTTTCAATTTGAAGATTTTGGCAATGTAAATGCATTTCGTCTCCTGAACAAATATGCTGATTTTGTTTTTATTTTTTTAAGACTCCACATATGAGTGAAATCATATGGTATTTGTCTTTCTCCTTCCTACTTAGCATTATATCTTTAAGGTGCATCCATGTTGTCACAAATAGCAAGATTTTATTCTGTTGTATTCTGTTTTATCCCACTATATTTACATCACATCATCTTTATCCATTCCTCCATTGATGAGTACTTAGGTTGTCTAATTTCCATATCTTGGCTATTGTAAATAATGCTACAATGAATATAGACGGTATATATTTTTTAATTAGAGTTTTTCTATTCTTCAGATAAATATTCAGAAGTGGAATAACTGAATCATATGGTTGTTCTGTTCTTATATTTTTGAGGAGTCATGATACCATTTTTCTTAGTGGCTACATAAATTTACAATCCCACCAGCACAAGGCTTCTCTTTTCTTCACGTTTTCTACAGAACTCGCTGTTTTTTGTCTTTTTGATGATAGCCATTCCTACAAGTGTGAATGAAATCTCATTGTGGTTTTGGTTTGCCTTTTCCTAATAATTAGTGATGTTGAACATGTTTGTTTTCAATTGCCATTTCTTTTGAAGACCTAACGAACAATTGTAATATACTAGTTACAAAATGATAGTATATGTTTGTTTAACAGTTAACTGGTGGCTACTTTAGAGACCACTGCTAAGTGAATTGATAAGTGACTTTGAGACACTGATCTACAAAGCTTATGTTTGTAGCATCAAAGACACTATATCATTATGCATTCTATCTTCAAGTAAGGGTTATAGCACATTAAAATTAGACAGTTTATATTTCCTTTCTGAATTCCTCCAGATGTTCACTTCTCATGAATAAATACTCAAAAAGAACTTTAATACAAAAATGAAGAAAACAAAGTTGAAATTATGTAGGATCATATGCATAAATGATCATACAAATAAAGGGTCAGACAAGTCAGTTAATTTCAGAAATAAAAATCCATCCTGTATTCTTCAAAGCTCAAAACCTTTCAGTGTTTGGCCATGAATAGAGAGTAAAAACCAGAATCTTAGGCTAGAATGTTAAGGTTTCCAACATAAAATTCTGACCTTATCTTTCATTACACCCTATGTGTATCACCACATTATAGCCAAATGAGGTTTGACATCTTTGGAACAATTTTTCCCCCAACTTTCACCTTGATTCTTTTGCTTCTGCTATATACTCAGCTTGTAAAACCCCACATCTCAACTTTTGAAATCATAACTATTCATTAAAACTCAGTTCATTTGTTACACAGTCTGTGACTCCAGCCAGAAGTGATACCTGTTCTCTTGTCATCTATAATTCCTATGTATACCACTTTTACATTACTTTTCATGCTCTTCTTATTTATATAGAAATACTTTAGTTTTCACTAAATTTTAAATTCCCTGATGGTAGGGACCACATTTTTATTATCTTTGTATTATTTCACAGTACCAATGTAATGCTTTTTCTGACCTAAGCATGCACTAAATATTTGCTGAACAGGCATTGGATGATACTAAGTAGCAATGTAGGACCTTCAAAAAAATAATGTTTTTCCTTTTCTTTAGGCTACTTTTAAAACAGAGGCCTAGTGCATGAATTCGTGTACCAGTGGGGTTCCTCGGCATGGCCTGCAGGGATCCAGCCAAAACCAGCCCTCTGACATCCCCCAAGGGGTCTGGGATTGCGAGAGGGCAGTTCTCGGGTGACACACCCTGGAATTGGGCTCCCTCCTCTCTAGTTTTGGGTGAGTCACCCGAGCACCGCAGCTGCCAAGTCACCATAGTTCGGCAGCTCCTGTGTTGAGCGTCTGCCCCCTGGTGGTCAGTGCATGTCATAGCTACTGGGCAGCTGGTCGAATGGTCGGCTGGTTGCTTAGGCTTTTATATATATATAAAATATATATATGTATGTTATATATACATTTATATATATATAATATATATATGTTATATATTATTTCATTAACCTCTTCTAACATAAATGTTTTGTCCCATAGGTATGGCATGGATTGCCTTATTCAATTTGAAGATTTTGGCAATGTAAATGCATTTCGTCTCCTGAACAAATATCGAAACCAGTATTGCACATTCAATGATGATATTCAAGGTAATAAAATTTTCACTGCATGTGGGCAAGAATAGTATCTGCTAATGGTTGCCAGAGTGGAGGAGGTTGGGGGAATGGGTGAAAAGAGTGAAAGAGTATAAGAGATACAAACTCCCAGCTATAAAAGAAATAAGACATGGTATTATAGTCAGTAATATCATAACTTTCTATGGTGACAGATGGTTACTAGACTTATTGTGGTGACCACATTATAAGGTATATAATGTGGAATCACTATGTTGTACACCTGAAACTAATATAATATTGTATGCCAATTATATGCTATTTATTTTTTTATTTTTTTCAAAGGAGTTTTTATTTTTTATTTTTTTAAATATATTTTTATTGATTTTTTACAGAGAGGAAGGGAGAGGGATAGAGAGACAGAAACATCGATGAGAGAGAAACATCCACCAGCTGCCTCCTGCACACCTCCCACTGGGGATGTGCCCGTAACCAAGGTATATGCCCTTGACCAGAATCGAACCTGAGAACCCTCAGTCCGCAGGCCGACGCTCTATCCACCGAGCCAAATCGGTTTTGGCTATGCTATTTTTTTTTTTAAAGAATATCTACTGAATGCCAGGAATTATGCTTGATGACTTCATATATTATTTCTTATTTACTTTCTTATACTCTATTTGAAAAAAGTATCCTGTGACACTAGAATGTACCATTTCATCCATGAGCTAGAGAATGAGCTCCCCAAAATCTGATAAAATCCCATGATTACAGCTAACAAGAAAGCAAAACGAGCCCTAACCGGTTTGGCTCAGTGGATAGAGCGTCGACCTGCGGACTCAAGGGTCCCGGGTTCGATTCGGTCAAGGGCATGTACCTTGGTTGCGGGTACATCCCCTGTGGGGGGTGTGCAGGAGGCAGCTGGTCGATGTTTCTTTCTCATCGATGTTTCTGACTCTCTATCCCTCTCCCTTCCTCTCTGTAAAAAAATCAATAAAATATATTTTTTAAAAAAAGCAAAACGAAAATATATTGTTAATTGTTTAAAAATAAGACTGCATATACTTTTCTCTTTAGCTACTATCTCAATCAGCCACAGTTTCTAAGCTTCATCCCAATAAAAGCTGCCTTTATGTATAGTGCATTGATTTTTACTATTTGTTTTTTGATAGAGTGTATTTCCTGGGCTACCTGCTTTTGCCTGTGTTCCCTGTGTTTGTTTGTTTGTTTGTTTGTTTGTTTGTTTGTTTGTTTCTTTCTTTCTTTCTTTCTTTTCTTTTCTTTTCCTTCCTTCCTTCCTTCCTTCCTTTTCTTTCTTTCTTCCTTCCTTCCTTTTCTTTCTTTCTTCCTTCCTTCCTTTTCTTCCTTCCTTCCTTCCTCCCTTCCTTCCTTCCTTCCTTCCTTCCTTCCTTCCTTCCTTCCTTCCTTCCTTCCTTCCTTCCTTCCTTTCTTTCTTTCTTTCTTTCTTTCTTTCTTTCTTTCTTTCTTTCTTTCTTTCTTTCTTTCTTTCTTTCTCTTCCTTTCTTTCTTTTTCTTCCCCTTCCTTCCTTCCTTCCTTCCTTCCTTCCTTCCTTCCTTCCTTCCCCTGAAAGACAGCCCTAGAAAGAATGCTGAAAGTGATTTGATTAGGCTAGTGGGGGGTAGTTTGATATTTTTTTAAAAAATATTTCTTACTGATTTCAAAGAGGAAGGAAGAGAGAAAGAGACAGATAAAAATATCAGTGATGAGAGAGAATCATTGATCAGCTACCTCCTGCACACCCCTCTGCTGGGGACCTGGTAAACCCAGGCACATGCCCAGACCAGGAATCTAGGTCAACACTCAACCACTGAGTTCAACCTCTTAGCCTTGTGGGCTGGGATATGATTGTTGTTTTGTGAGCACTTTCACACCCTTAACAACATTAGCACTCTTGATGGCCTTTATGTTTCGAAATTATGCTAACTGTCGATTTCTGCCACCAACAAAAGCATTCTCTTCTTTGTTGCCTGAGAGACACTTTTTGTCAAGCTGAGGTGTCAGCAAGAAAGGGTTGTCAAGTCAAAAGCCTAAATTTTATTCCCCAACCCAGACCTTTTTACTGTGAACAACTTGGTCGACAACCAAATTGTAACTGTTTGAGATGGGAGACTGTACTAGTTATTTGGAGAAATTCAGAAAGGAAATATAAGCCGTCTAATTTTAATGACTGTAATCCTTGCCTGAAGATATAATGTAAAATGATAAAGTGTCTTTGATGCTACAAACGTAAGCTTTGTAGATCAGTGTCTCAAAGTCACTTATCAATTCACTTTGCAGTAGTCTCTAAAATAGCCATCAGTTAACTGTTGAACAAACCTGTACTATCCTTTTAAACATATTCTATATCTTTTAACTTGTGGGTCCCACAGAAATGTCCATATAGAAGTTAAAGACCAGTATTGCATAATTTTGAATCCTACAGAATTAATAGGCATCAAAGTTCAGTTTAAGAAGAAGAATGCTAAATCCCAATCATCAAACAAAATGAACAGTTAGGAATTGGGGTCAGAATTCCTGTCAACTAAGGTAAAGAATTTAGAGGTCAAGGCCTGGCCTGCATCACAATTAAAGTCAGGAGCCCAGGAAATCTGAGACAGGGCCAAGAGCACTGCCTGTGGAGATTCCCTGAGGGGCTGCCTCAGAATATTCTCTGCTGCAGGTCAGCCATGGAGGCATTCCATACTGTTTAATCATCCCCACTAATCTGCCCTAAAATGTAATCTACATCCATTTTGTCTACCTATTGTCACATAGGAGTTTTAGAATATAACTGCCTTAGCTTCAAAATGAATGATTTGAGAAAAATAGATCTAATCTCTGACAAAAGAAAACTTGTAGCCACTTATTAGGTTTCTGACTAGAAATGAACAAACCATTTTTCCATACCAAATAGTGTCCTCAGTGACACATTTCCCACATATGTTTCTATTTTACCTTTTTAACCTTATGTTTTTACCATTTTGCCCACAAATGTAATACTTTCCCCACTGTGGGCATGGGAATTGCCTTCCAGTGCCAACAAAAAGAATTATGTAACTATTACAGCCTCACCATGTAAATAAATGTTTTTACACTGAACCCATGGGGAATTTTTTAAAACAGATGTGTGATTTAAAGATATTATTTTATGAAAATATTTGATTTTTTAAAATATTTAAAATTCTACTATATTAGTGATCTAAAATAATCATAAATGATAGAGATTTTGGTTCAAAATGTATTTAGTCCTTAATGCATTCTAATTATAAATTATTTTTAACTGAAAAAAAATATGCGAGTTAAATCTATTAAGCATTTAATTATGTAACCTGCAGACCATCAAATTTTAGCAAATTCACCCAAAGAGTTGGTCTTATTCTCTTGTCATTTTAAAATCAGCTATAAAAAGAGATTTTTCTTCTCATAATAGCCTCTTTGGCTCCTAGTTTGATTGTTGGGATTTTTAAATTCCACAGAAATTATTTTTCCAATTTCTCTTCTGATACTTGCTGGTATTAGCTTTCTGCCAGTGTTCTTTGAGCCACAGTCCAGAGACCCTCTCCAACATAGCATTTGGTATGTTGCCTAATCTTATACCAAATGCGTTGATAATTGAAAAGATAAAAGTCAGAAATGGTCAAACAGACATTTCATAAAAGAATGAATATGTTGGCTGGAAAATGCATTTTAAAGTTTAACTACACCACTAAGTTTTAAAAAGCATATTAAACAGCAAATGAGAAACTGCTTTTCTCTATCAAGCAGACAAAGGTTTTTATCATTCCAACTGTTAATAATGTTTTAAAGAAAATGAGCATTCTCATTCTCTGAAGGTGGAAATATAAATTGGTAGAACTCCTGGAGAGGCAACATGTGTCAAAAACCTTGAAAACGTGCAGATCTTTGACCCAATAATTCTATTTTTAGCAACTTATCCTGAGCAATAAAAATGCAAAACAAATGTACAAAGATATTTATTTATTTTAAATATTTATTTATTTTTAAAATTGAGATATAATTGACATGGAATATTGAATTGGTTTTAGTTGTACAACATAATGATTTGATATATATACATACTGCAAAATGATTACCACAATAGGTTTAATTAATTAACATCCATCACTTCACATAGTTACAATTTTTTTGTGTGATGAGAACATTTATTCTCTTAGCAACTTTCAAATATGTCATGCAGTATTGTTAATTATAGTCACCATGTTGTATATTATACCCCTAGGACTTATTTGTCATATAACTGGAGGTTTGTACCTTTTGAATCCTTTCACCCATTTTGTTCACCCCTCACCCCCAGCCTCTAGCAACCACCAATCTGTTCTCTGTATCCCTGATTTTGGGTTTTTGTTTTAGAATCAACATATAAGTGAGATCATACAGTATTTGTCTTTTTCTGCCTGACTTATTTCAGTTAGCATAATGCTCCCAAGGTTCATCCCTGTTGTTACAATGTAGGATTTCCTTCTTTTTTTTGGCTGAATAATATTCCATTGTCACATATCACATTGTCCTTATCTATTCATCCAGCGGTGGACACTTAGGGTGTGTCCGTGTCTTGGAAATTGTAAGTAATGCTGCAGTGAACAAGGGGGTGGCAGTTATTTTTTTTGAGATAGTAACTTCATTTTCTTCAGGTAAATATCCAGAAGTGGAATTGCTGGATCATATGGTAGTTCTATTGTTAATTTTTCAAGAAACTTTCATACTCTTTTCTATAGGGCCTCCACAAATTTACATTTACACCAACAGTTCCCAAGGGTTCTCTTTTCTCCACATCCATGCCACTATTGGTTATCTCTTGCCATTCTTACAGTGTGAGGGGATATCTCATTGTGATTTTTATTCACATTTCCTTGATGATCAGTGATGTTGAGCATGTTCATAAACCTATTGGCCATTAGTATGTTTTCTTTGGAAAAAATGCCTGTTATGTATATTTATTGTAATGTTATTTTCTGTAAGAAATTAGAATCATCTACATATTCAGAAATAGAGGTTTGGTTAAATAAGTTATCATATATCTATACTATGAAATATTATAACTATAAAATATTTTAAAATACATTATTGACATGGTAAGATAGTCATATTTTTAAGTGATGAAAATATGTTAAAATAGTAAGCATGGCATGAGATATTTTTTATCATTAAAAAGTTTTTGAATTTGCATATATTAACTATAGAAAACAATTATAAGACTATACATCAAAGATTTAAATGAGCTTCTAATTTGTCTACATACTACCAGCCTCGAAACTCTCAAATCAATTCCCTCCATTGCTCTCTGAATTTAGAATCTTTCAGCAACCATCTGTTACCTATAATAAATCATAACATACAGTCCTATACATATCTATAGCTACTATGATTTTGTAGTAGAAAGTACTGTATGATCTCATCCTGACACTTCACTAACCTCATATCACTTTATATTCCAATAAGCTGTGTTTGCTTCAGCAACACTGTAATACCTACAGTGTCACATATGTTCTGTGTTTCCTCTCCTTTTACATTTTGGGAGGCTCAATATACAAATGGAGCTCGTATTGTAGGTCTTTACCATAAGGTGACTTGATTGAGCCATTTCCTTAATGAATCCTTATCAGTCTTGTGTGTGTTTTTTCTCTCAACACTGCTCAGATTCCGCAGAAATTATTTTTCCAATTTCTCTTCTGATACTTGCTGGTATTAGCTTTCTGCCAGTGTTCTTTGAGCCACATAGGAGAAGACTGGGCGTCTCCATATTGAGTATGCAAACTTTCATTTAATCTTCTGTTTACAACTATGGCATCATTGCACCCAGTTATTCCTTGTGTCTAACAATTACTCCTGGTGTCGTACAGTCCAGAGACCCTCTCTAGAAAATAAGCTTTTAGTTTTTTCTAAGTCTCCATAGTGTGGGAAGTCCAATGGTCTGCTAGAAGGAGAGGGAAGTGAATCTGGGGTCTGACTACTTCTTAGATTTTTGACTAGCCTCCTGTTTTTAGTCTCTTTTTCATCCCCACTTCCAGAGGTACTTGGTGCCTCCTATATCTAGGCCTTTGAGACTTTTGCCATATCAGTCTGATTGCTTCTTAGAATTCCCCATGACTGGCCAGGAATTCAGCTTTTCAAGTCTGCTATGTCAGTTGCCATTTGCCCATCTGCCTTCCAGCGTCTAAATGTGATTGGTATCCTCTTCTCCTGGTCTCTTTGATTAAAAATAAAAACCTTCTTTCTATTGGTTTAGTAGAGTTTGTTGGGGAGAAGGAAAACTATGCTATATGTTCAGTCTCTCATTTTTCACACTTATCCCTCCTTCCATGCCTTGCTCATGCTCTACTGTATAGTTTATTCTGCCACCTGAGGTGCTGGACCTCTCACATTAACCCTTCAGTGCTGTGCTCAGGTGATATGTTCTCTAAATGCCATGGCCTGTGCCTAAACAAATTCACACCTCCTCCCCCTGTTCTAATCCTTGTACTTGGCCTGATCTATGTAATAGTACATGAGGATTACAATTATTAGATTACATGTCAGTCTCCTTTAGTGGTTATATATAGTAATTATAATCAGATGATTAAATTATTGTTTTAGTAGAGGTCATACTTTGATAAAGATAGGACTGACATTTAATAACCATAGCAAAAGCACAGCATAACTAACTGTGACTTATTTTAATGTTAAAGTCATATTATATACAAATACAAATGGAAGTTTATAAAATTTTAAGAAGATGGAATCTCTTTAGTAGCTTACTAACAATGTTAAATATTGAGTGTTCTTTACAAACAGTGATAGTGCAAAGATAGACAGTAGCCTCTCTTTCTCTGAGTGACTAAAAGTTTAGTTGTCAATTTCAAAACCAAAGTTATTTTGGAATAATTTATTGTAAGAATTCAAATAATTCTGAAATATCAACGTACCACATTTACTCTTTGATTGCAATGAAATTGAAATCAAGGTTGTACCAGGAGGTCAGACCAACCCATGTATATGAATCATATTCAAGTATCTTTTTGGTAGTGCTAAAAATATCTTTCTGACTTTATTCTTTTAAAATATATATTTTTTATTGATTTTTAGAGAAAGAGGGATAGAGAGATAGAAAGAGGGATAGAGAGATAGAAACATTGATGAGAGAGGAACATCATCATCGATTGGCCGCCTCCTGCATGCCCCCTAATGGGGATCAAGCCCACAGCCTGGGCATGTGCCCTGACTGGGAATCAAACCTCTGACCTCTTGTTCCTGGGTCTATACGCAACTGCTGAACCACACCAGCTGGGCTCTGACTTTATTTAATTCTGTGAAGAGAAGTGTTTGATTATGTCCTCAGGAAATATTATAGAATATGCATTTAAGTATAAGGCTCTGATGATACCCAGTATAGGCAGAAACTTATTTTTGCTTTAATTGGGAAATGTGTGAACTTAAAGCATTTTGAATTAAAAATACAGACTGATCTCGCATAACCATATAAAAATAAGTAACCACTTTATAGATAAGACCTTTTGAATATTTTATTGTCTATTCTTAAATGTGCAGTTCTACTTAAAATCAAAACAATAATATAAATACAGAGATTGCTGATGACACCATAATGTTGACTTTTCAACATTACAATGGTTAAGTCTTGTGGTGCTGGTAGAATCTGTAGAAACCCTTAAAATTATAAAATATCAGAGTTAGAAGGGAATGTAGAGCCCCTCAAATCCAAATTTCTGGCTAATTTACTTCCAAAGGGCCTGAAATAGGAATAGCTTGAGGTACTATTCGTGAATAAGTACTTATCTAGTGACTAGATATACTTCTCTAACTAAAATTAGTTTTTTCATGGATTTAATAGTTGTGGTGAATATATGTAGATGTATGAGACAAATACCATCCTAATACTGTCATGGTATTTTTCATACATAGATCAGCTGCATATTTTAACAGCCTTTCATTTTAAATAATCTATAGAAAAGTGGCCTTTGCATAAAGTATGACTTGCCACAGATCATAATTTATTGCATTGGTGATTCCAAATTGTAAGCATTTTATTTGTGTGATCCACATTATGTTCCAAAATAAAAAACATACAAGAGAGGGTCTTCAATAATTATTATTTATTGTGATCCTATTTATGACCACAAAATTCTGTAGGAAAGAAACAATCAAAAGATTTAAAAGAACAAATATACTGGTGGTGAAATGTTTAATGTGTTTTGGTACTTGACATACGTAACACTTCATAATTGTCATTCATCAGACCTATTCTAATCTGTTATTGTTTGTTTTTAACCAATGAGTGTGTTTACAGTTTAACTAGGCTTTACCTAGAATCATTACTTTAGAGCAGGGGTCCTCAAACTTTTTAAACAAGGGGCCAGTTCACTGTCCCTCAGACCATTGGAGGGCCGGGACTATAGTTTAAAAAAAAACTAGGCGGCTGCTAAGCAACAGGCAGCAGCGGCAAAAACACCCAGCAGACCCGGATAAATGTTTTCGGCGGACCGCAGTTTGTGAACCCCTGCTTTAGAGGAGTGAAATGTAGACACAGCTGGAACATACTGCAAGAAGCTGCACAGATTTATTTCAGACATGAGCCTTAAAGAGGTTGAGCTATGTAATTATGCTCAAAGCAAAAGAACTGCTCTATGATCTGTGAAAGCTTATATGGCAAATAAAATTAGAACTGGTCAAGTTTCTATGACCATGCAGAAAACTCAGTTTTAATTCTAAATAAATTTTACATTAATTTTGTCTAGCACCTTTAGGATTCACCAGTGATTATAGGTAGGAAGCCAATTAGAAAATGCTGCAACATCTGATCTTAAAATTGATTAAAAATATTTTTATTAATTTCATAGAGGAAGGGATGGGGAGAGAGAGATAGAAACATCAGTAATGAGAGAGAATCATTGATCGGCTGCCTCCTGCACACCCACTACTAGGGATCGATCCCACAACCTGGGCATGTGCCCTTGTCCAGAATCAAACCCAGGGCCCTTCAGCCCACAGGCCAGCGCTCTATCCACTGAGCCAAACCAGCTAGGGCTAAAATTGATATTAACTGTTAATTTTCAAATTGAAAATTAAAACATTAAATTCCAAATGTATCATAAACATCATTACCAACACCATTATCAATAAGCGCTTACTATATGCCCACTCTGGGTAGAGGGGATCAGTAATAGATTTTAGAGCCCTAAGAGTAATTAGGTAGAAGAATCTAATAGCACTTAGTATTCTTTTATCTCATATAGTAAAACTGTTTTACAGATAAGGAAACAGATGTACAAAATAATTTTTCTAAAGTAATTCAGCTAGTAAACAGGTTGAGGTGGAATACACATAAGAATCCAAATCCCACGCTCTTATTTATTGCATTACCAAATTAAGTCACAGAATCTTCTTTTCAGAGTTTCACAAATATATTAAAATATTGATGTCAATTGCCTGAGACTTTCACCTCATATGCAAGGATGGAATCCGACAACCACAGGTTCCCTCTTTGTACCATTTAAACTGTTGTATAATGATTTCAAGATGTGAATAAAGACTGGAGGCTCAGACATTGGCAGGATCTGTTTGAGGATTGATTACTCAAGGACATTTGTTACTCTTTTAGGAACAGCATCTGTTGCAGTCGCAGGTATCCTTGCAGCTCTTCGAATAACCAAGAACAAACTGTCTGATCAAACAATACTATTCCAAGGAGCTGGAGAGGTACCTGCCTTATAGAATACTTACGTTCTCCTAAACTAATGAACATAGAAATCATTTTAAATATTCATTAACTTGAAATTTGAGGTATTCTTTCAAATTTCTAGTATATTGTAAATATAGGTTTTATTGAAAGAGTCACAATTTTACATTCATTTTGAGGCTTATTAATTTTTCATAGGAGGCTTTAGCGGTACAGAGATATTTTTCACAGTTTTACAGTGATAAGTTTATCAGATGTTGCCATAGGTTTTTATAATGCATATTTAAGGTGCCATGCAATAACAAGTTTCAAATGTATGCTTATATAGAAAAGCCTTTAAGAAATAGTTAAGGTATGCTACCTGATGTTAACTTTTATATCCTCCAATGTCATAAAAGTTTTCTTAATTTCACTCACAACTCAATGTTTACACATATAACTATATCCAAGTTTTTAAGAAAAAGGTATTTGAGAGACTCATTGTTCATTACAACTGTTCTCACAAAAAAGAGCCAAAATATCTTATACTTTTGGAAGGAGATAGCAGCAAGACAGAATTATGCTGTTTTCTGTTATCTTTTTCTATAAATTTGTCATTTGAAAGAAAACTAGACGCTAGCAATAATAATTCACCCGCAAAATAGAAATTAAAATGTTAGTTGAGTTGAGCTTCTTGTGAGAAAACTGCCAAAATTTGTTCAGAATTATAGAATGTAATAAACAGAGAAATGCTTTGTGGCTGCACCATATATATTTTAAGAAGCTTTAAATTTACAAATTTAATAAGATTATGGCTAAATACATTATACTGGTAGAAATTGTGTATATATTATGTTGGTTTTGATTTTACTTGTTCTTAAAACAAATATACAAATCTAGAACTTAGGTGCCAAGATATAGATGTGAAATATTCAGAATCTAAATCACAAATTTGTTTTCACATTGAAATAAAAATCAAGGCAAATAAGAGTTCATTAACATTTGAGTTTTTTATTTCCGTGGATTGTACCATGCTATACTTCATTTTAGTAAACTTCTTTTGAATTTCCAAAGGGTTTTGTTGAGTGGCACAGGCCAGCTTTTGACACTCAGTAGGACAGAAGTATTCATGGCTGGATGACTCAAAACTGTCACTCAGTTGTCCCTGATAAGGTTTTTGAAATTTCACAGATTATGACAGAGTTTATCAAATACCAAAGAAGTTCATTCCTTTAATCTTGCAAGAAAATTCACAGTGCTTTTTTGGTCCAAATTAAGAGGGTAAATAAATGCTTGGGAACACAGATTCTCTGTGTTTCATTTTATTGCCTAATTGGTTAAGTTCCCATCCAAATGACCTGGCTTCCTTCTTCGAATTCAGTTAGAGGAGCTTAAACCCAACAATAAACAATACGCAGTCCAATAAGCAAGGCTGACTAGTTCATTATTTTAAATTCAATATTTTCTTATTGGCGCGAATCTTAATTGTATTAACATGATTAAGGATACTGACAATCAAGGATATTACTGGTTTATTTGTGGCTAAATAGGAAGCTACATAATAGTGGTTCTGTTGTGATAAGAATGAATAATTGTCGTTCATTTTAACCCAAATGTGACAAAAATACTTTGCTCCCAGTACAAATGAATAGCTCTTTAGGCCAACAGACAGGGCCATTTTGCACTTCCTTATTAACAAGAACAAAATGCAGTGAAATGTAACCTGATAAGATATAATGTGGAACAACTTAAAAATTTTTTGTTTTTATAACCTTTTCTCAGGCTGCCTTAGGGATTGCAAACCTGATTGTAATGGCCATGGAGAAAGAAGGTTTACCAAAGGAGAAAGCCATAAAAAAGATATGGATGGTTGACTCTAAAGGATTGATAGTTAAGGTAAGAATCTGTCATTTTAACCAGAAGAAAAATCTGTCTGCCATTCTGGATGCCCATCCCAAAGACTACTACTATTTTCATTTATGACACCCCCAACACTGTGTTAAAAGAGTAGCCCTTATTATGAATGACCATGTCGTACAGCAATACTGATACTCTTCTGAATAAAGAAGAAAAATACGGCTCAGCTAGAGAATCTGTCAGGGAAGTGATGTGAATAGGCTCTACAGGTCAGTCCACTTGAATGAGGTAAGTTTCTAGGTGAGGCAATTTGATACTGATACAGATGAAACTCCTAGGTGTAACTCCTTTTATTAAAGGCTATCTGTCTAATTGCATACTAGATAGAAAGAAAGGAGGAAAAAATAAATAAATAGCTACTCTTTTACCTGCTGCTTTCTCGCAACCAAATTCTTAGTGTTCGAATGGGAATTCCTGTGGAGGGCTTTAATAAACGGCCTGTTTTAACGTTAACTTACTTGAGGTTCAGTTTCCCTAGCTTTAATAGAGATAATAGTCCCACTTCATAGGGTCATGGTAGAAGTAAATAAAACTAGGTAAGTAACCATGTTGCTGCAAAGTTGTAAGACATCATTCATTATTACTTCTACCATTTGGGCACATCAATCATACTTTCTTAAACTACTGGAAAAAAAAACAATGTAAATCCCATTTCCACATGAAGATGAATTTTAAAAATAAACATAAGCGGTGTATTTGGTAATTTAATATATAAGCAAATGTGAATGTGTACGAACTTTCTCAAAAACTGTTTTATATGTATCATGAGCTTTTAAAAGTTCATGCTTCTGATCTAATAATTTCCATTCTTTTTCTAAATATGTTTTTAGAGGGAGAGGGAGAGGGGGATAGTAACATCAATGATCAGAGAGAATCATTGATTGGCTGCCTCCTGCACGCCCCCCACTGGGGATTGAGCCCGTAACCCATGCATGTGCCCTAACTATGACCTCCTGTTCATGGGTGGATGCTCAACCACTGAGTAACACTGGCCAGGCCAATAATTTCCATTCTAAGACTCTATCCCATAGAGTTAGAGATGTGTATAATGTTTTCTATGAAGATATTATCACAACATTATTTACTAGAGGCCCGGTGCACAAAATTTGTGCACTCAGAGGGGGGTGTCCCTCAGCCCGGACTGCATCCTCTCGCAGTCCAGGGCCCACAGAGGATGACCCTATGGGGAATGGGCCTAAGCCATCAGTCGGATATCCTTAGTGCTGCCGCAGAGGCTGGAGAGGCTCCCACCACTGCTGCTGCACTAGCCAGCCATGAGCCTGGCTTCTAGCTTAGTGGTGCTTCCCCTGTAGGAGCACACTGACCACCAGGGGACAGCTCCTGCATTGAGCATCTGCCCCCTGGTAGTCAGTGCATGTCATAGAGACTGGTCGTTCTGCTGTTTGGTCGATGTGCATATTAGCCTTTGATTATATAGGATAATAGTGATACATTTCATCATACATTAATTATAATAATGATCTGTTATACTTAAATAAAGAATAATTTGCAATAAATTTTGGAATAGTCACATGAGTATAATATACAAGCTTAAAATTGTTCTCAAAGACTTATAAATAACATTAAAGGATTTATAATATAACATTAGGTGAAAAAAGGAAAACACCATCTTATATATAACTATTTTGTTTAAAAATTGAGTTACATATAAAAGTCATAAAAGGAAATGCATCAAATACATATTACTTTAAAACTAACATTTTTTTCTGTATTTTCTATATATTATGTCTTTTTGTATATTCTAAATTCTACTTAGTAATTGTATTCCTTTAAAGTTAGAAAAGTTAGAGAGCAGGTTGATAACTATCTGGGCTGAAGGCTGGGTGGATGGAGTGGAGGGGTTGAGCAAAAAAGGGAAAAAAGAGAAAAAACTCAAGGACACAGACAGTAGTATGGTGATTTCAGGGTTGGGGTGGAGAAGGTAAAGGGGATGTAAATGGTGGGGATGGAGACTTGACTTGGGTGGTGAACACACAATAGAGTGAACAGATGTATTGTATAATTATGCACTTGAAACCTGTATAATTTTGTTAACGAGTATCACCACAATAAGTTAATAAAAGAGGGGAGGGATAAAGCTAGAAAAAAGTTTTTTAAAAAAATCAGTTTAGACAGACAAATTTTACCTCAGAAGAGAAAGTATATGCATAACTTTTTAAAAAAATGTTATTCTTTAAGGTATTACAAATAGCAGTACATATGTCTCTTTTATGAGAATCTATAAAGCAATGAAACAAGATAGAAATCACGTTGACAGCATCTTCTGAGAACCAAATAATAATCATTTTATTAATTTCCTAGAATTGCAAATTAATTGTTTAAAATAAAAATTTATAACAAAATTTTCAATTTCTTGGCTTAAAAATTGCTGTTCTTTGAATTATTAGTATAACTATAAAAACATTGTACACTGTGGTCGAATGAAAAATACTGTAGTCATGAAAGAATATTTACTGATGAAATCACCTATGGATCAGGCATTATATTAGCCTTGGGGGACACAAGAAGGCCCTGCATCTCAGGAGGCCCACAGCCCAGTAGGGAAAACTCAAATGAGTCAGGAGTTACAATTCTACATGGAAATGTAATAGAAATATGTCCTTGATGTGAGAGATGCACATAGATGTCACTTCCAGCTTCATTAAAGAGCTGAGTAGGAATACTGAGGAAGATTCCGAGACAAGATGTCTCTTCATCTAACTTTGAAAGGAAGAATTAGGAGTTTATCTGGAGTTTCCATGACATCTTAAACTTCTATCCAAAACTGAGGCAAAAGAAGTAGAAGGGCAAGTTCACTTTCAGATCTTGATTGAAAATAGGGATCATGTCTTTCATCTCTTTATATCTTCAAAGCCCTACATAGTGTCTATAATTGATAATAAATATTTTGTTAGTAAATGAATTAATTAATGAATGGTTTTCCAGGCAGAAGGGCAGCATTTTCCAGCAACTGAAGAAACGTATGCCTTGGAGATTTGCCTCTGGTCACTCTGATGGCATTGTGGAGGGTGGATTGAAATGAGGTGAAAATGAGGGAAGGAAACACATTATAAAACTGTTGCAATAATACTGATAAAAATTAGTTGGCTCTGAAATAAAGCAGTGACTCTGGGGGTGAGTGAAAAAGTTTGATGCAGTAGAATTTAAGAAATAGGTCCATGACCTGTGTGGCTCAGTTGGTTGAGCATTGTCTCATGCAGAAGACCGCTGATTGATTCCCTTCCTCTCTCTCTAAAATCAATTAAAAAAAAAAAAGAAATAGCATTATTAGCATATATAGGAACCGATTAAATATGGAGGGAGGAGTAGGATAGAATAGAGGAAGGAATCTAGCAGGAGTCCTTGGAAGTGATGCAGCCATATGTAGAAAAGGAATAAAGAATGGACCAGCTTAAGGGAAGGAGAATGAGATCGGTTTTGGACATAGCAATGTTAAGCTGCCTGTAAAGGCATTAGGCAGAGATGGCAATTGGAGATAAAAGAATAAGCTCAGGTTGGGAGTCTGGGCTCCTGGAGATGGAGATTTGGGGATCCTCTGCATGTAAATAGTTGGAGCCATGGAAAAAGCTATACAAGTTATGCTGTGCTTAAGGATGTAATACATTCAAGAATCCAAACAAAAGTGAAAGTCTATAATTGTGGTTTTGTGATTTCTACGGACTTTTTTATATGTGAAATCTTCATAAGATATATAAATTTTAGCATCTCAAATAATTTTAACATAGACTTACTGAACTGAGAGTTCAAATTCCATGGATTATAATATTTGGAATAACTGTGAAGTTGTTGCTAGACATAATCAGTCACTCTTACTTCATGCTTTTGCTTGCCAAAGTAAAGAACTGCATATATTCCGCTTGCCAAGGTAAATAAAGTTACATTTAAAAGGCTGTTATATATTTAATAGCTTGTGCAGTATTTCATATAAAAGAAATAAAAGAAGCTTCAGTTAACTGCTTTTTCTTTTGTGTTTTTAAAAATCAAAATTATGTTAGTTTTTTGTGTGGAACTAATAAATCTTAAAATAACTAGTAAATCAGTATTTTTTTTTCAAACCTACATGATTTTTTTGTTTGTTATGCTTTATCCTTAATATTTTTACAACCTCTCCTGAGAACCAATAATAATCGTTTTACTAATTTTATTAACTTGCAGTGTAATTGTTTGTACTTTATAAAAATATCATAAAGTTTTAAATAAAAATTTTTATTAGTCAAACTCCTTAACTCTTTTTTTAAAAAAATATATTTTATTGATTTTTCACAGAGAGGAAGAGAGAGGGATAGAGAGTTAGAAACATCGATGAGAGAGAAACATCCGTCAGCTGCCTCTTGCACACCCCCTACTGGGGATGTGCCCGCAACCAAGGTACATGCCCTTGACCAGAATCGAACCTGGGACCTTTCAGTCCGCAGGCTAATGCTCTATCCACTGAGCCAAACCGGTCAGGGCTCCTTAACTCTTTAAAGACATAAAACCAAAACTAGTAAACTGTAAGGTTAGCTCATTTATGGAGTTATAGCATCATCAGACTAGATAAGTATTATCCTGACATGTTTTCTCTTTTCATTTTCAACATCATATCTATAGCATTGTCTATCATTTACCTCCTATCTACATGTACAGTGGAATGAGTTTATGCTATAAATATCAATATTTTAAATAATTCATCAATATCAATAAAGTTGATTGAAATGGATTATATGGTCACTGATAATATTTAAATACATTAGGTTAGTATTTCAAAGCAAGAAATATTGACATATCTATTTAGCCAGGTAATATTAATGGACTTTAATATAAAGAAGCTGAGAGTTGGTTTAAAAGAAATCCTTCCAAAATAAAAATTAGAGAGAGAATAAATACAGTGATGGAATGAAAAGGGAGCATGCCAGCATGACTGATACTTGCATTTCATAATGATAATCTGGGGCACTTTCAGAGGGGACAGGCGCCACCCCATAAACCAGTCCAGACTTCATGTATTCCGTCAGTAAATATGTTCCTGCTTTCACCAATGAACCAAATCACTGCTGAGACAGAAAACTCAATATAGGACTACAGTTTTTTTTTAACTTTAGTTTTATTTTGTTCTCTTTTAAGTAATTGTTTTGAGTTAATTTAATTTTTTTTGCTTTATAGTGAAATGTCTGGTTCCTATGAAAAGAGATAGTGAATTAAGGCATTGTATATGTTGTAAGGGTAGTTTTGACAGTACAGTTATTTCCTTCCTGAGAGCTTCATCTGTACGTCCATGCTGTACGTCCATCCTTTCTTCTAGGATATAATCAGAGTTTCAGCCCGTGATCCTACTACCATCTTGAATGATGGTTAATACATTTCATACAGTATGGTTTAAAAAAAATTCTAACTCCTAAGAGACTTTGAAGCTTGATGAAAAGTATCTGACTTGATTTTTATTCTCTCTTTTCTTATTCATATAGGGTATGATCCATGTATACATATTTATTAAAAAGAGCAGAGACAAAAGATTATGAGTGTGAGTATTTTAGACAGTTAGGAAATTATGGATATTGATTTTAACAGTATTAAATATTGATGGTGTCAACTACTTTTATCTTAAATTATGACCATTCTGCAGCCCTTGTTATGCTCTAGCATGGAAAATACTTTTGCCACATCATTTATCTTTTTAAAGTCTGTCCTGAGATGATGAAACATAGCTCTGAGGTCTTTAACATACCTTCACTGAAAGTCTTGTAGTGAAGTGTTACTGACAGTGCTCTGGGAAGGCCCATCTGCAGATCCCAAGAAGGGTCAGATTCAACTCAATACACTAATGACATGGCAGCAAAAATAGGCCAGTAAAATGGTGCCTATTGCATAAGCAGGGGTGGATTCAAGGTAGGCCCTCGTGGAAGAGTTCTTTTTGTGCCTGTGTGTGTGTGTGTGTAGGCAATCTATAATTGATTTTTTATATGTACCCTGGATTATGGAATGCTAAGTCAAAATCTTGACACTCTGCCACCTATCCTTCTCACCCTTACCCAGAGGTATGTGCTTTTGATAAAGGAAATCATTCGTTATATTGTGTCTTCTATCCTGTACTAAGAATCAGCACCAAAAAAATGAGGGGAGAGGGGAACTTAAAAAGTAATAACTTTCAAAAGGAATTCACAGCTATCCATAATACATTTGTTGTAATTGGAGACTTAAAAAAAAAAAAAAAGAAACTCTAGAATTTTGGATTTCTGAGATAAGTGCCCACAAGCACTTTACCAGAAGAGAGCAAAATGCTGAGCTGAAAAGGAAGAATGAAGGGAAAATAAATCTTCTGTATCTTATATCCAACTTAAGTGATTGGCATAAAGAATATGGATTCCAAATTAGATTTTGAAAACAGGAGAAAAATGAGCCATTGGTCCATAAAATAGAAATCCAAAGGTAAAGGCAATTGCCTTAAGCTTACTAGATTCAGAGAAGGTCACATTCCAAATGTTTTTAAATCTAAACCAGATAATCACATCAAGTTTGGAAATGGTATAGAAAATACTTAGGAGACCTTTATTTTGTCTTTTGATTTTTCTTTTTGGCATGCAAAGCCCATCAGTTATGCAAGTATCACTATTTCATGATTCCTGGCCTTCTTTCAGAATTCTCTCAGGGTTTCTAAGTCACCACCAAGAATCAAAACTTTTGGGGTGAGGCTGTGAGTAATTTATGTTTCTCACTAGATGCATCTTCTGTCCAAGTGCTGGCTTCAGTGGGTAGGAACTGTCAGTGCTATTACTGTTATTGATACAGTAAGACGCTCATGATAACAGCATACATCTTTTATTTTCAGACACTGTTTATCTTCTTTATGATTTGCTTCTCATTCCAGGGAAACTTAGGGGTTTGACCCACGTTAAACATTTTTCATTATATTTCAGAGTGTGGGGAATGGAATGGGGGACTGTGCCTCCTTCCTTTTTAAAGATACATCATCACAGAAGTTGCTCACATAACTTACACTCTGTCCTTTTGGCAATGAGGTAGTCTCAGCCTCATCCCACTCCAGGCTGAAAGGAGCTAAGAAATATAGTTTCCACCTGAGTAGCCATATGGTTGGCTAAAACTGGGAAATCTTATTAAAAAGGAGAGAATAAAAACCAAATACAAAGAGAGGTTGTACATTTAAACATTTATTAAGAGAGTAAATTTCATATTAAGTGTTTTTATCACAATAAAATAAACATTTCATTTTCAAAAAGTAGAGAGTGAATTGATGGACAATTAGAATTCTCTGCCACAGCATGAAAAAAGGTTTCACTGTTTGGCCATAAAAGTAATATGACATATCTATACTAATAATACCCTAGGTGGTCATCACGCCCTCATGCATCATGCCCTAACATCGTCACAAGATGGCCACGCACACAGCAGAGGTGGGACCCAGCAGAGGAGGCAGGTTGTGGCAGGGGAAGGCAGTTGGGGGCGATCAGGCCAGCAGGGGAAGGCAGTTGTGAGCGATCAGGATGGCAGGGGAGCAGTGAGGCGTCAATCAGGCTGGCAGGGAAGGGGTTAGGGGGCAATCAGACTGGCAGGCAAAAGCAGTTAGGGGCAATAAGGCAGGCAGGCAGGTGAGCAGTTGGGAGCCAGCAGTCCCAATTGTGAGAGGGATGTCTGATTGCCTGTTTAGGCCCAATCCCTGCAGGCAGGAAAGTGTACTCTGCCTTTCGTCAAAGGAACTATGAAGTACATTACAAAGATCATTGACACAGAAAAGGGATGAAGAGGAATTGGGGCCTAAATCAGAGTCTGAATTATCAAAATATCTGGGGGGCCGAAACCGGTTTGGCTCAGTGGATAGAGCGTCAGCCTGCGGACTGAGAGGTCCCGGGTTCGATTCCGGTCAAGGGCATGTACCTGGGTTGCGGGCACATTCCCGGTGGGGGATGTGCAAGAGGCAGCTGATTGATGTTTCTCTCTCATCGATGTTTCTAACTCTCTCTATCTCTTTCCCTTCCTCTCTGTGAAAAATCAATAAAATATATTTTAAAAAAATATCTGGGGGGAATTCTGTAGCAAACCTGAGGGTTCCCAGATTGGAGAGGGTGCAGGCTGGGCTGAGGGACACTCCCCACACCCCCATGCACGAATTTCAGGCACCAGGCCTCTAGTTCAGACTATAATCCAAAAAGACCAATAGGCAAAGCCTGCGATTCATCCAGTCTTCTCTGAGAGATATGACTTTTCTTGGCAGCCCTCAAGATTGTATAACATTGCATTGGATGACTAAAGCTAGTTTGGAGTAGGTGAATAATTATCTCTGTTAGAGAACCTAGCACACATTACACAAGTTCTCTTGTCCTTAAAAACTTCTCTAAACCTTTGAAGAAGTAAGAACCAGGCTTAACTTTGAGTAGTTCTTCTCATACAAATCTGCACATTAGCAAGGGAGCTACTCTTGCTTCTCACTCAAGATTCAATGTCTCTACCATAAACAGGAAGGTATCCAGTATAGTAGCTGCTTACAACCATTACTTAGCACCCTGTTTGTGATGGACTAGACACTAAAGACTGCCACACCTGCCTGAAAACAAATAAACAAACAAACAAACAAACAATCAAACAAACAAATATCACCACCACAAGCTTCCAGAAGAGCCATGTGGCCACCACTTCATGATGCTCATTTCCTGTGAAGGTACATCAGCTTGGTGACCACTATGTTTAAAACAGAAACCATAGCTGCAAGAGAGTCTGGGGACTATAGTTTTGCTCTTTAGCCTCAAGTGCACAGGAAGTCATGCTAGAAGCAATTTGCAATCCTGTAGCATTTGCCATCTAGAGCCTCAGATAGATGTTAGTCTAGTTTCCTGCCTTTACACATGCAATTGACTATATGCATTTTTTGGGGAAAAACATGTCATGTTTAGTTTAGAATGCTGGAAGTTGAAAGTTATTATTCCCGGGAAATATGTCTTCCCCAGCCACAACTTTATTTAGTACCTGTCTTAGAAATTTCATTGTTATGAGAATGAAAATAGTCATGAATTTTAGCATATAATACTTCCAGAAATAGTTCAGAAATAATTTAAATACTGTCCTTTTCAAGTGGCTCCAAATTGATATTCCTAATCATGACCAGACTTTCTCTTTTCTTTCTAATATTGCAGGACTATTTTTTTTTTTTTGCCAAGTATCTAAGCAGTAATAAGGGCATTGAGGTAGCACATAGATTGCAAAAGCATCCTTTTTATCAAATTATTTCAGAGAAAGGGACCTCTTCTTCCCAAAGCAACAGATAGGAACAACACTGAATAAAACAATTGGTGGAATATATAACCAAAATAAAAGTCTCCCCCTGTATCTGTTAGATATTGTGTTATCAAAAGTCACAGCATCTCAGTGACATACAGTGATAATTACTTATTTCTCACACACCTGTCAGTCAGATAGGGTAGCTCTGAGGATGTTGGCTGGGTGACTCTAAGCTGCAAGTTGGGTCCAGGTCTGCTTCACAAAGCTGTCATCCTCCTTGGACCAGCAAGCAAGCAGGTTATGCACTTTTTAAAAGGATGGCAAAGGCACAAGAGAGCAAGTAGTACCAACAGTTCCTCCTAAGGCCTAAGCTTGGAACTGGCTCTCTTTCATTTCAGCTCATATTTTATTGATCAAAGCAAGCCACATGTTTACATCCAAAGACAAAGGGGCAGGAAAGCGTACTCTGCGTTGGGTGAAAGGAACTATGAAGTATATTACAAAGAGCATTGGCTCAGAAAAGGGATGAAGAGGAATTGGGGCCTAAATCAGAGTCTGAATTATCAAAATATCGGGGGGGAATTTTATAGCAACCCAAATACTTCTGTTTTCTTATTTGTGACTAATAGATTATCGTTAAGTCTAGCCATATCTTAGGATGATACTTAATTAATTTGTGATTGAGATATGTAAGTGAAATAGATTTCCCAGTAGTGAAGCTAAGAAAGGTGAGGGATGGGGACACCAGGCGAGTATGGGGGTACCTCCAATACTGCAATTTAGTGATAATTGTAAGATTTCATTATTGTAAAATTTCCTTGTAATAATTCAGAAGAACTGTTTGAGAATATATAGTGTTTACTCACAAAATCAGATCATCTTTCCATAACTCTTTGTTGTTAGACTTATGACTAATTCTAAAAAGGCTGTGATAATAGATGGGTTAAGGTGATGCTTCCGGATGAAAGTGGGAACTGAATTTGTATGATTCTTTTGAATATATATATATATATATATATATATATATATATATATATATATACACACTAGAGGCCCGGTGCACAAAAATTTGTGCACTCGGGGTGGAGGAGGGGTCCCTCAGCCCGGCCTGTGCCCTCTCACAGTCTGGGACCCCTCGGGAGAAAACGAACTGCTGGCTTAGGCCTGCTCCCGGGTGGCAGAGGGCAGGCCTAATCCCTAGGTGCAGCCCCTGGTCGGGCTCAGAGCAGGGCCGATTGGGGAGTTGGGGCACCACCCCCTGTCATGCACAGAGCAGGGTGGATTGGGAGGTTGCGATGCCACTCTCAGTCATGCTCAGGGTAGGGCCGATTGGGGGGTTGGGGCACCGTCCCCTGTCATACTCAAGGCAGGGTCGATGGGGAGGTTGCGGTGCCACCCCCTGTCATGCACAGAGCAGGGCCAATCAGGGGGTTGGGGCGCTGCCCCTGTCACGCACAGAGCAGGGTCAATCAGGGGGTTGGGGAGCTCCCCCCTGTCACGCACAGAGCAGGGTCGATCAGGGGGTTGGAGAGCTCCCCCCTGTCACGCACAGAGCAGGGCCCATCAGGGGGTTGGGGAGCTCCCCCCTGTCATGCACAGAGCAGAGCCCATCACAAGGTTGGGGAGCTCCCCCCTGTCACTCACAGAGTAGGGCCGATAGGGGGGTTGGGGCACCGCACCCTGTCACACACAGAGCAGGGCTGATCAGGGGGTTGGGGCGTCGCCACTCTCACACTCAGGGCAGGGCCGATGGGGAAGTTATGGCTCTACCCTGTCACACACAGAGCAGGGCCGATCAGGAGGTTGGGGCGCTGCACCCTGTCACACACAGAGCCACAGGGTGATCAGGGGGATGGGGCGCCTTCCCCTGTCAGGAACAGAGCAGGGCTGTTAGGGAGGTTATGGCCCCGACCTGTCACACACAGAGCCGCAGGGCGATCAGGGGGTTTGGGCGCTGCCCCCTGTCACGCTGATCCCGGTGCCGGGAGGCATATTACCCTTTTACTATATAGGATAGAGGCCTGGTGCATGGGTGGGGGCTGGCTGGTTTGCCCTGAAGGGTGTCCTAGATCAGGGTGGGGTTCCCCACTGGGGTGCCTGGCCAGCCTGGATGAGGGGATGATGGCTGTTTGCAGCTGGTCACACACCCTTCAGGATGGGGGTCCCCACTGGGGTGCCTGGCCAGCCTGGGTGAGGGGCTGAGGGCTGTTTTCAGGCAGGCGGGTGACTGAAGCTCCCAACCGCTCCTTTTTTTTCTTTTTTTTCTTTTTTATTCTGGGCCAGCTTTAGCTCTGGCTCCAGCTCTGAGGCCTCCGCTGCTGAAAGCAGGTATCTGGTTTGTTTAGGTTCTATAATCGAAACTCTGTATCAACTCCAGCTCTGTGATCCCGGCTGGCTGAAAGCTGGTTTCTGGGGTTTTGTTTAGCTTCTATATTTGTTACAATGTTTCAAACTGCAGGCTCAGAGGCCGGCAAGGCAGGCGGGGAGCGTTGGTTTCCTCCATCACTGAAGCTAGCAAGCCTCATGTTCAGTTTAAGCTGCCTGGCTGCCAGCCGCCATCTTGGCTGGCAGTTAATTTGCATATCGCCCTGATTAGCCAATGGGAAGGGTAGTGGTCGTACGCTAATTACCATGTTTCTCTTTTATTAGATAGTATATTTTAATTGTTTTATTGCTTACAGTATTAGAAAGGGCATTACATATATCTCCTTTTTTTCCCGCCCTTGACAATCCCCTGGCCTCCCCTACCCCCCAGTGTCTTATGTCAATTGGTTATGCTTATGCATGCATGCAAGTCCTTTGGTTGATCTCTTACCCCCCCCCTCCACTCCCCAACCCTCCCCGACCTTCCCGCTGTAGTTTGACAGTCTGTTCGAGGCTGCTCTGCCTCTGTATCTATTTTTGTTCATAAGTTTATAATGGTCTTTATTATCCATAAATGAGTGACATCATGTGGTATTTTTCCTTCATTGACTGGCTTATTTCACTTAGCATAATGCTCTCCAGTTCCATCCATGCTGTTGCAAATGGTAAGAATTCCTTCTTTTTCACAGCAGCATAGTATTCCATCGTGTAGATGTACCACTGTTTTCTAATCGATTCATCTACTGATGGGCACTTAGGCTGTTTCCAGATCTTAGCTATGGTGAATTGTGCTGCTATGAACATAGGGGTGCATATATCCTTTCTGATTGGTGTTTCAGTTTTCTTGGGATATATTCCTAGAAGTGGGATCACTGGGTCAAATGGGAGTTCCATTTTCAGTTTTTTGAGGAAACTCCATACTGTCTTCCATAGTGGTTGCACCAGTCTGCATTCCCACCAGCAGTGCACAAGTGTTCCTTTTTCTCTGCATCCTCACCAGCACTTGTCGTTTGTCGATTTGTTGATGATAGCCATTCTGACAGGTGTGAGATGGTACCTCATTGCTGTTTTGATTTGTATTTCTCAGATGATTAGTGACTTTGAGCATGTTTCATATGTCTCTGGGCTTTCTGAATGTCCTCTTTTGAAAAGTGTCTATAGGTCCTTTGCCCATTTTTTGATTGGATTGTTTATCTTCCTTTTGGCAAGTTGTATGAGTTCCCTATAAATGTTGGAGATTAGACCCTTATCGGTGATAACATTGGCAAATATGTTCTCCCATGCAGTGGGCTTTCTTGTTGTTTTGTTGATGGTTTCTTTTGCTGTGCAGAAGCTTTTTATTTTGATGTAGTCCCATTTGTTTATTTTCTCTTTAGTTTCCAATGCCCTAGGAGCTATATCGGTGAAGAAATTGCTTTGGCATATGTCTGAGATTTTGTTGCCTTTGGATTCTTCTAGTATTTTTATGGTTTTCGGTCGTACATTTAAGTCCTTTATCCATTTCGAGTTTATTTTTGTGTATGGGTGTAAGTTGGTGGTCTAGTTTCATTTTCTTGCATGTATCTGTCCAATTTTCCCAACACCATTTATTGAAGAGACTATCTTGACTCCATTGTATGTTCTTGCCTCCTTTGTCAAATATTAATTGAGCATATTGGTTCAGGCCGATTTCTGGGCTCTCTATTCTATTCCGTTGATCTATATGTCCGTTCTTGTGCCAGTACCAGGCAGTTTTGAGAACAGTGGCTTTGTAATACAGCTTGATATCTGGTATTGAGATCCCACCTACTTTATTCTTCTTTCTCAGGATCACTGCAGCTATTCGGGGTCTTTTTTTATTCCAGATGAATTTTTGAAGAGTTCGTTTAAGTTCTGTGAAATATGCCGTTGGTATTTTAATGGGAAGTGCGTTGAATTTATAGATTGCTTTGAGTAGTATGGACATTTTAATGATGTTGATTCTACCAATCCATGAACACGGTATGTTCTTCCATCTGTTTATGTCTTCCTCTATCTCTTTTTTCAACGTCCTGTAGTTTTCTGAGTAGAAGTCTTTTACCTCTTTAGTTAAGTTTATTCCTAGGTATCTTAATTTTTTTGGTGTGATGGTAAATGGGATTGTTTTTTTAGTCTCTCTTTCTGTAAGTTCACTATTGGTGTATAGAAATGCCATGGATTTCTTGGCGTTAATTTTGTATCCTGCTACATTGCCAAATTCATGTATTAAGTCTAGTAGTTTTTTGATGGAGTCTTTAGGGTTTTGTACATATAATATCATGTCGTCTGCAAATAAGGACAGTTTTACTTCCTGTTTTCCAATTTGGATGCCTTTTATTTCTTCTTCTTGTCTAATTGCAATGGCTAATACTTCCAGTACTATGTTGAACAGGAGTGGTGAGAGTGGGCATCCCTGTCTTGTTCCTGTGCCTAGGAGAAATGGTATTAGTTTTTGTCCATTGAGTATGATGTTGGCTGTGGGTTTGTCATATATGGCTTTTATTATGTTGAGGTATGATCCTTCTATTCCCACCTTGCTGAGAGTTTTTATCAAAAATGGGTGTTGGATTTTGTCAAATGCTTTTTCTGCATCAATTGATATGACTATGTGGTTTTTTTCTTTCAATTTATTTCTGTGATGTATCACTTTTATTGATTTGCAGATATTGTACATCCTTACATCCCTGGGATAAATCCTACTTGACTATATTTTTTGTAATAAGTATGATGAACAGAATATGGACTAATGAAATTCAACTTAGTATTACTAGAAACTAGAATATTCTCTCCTGGAATAAATATGAAACAAGAAGCTTCAAATTTTACTCTGAATGAATTAAAAAATATTTTTAAAAACTGAGATATAATTGACATATGTCATTATATTAGTTTCAGCTGTACAACATAATGCTTCAGTATTTGTTTATATTGTGAAAAGATCATCACAGTAATGTGGCTAACATCCATCACCACACAGTTAATAATTTTTTCTTATGGTGAGAACTTTTGTTAATATCTATTCTTTTAGCAACTTTCAAGTGTACAGTATGGTATTATTAACTATAGTGATGATGCTATTTATACATTGTATTCCCAGGACTTAATTATTTCATAATTGAAAGTTTGTAATTTTTTACACCCTTTACCCATTTTGCCCATTCCCTACCCCCCACCTTTGGCAACCACCAATCTGTTCTCTGTATCTATGAATTAGAGGGTTTTATTTTTTTTATTTGTAAAATACATTTTTTTTTTTATTTCAGAGAGGAAGGGAGAGGGGGAAAGAGAGAGAGAAACATCAATGATGAAAGAGAATCACCCATCAGCTGCCCCCTGCATGCCCCTTACTGGAGATGTGCCCTTGACTGAAATCGAACTTGGGACCCTTCTGTCTGCAAACTGACACTCTATCCACTGAGCCAAACCAGCTAGGGCAGTGGGGTTTTTTTGTTTGTTTGTTTGTTTGTCTTTTTAGTTTAGTTCTGTGTTTTTTTTTAGATTCCACTTATATGTGAGATCATACAGTATTTGTATTTTTCTGTCTGACTTGTTTCAGTTAGCATAATACCCTCACGGTCCATACATGTTGTCACAAATGGCAAATTTTCCTTTTTTCATGACTGAGTAATATTCCATAGTAGATACCATATTTCCCTTGTCCATTAGTCCATCAGTGGACTCTTAGGTTGCTTCCGTGTCTTATATATCTTTTTGAGTTAGTGTTAAATGAGATTATTTTTCACAATGTCTCAGATGTAGTATATTTTGTTGTGTAAGAAAGAAAAGCTGAGATAAAATCTTTTAGAACCCAGAAATGACTAATGGTGAATTCTGTTCTTAGGAAGCTGTTTGCTTTAATGTCATGCTCATAATAGAAAATGGTGCTAGAGAAATAGAACTTTACAGTAGACTACAAGAAAATGTACCAAAATTATAAACACTAGAATTATTTCCTATTCACAATAATTTTAATTATAACTAACATTCAACTCCTGGTAAAAATCAGGTACAGCCCTAACTGGTTTGGCTCAGTGGATAGAGCATTGGCCTGCGGACTGAAGGGTCCCAGGTTCGATTCCGGTCAAGAGCATGTACCTTGGTTGTGGGCATATCCCCAGTGATGGGTGTGAAGGAGGCAGCTGATTGATGTTTCTCTCTCATTGATGTTTCTAACTCTCTATCCCTCTCCCTTCCTCTCTGTGAAAAATTAATAAAACATATTTTTAAAAAATCAGGCACAGTCCCAAATGCTCTAGATATATCATTTAATGTAATCCACAAGCAATCTGATGAGGGTTCTTACTGTCCTTATTTTATAGATGAAACAAGTTTCAAGCTATCTATAATTCACATATATTATTTAAAAAAAAACACACAAATAAAATGATAACCTTTTTAAGCAAGAAAAGTGTACTATCTTTAGGATTAACAATTTGCAAATGATCTGTTATATACTGCTTGTAAACCTTTTTCTCCAAACTATACTTGTGTGTATTATTAGAAAGGCTGAATTCCATTACCTGCCTTAGGCAAGTTGTTTAACATTTAAAGCCTCTATTTTCTTTGCAAAATAACTCTAATTATACTTGTTCTACTTTTTAAAATTGTTGAGGGGATCAAATGAGATATGTGAAAACAACTTATTAAGTCATAAAGTACCATAAAAAGTTAGGCAGGGGTTGGCACCAGGGGGGTGAGGGCATGAGTAGGGGGATAGGGGGCAATGGGGGGATAAGGACACATGTGTAATACCTTAATAAAGAAAAATAAATGAATAAAGTTAGGCAGGGGTTTATTATATAATCAACATCTTACATATTTGCAACTGGAATATTATAATTAGATGTTTTTCTAGACAAGACATGGCACATTCATAATCAAAACATTGCAAATAAACACATATAAAGCTAAGACTTATTCAGAAAATGAAACTATGGTATAAATATGGCATCAGTTCCATTCTTAATCAATGGTATATAAATTGGTAGTGCTACAGATAAAGCGAGATCTACATTCTGAGACACTGCTGTATTAAAACAAATAATGTTTAGTAACAGTATCTTTATTTAAATGACATTTTGCATTACCATTTGTTATTGTCAGTTTCTCACAGATGTCTGTAGGATTAGGAATTTTAATATTAAATACTAGATAAATTAGGGAAAGACTTTATTTAGTTCACTGTTATATCCCCATTGCCAGAATATTGTCTGAGACATTAATATTTCTTAAAAGAATGAGTGAAATGATACTCTGATCACTGGAGAAGAGAGTTTAAGAATAGCTGTAACATAAAAATGTTAAGCATAAATACTGGCAATATGGGTAATATTCTGAAATTTCTTTTGATTCCCATATGTTTGGCAGATTTATCATTTCTTTCTCTTTGCTTTATTTAGGGGCGTGCTGCCTTAACAAAAGAAAAAGAGGAATTTGCTCATGAACATGAAGAAATGAAAAACCTAGCAGACATTGTTCAAGAAATAAAACCAACTGCTCTCATAGGTAAACTTTTCCCTCCCTCACATAAACCTCAACTGACCCCATTTTCACCTGATTCCTTTTCTTAACTACTGATTTATGAGGCATAGTTTAGCTTTTTGAAATTCTAACCTGTGGAATTGACAAACAAAATTATACATTCACCGAAGCAACGGCACCCCGTGGACACCTAGATTTGTAAATTCATGCTGTCTTCTTAACCTTACTGATCCGGGTTGAAGTGTGCAGCCCCCTCTGCCAACTCTGTCAGCCTGTTAATACCTGGCACATTCAGCACTTTTCCACGCGTAATTGCTCCCATAGACAGTGGCTCTCAATGGGATGGAGCTGGCCCCCATGGAAACATTTGACGATGCCTGGAGATACTTTTGGTTGTATCAACTGGGAGGAGATGGGGGTGGGATCAGGGCTACTGACATCTAGTTAGTAAAGACTAGGAATGCACAGGAAAGCCTCCCACAACAAGGAATTATCCAACCCAAGCTGTTAATATTGCCAGAGTTGAGAAACACTGAACTGGACCCTCCTTGAAGACAGGGACCATATTTCACATATCTTTGTATTGCTCATAGCACTTAGCACAGTAGTTTAACATGGCATGTGCACTGTGAAATGTTTATTATGGCCAAGGTTAATGTGGTTGAAAAAAACGCAAAGAAGGCCATGAAACTTAATCTCTTATTTTGTGTGTATATGATGTCAGCCCTTACTTTGTATCATACTCCATTCCTAGAAGCTCTTATGAAGCAGATGACAGTATTGAGAATAATGTTGATAACCATAATAAAAACAAATACTCCATGCCTGCAACTGTAGGAAGCCTTTACTGTTGTTTTTTATAAAATATCGTCTATCAGGAATTGCCTTTTTTCATTTCCATTATGCAAATTGCTTCATTCTCTGTTAAACTTGAAACACATCATACCTCAGTTTTTAATTAAATTGGATGATTGTCTTAAATGTTAGTGTTGGTTTATAAAACACAATTACTTGATAGCCCTAGAGACTGAAATATACTCATGTATTTCTTATAGAGAGATAATACATATTGTACAAATTTTTTAAATTTTTTACTTATTGATTTGAGAGAGAGAGAAAGAGAGATGTCTTGTTCCACTTATTTATGTGTTAATTGTTTGATTCTTGTATGTGCCCTGACTGGGGATCAAACCTGCAACCTTGGCATATTGGGACGATGCCCTACCAGCGAGCCACATGCGGCTCTTTGGCCCCTTGAGTGTGGCTCTTCCTAAGCCTTAGGAGCACCCTAATTAAGTTAATAACAATGTACCTACCTATATAGTTTAAGTTTAAAAAATTTGGCTCTCAAAAGAAATTTCAATCGTTGTACTGTTGCTATTTGGCTCTGTTGACTAATGAGTTTGCCGACCACTGCCTAACCAACTGAACTACCGGGCCAGGGTCATATTGGACACATTTGGATGTCCTGTTATAAATACCTGTAATCAAAATTCCTAGTGATTAGGCACCAGCTCAATGTATTACAAGTCAAATGTTATAGTTGTGATTTTTTAGACACTTGTAGATTTATAACCCTAAAGGCTATTGACATTAATAAACTTATCTTTTTGGTCACTTTGATACTAAAGTTGTTTAGCATCTGTTAGAAAATGACCTGACTTTTCATTGTTGCTTGGGCATGGGCTTCTTGGATTAACCGATGATAGTCCTATTCACTGGTTTCTCATTTCTATTTTAGGAGCTGCCGCAATTAGTGGGGCATTCTCGGAACAAATCCTCAAAGACATGGCTGCCTTCAATGAACGGCCTATTATTTTTGCTTTGAGTAATCCAACCAGCAAAGCAGAATGTACTGCAGAGCAGTGTTATAAAGCAACCCAGGTAAAGCAAAAGCATAACTGATATTTTAATTATCAAATTTTGATTCATTATAGGGAAGCTGAGGATATCAACGGAGCTTACCACTTAACTTTTAAAAATTATGCAAGCAAGATTGAAAAAAAATAATGAACAGGTCAGAAGGGATAAGAACCATATTCTAGAATGTTGTTATAAAAATCCTCTTCTTCAATAAAACAAAATAAACTTGGTAATGTTTTGTTGATAATTTTCCTCATGATTTGGAATTAGCTAAGGTTAAAACATGAAAGTTAAAAAGGAAAAAGCTTGATTCTAGATGCTTATTAAAATAACTGTTAACTAGCTATTGTGAAACACTGAAGCACACAGTATGCAAACCACAGTCTTATTTTTGCTTTGCTAACCCTGGGTTTGGGTTTTGACGCCGTGGGTGGAGTATCTGGGCAGCATTCTGACATCCAGCCAGGCTGGGGCAGGAGTCCTCAAAGCTTCAGTCCTTTACTGTTTCTCCAAAGTGACTTGTTTATGCTATCTTTGTATTAATATACAGGGTGGGGCAAAATTAGGTTTACAGTTGTGAGTATGCGAAACAGAGTTTATTCTTGTATTATCTATTTATTTTTTTGTATTATTATTTATTAACTAGAGGCCTGGTGCATGAATTCATACACAGGTGGGGTCCCTTGCCCAGTCCTGATCGGGGTCTCGGGGCCTGCTGGCCGGCCAGGGATAAGAACCACGCAAGGGTGGCTGTGGGAGCACACTGAACACAGCGGGGCAACTCCTGCATTGAGTGTCTGCCCTTCTGGTGGTCAGTGCACAGCATAGCGACTGGTCGACTAGTTGTTCGGTTGACTGGTTGTAACAGTCACTTAGGCTTTTATATATAGATAGATTATTGTATTATTTTCCATATGGACAACTGTATACCTACTTTTGCCCCACCCTGTATAGGGTGTTTCAAAAAATGTTTACACACTTTGAATAATTATAAAGGCAATGTCTATTAAAATACATTTATTTTCAACATGGAACAGAATTTACAGACAGTGTGTATACATTTTTTGTGACTTTCTGTATATTTAACTGATACGTTGACCAGGGCCTTCTTCCCTTCAAATATTTGAGAAGGTCTTTAAAATAAAATAAGGATTGAGTCACAGATATCTAACACTTTTATTTTGGAAATAAATCCAAAATGAACTAGAAAAGGTCAACATGACACAAAGTGATGCCGCTGCACAAACCAGACTTTGATGCCCCACTTCTTTAATATTATGTCCTTAAATGCTTATGACTAGAATTGATGAAATGTTGGCAAGGAGCTACTGCATTGTTTATCTCTCTTATTTGGGATGGCATCAATGTCCTCAATAATTAAATTTTTATCTCATCTCTAGATTGGGGAGTTTGACTCATCAGTAGTTCTTAAATCCTTAAAGGAGGAAAAAGCTCTCTGAGCAATAACAACATTTTAGCATTGCACATTGTAGGCACACTAAATGTTTAAGTAATCATTTTGCTTTGGATATTTCATAGTCCTCAAGAGTTGATAGACTCAGCTGTGATAGTTAATCAAAATTACCTAAATTTATATACTTGTGTTTTTAAGTTTGAATACATTTCATGCAAATGGCCTAATCTCTTCGTAGGATCTTGCTTAATGTTCTGTGTCCTTATACATAAAATTGAAAGTCACTTGAGGCTGAAAATGTAAGCACTGGTTCAGCCAAAGAATTACAGAACAAAGAAAGGTCTGCCTGTGGCTGGATGTGAGTCTCCGCAGCTGCAGGCACAGGGGAAGTTGTTAAGAAAATTTAGAAATACAAAATGCAAAAAAATTATTGAACCTAGAAAAACTATACCAAAAGTGGTATGGAGAGATTTCCTTCTCCATATTAACATTTCATGTATATGAGAATACTTATCTAACTATCATTTACTTAATGCCATTCCTCCATAAAATATGACAATTATAGAACAATGGGCAGGAGGAGAGGGAGTGAAGGAGGGGAGAAGGTTAAACAAGAATAAATGCAATATTGAAGGTCTCTTCCTATAAATTTTCAAAGGTGTATGTACATACCAAATAGTATATACAAATGTTTATTTAATATATATCAAATCTTAATTTAGTTACATTAGAAAGTTACTTGTAATAAAATATTTTATCTGCTAAACAGACTGAAGGTATGAGATTTGTCTAAAAGTATAACCTTATCTTGTGTAACACATAATAGTATCTTATAGACACCTACTGAGAATTTTTATTTTCTTTCTCATCTGTTTTCATCTTTTTATATCCTGAATAGGTTGAATCATTATACAATTTTACCTTTATACATAAGATATTCTCTAAAATTGGTTAAAATGAATAAGTTAATATTATTAATATCATAATGGGTTTAGACCAGGGGTGGGCAAACTTTTTGACTCGAGGGCCACAATGGGTTCTTAAACTGGACCGGAGGGCCGGAACAAAAGCATGGATGGAGTGTTTGTGTGAACTAATATAAATTCAAAGTAAACATCATTACATTAAAGGGTACGGTCTTTTTTTTTCAATAGTTTTATTCATTTCAAACGGGCCGGATCCGGCACGCGGGCCGTAGTTTGCCCACGGCTGGTTTAGACTCTAGATCAGCGATTTTCAACTGGTATGCCATAAGAATTTTTAAAACATGCAATACCTAGAGAACAAATTGACAGCTGTCAGATGAAAGGATTAAGAAAAACAAATCAGCCGAAACCGGTTTGGCTCAGTGGATAGAGCGTCGGCCTGCGGACTGAAGGGTCCCAGGTTCGATTCCGGTCAGGGGCATGTACCTGGGTTGCGGGCACATCCCCAGTGGGAGATGTGCAGGAGGCAGCTGATTGATGTTTCTCTCTCATCGATGTTTCTAACTCTCTCTCTCTCTCTCCCTTCCTCTCTGTAAAAAATCAATAAAATATATTTAAAAAAAGAAAAACAAATAAAAAAAACAAAACAAAAATAACCTCACGGACACAGATGACAGTATGGTGATTACAGAGGGAAAGGAGGTGTGGGGAGGTAGAAGAGGATCTAGTCGGGATAAATGGTGATGGAAGGAGACTTGACTTGGCATGGTGAACACACAATACAATATACAAATGTTGTATTGTAGAATTGTACACCTGAAACCTATATACAGTGCGGCCTTGACTTACGAGTTTAATTCGTTCCGAGACCAAGCTCGTTAAGGAGCTCGTTAAGGAGCTCGTTAAGGAGCTCGTTAACTCAAATTACTCTATCAACTCAGTGCAAAAAATCAGCTGAGAGACAGCTGCTATCTCAAAAAACTCGTTAGTCGGGACACTCGTAAGTCAAGGCCCCACTGTAATTGTATCAACCAATATTACCCTAGTAAATTCAATGAAAATTTTTTTAAAACATGCACTACCTGAGGGGCACTGACCTCTTTTGTCTTAGATTGTCAAATGAAAAAAATGTCAACAGCCAACACAACAATAGCCATCCAGTGTGAATGCCCTGTCTTGAACCATAAATATATAGATCATATAATATAGTTGCATCTTATTGGTCATGTTGCATAATAAAGCTAATTGGTTAATTCTTGGCACCAGAAATCTTTATATACAAGTATGAGCACTTGTTTTTTTGACCAAAGAACTTATATGCGTATATGCATAATCCATGGACACAGACAAAGTCACTTTGGAGTAAAAATTACTATTATTATTTTTTAGTAAATTAATAAAAATCAAACGTATTTTTTGTCAGATTGGCAAAAAAATATCAGATATTTTTGGTGTGCTACAGAATTTTAGTAATTAGTTTCTGTGTGCCATGAGATGAAAAGGTCGAAAGTCACTGCTCTAGCTGTAAGAGGGATGCAAGTTCTAATTCAGTTTATCATCATTTAAACTATGCTTTGGGGACTTGGGACTTTAGACTTTCCCAGTGCATTTCTCAGATGTGATGCTTTATTTGTCCAGGGTTCCCTATTCCTGTCTTAGAAGCCTGACTGCTTTTAAGGACATCTCCACCCTCCCCTCATAGATCAGACAAATGCTTCCCTTTCTGTCAGCAGTACGGAATGTGGCATCCAACAGGCCCAAGTTAATGCCATCTTAACGCATGTAGTGCATGAAATTCCTCCAAAACATTGTGACAAAATATGAACCCAGGAAAAAATAAAGACAGTCTTTGACAATTATTGATAATTTAATCTTACTTGCTAATCCCACTTGTTTTAATAGGTTTATTTCCTAGATGATTCTTCATGTAATTCTTCACAACGTAGAAATATATAAAATTTGTCCTAGTGATTATGTTGAAACGTGTTGATCCCTAAACTCTAACCTAGAATGTCATTCTTTCCAATACTCCAATATTAATGTATCATTTTTATCTTCAGCAGTCTATAATTGGAAGCCCATTAGAGATGGTTGACAGGCCTGTAGGTTGGACCACTGCAGAGTGGCACCAGGCTTTCGGGTATCTGCACTTCTAGGAGTGGAGAGTAAGATAGAGAGCGGTCATAATCACCCACTCAAGAACTTATTGCCAACACCATAACAACTTGCCCAGACTTATTAGGGATGAAAAATTAAAATTCTTTCTAAATGCTCAGTGGGAGAGTCCTGCTGTGATACATTTGTGTTAAGATAGCTTGCTTCTTTTTACAGTTGTGTGTCTGTGTTGTAGGGGCGTGCGATTTTTGCCAGTGGCAGTCCTTTTGATCCAGTCACTCTTCCAGATGGTCGGACCCTGTATCCTGGCCAAGGCAACAACTCCTATGTGTTTCCTGGAGTTGCCCTTGGTGTTGTGGCGTGTGGATTGAGGCATATCACAGACAAGGTTTTTCTCACTACTGCTGAGGTACTGTAAAATACTCTTAAGTTCTCTCAGACTATAAAATACTAAAGGACCTCCATGTAGTTATCTAATGTTGTCTTTATCTAGTACAGTCTCAGCTCACTCCCTAGAAGGTATAGCTGAAGGAGAGAAAATCTTTCCCAGTGGAGAGAGAATAAGGGCAGGTAGCAGGCTAATATTGAGTCATTTTTAAAAGATTGTTCTTTAGTAGCCAGCAAAAACCCCACAAAATTGTGTTCTGATTTCCTAAATGGAACCCTTTTTTATCTTTATACTTTCAAATTTTGTGCCAGTAGTGAGACAATTAAAAATTTTGTTTTCAGCCCAGCTGGTGTTGCTCAGTGGTTGAGCATCAACATATGAACCATGAGGTCCACAGTTCGATTCCTGGTCATGGCACATGCCCTGGTTGCGGGCTCAGTCCCCAGAGGAGGCATGCAGGAGGCAGCTGATCAAGCTCTCATCACTGATGTTTCTCTCTCTTTCTCTCCCTCTCCCTTCCTCCCTGCAATCAATTTTAAAATATTTAAAATATCTCCAATCCCTAGGTTAATTGGTAAATATTTCTCTACTTAGAGAAATATTAATGGCATTTTGAATATTTAAAATGAAAGCCTGATTTGGGATAGTGAAGAAGTGTTTATCATTCAGGGTTTAGTGTAGAAAACAGAAACCACTCTAGTATTATTTTTTTATCTTCACCCAAGGATATGCCGGTATTGATTTTAGAGAGAGAGAGAAAGGAGTGTGTGTGGCGGGGGGGGGGGAGACAGACAGACAGACAGACATCAGTTGTCTTCTGTATGCACCCAGACTAGGAATCAAACCTTCAACCTAGGTATGTGCCCTGATCAGGTATCGAACCAACTGACCACCTGACCAGGGCATAACCACTCTAGTATTTTTAGCAGGAAGGAAATTAAAACAGGGAATTAGGTGTTTATAATGTTGCTGAAAGGATAGAGGTGGGTTTTAGTGTGGGCCTTCAGGAAAGATTCTGAGAATATCACAGAGAAGACCCACTAGGGAAGCTCTGCTAAACTACTACTGTTAAGAACTGAGAAAGCTCTGAAATTTTACCCTATTGTCAAGCTAACAAATTAGCCCACCACAGTTTCATAAATTCTGGCAAAAGATACAAAACTCTTAGAGACAAAGCACTTTATTACTCACTAGATATAGCACAAAAGGTAACATGAACTTCTAGTGCCCACTAGGTCCCCCCGCCCCCAGGCCTCAGGGGGGTGATACAGTGATTGGACATACAGATGTAAAATCATGAGCTTTTGATAATCAGAGTGTTCATCTAGCTGATATCATGTTCAAAAATGATACAATTCATGAATGAAAATTAGAGTGAATTTCTTCTCTTAGAATTAAACCACTGTAAAACATTATAACTGAACTGAATGAAATAATACTTAATTAATATTCAATGAAAATGTCAACAAAGACTCTTATGAAATTGATGTGATCTAAAGGTGTGTAATCCCCGTATTCAGGCTCGGCGTCATTCTGTGGGAACAGATGTCTGGAAGCGATAATGTTCTGCTGCTTTCTTTTTTGTCCCTGCAATAAAAGCACAGCAGCTATGACTCAGCATTACTTTAACTCAAAAAGTCTTGTTAAACATAAGTACATGTCTAATTACTAAAAGAGCTTTTCAGAGCTGTTACATTAAGGAAAATGTAATGATTATATTTTATAGCAGATACATCATAAGGAGAAAAAAAAAAGGTCTTTTATTCATAGTAGCCAGCATTTTCTTTCCTAAATAACTCCAGCACCCTCTAGTGACAAATTGCATTAAAAAAACTTTCCATTTGCTATCCAGGAAAAGTAATAGCAAAAAACTATGAAGAAAAATAAGTAAAATATGTCGATGTCATTAGTGTTGTTCTTATCAGAGCTTGGGATCTCTCTGGCTAAATCTTTTGGCCTTTCCACCTTTCTTTCAGGCTTCAAGACAATATTCCGGTTTTTATACCACCTTATTGATTTTAGTGTCTCCCTTTCATGTCTTTGTGTTTTTTGTTTGTTTGGTTTTTTTTGCTATGAGTACTTTTCTGGCATTCATTTTTTGTCCTTTTTTTTCCCTTTTGCTTTGAGAGATCTTATCCATTCTCTTGTTTCCATTATCTTCATTCAAAAATTGCTCAAATCTGGGTATCTCTATTATCATCTTCACCATGTCTCCTTATCTAATGGGCATTTCCACAGAAAAACCCTGCTGATTGCTTAAACACAAGACGTGTAAAACCATATCGCTCATCTTCCCTGGATTTCAATATTTGCATTTGTATTAGTGATATGGCCTTTCTAAGCAGGCACCAAAGCTTAGAAGCCAGACATTCTTTTCAGTCTCCCTCATCCCGAAGTTTCCATGCATACACACTTATATGTAATTTCTCTCTATGACCTACTATCTGGAAAACTCTGAAAATCATCCCCCACCCATTGAAGCCTACCCTTCAGGTCATTGCTTAAGTCCCCCTCATCCTCTTGTGACCACTCTGGCTGCTCATGGTCTTTCTCCTTAGCCATGGCTGTCTTCATCGAACATACCAGCATTTAAATCTCATTCTTAGTGATTTTATGCCCTTGAGAGCTTCGTATTTTAAACAACTAAGTGTTGTCTTATAATTAAATTGTAAATTATCTTTTTTTTAAAAGTGAGCTTTCCATATTCTTCTTTTAAAATACCAGTAGCACCTAGTATGATGCTAAAGCATATCGCAGAAACTGAGTAAATACTTACTGAATTAAATTAAGTAGAATAGCCATGTATCTTAGCAAGAAGA
Organism: Myotis daubentonii; assembly: GCF_963259705.1. Classification (NCBI taxonomy): domain Eukaryota; kingdom Metazoa; phylum Chordata; class Mammalia; order Chiroptera; family Vespertilionidae; genus Myotis; species Myotis daubentonii. Next base: position 57,285,098 of record NC_081845.1, read on the forward strand.
ACAAATACAATACCACATGCACTCACTGCTAGAGGGCCCTATTAAAGAAGAAAGTCCTTTTCATCTAGATTATATTTGTAGTTAATCAAAGTAACATGTAGGAGATCTAGGTGAATTTTTGATTGGCAACTGCAAATAACTATTAGGGTTATTGTAAAAATGCTAGTTAGATATCTTATGCAACTCGAAATCTCATGGATTGGCACCAATGCTGAAAACTATTCCTGGACAGTTTAATATCTCACTCAGAGATCATTGGCTTTCCTGGTACTCTGGACAGTCTCCCGGGCCTCTGATGGGAGCACCCAGTGTGCCCCAGGGGCAGCCCTCCTGGCTTGGCATTGAACGTACAGCAGCCTGTCCACTTCTGGGAGGCAAGCCTTGTCTCCTGTCCTCACACCACTCCTCGAGTCACCTGCTGGGTCCTCTCATTCACCTATGTATATGCATATATATATCGTATTTTATTGGTGAACCATTTGAAAGCAACTTACAGATAGTATGCCTTTTTACCCCTAAATATTTTGGGAAATTTTCTTATATGATCAGTGTACCATTATCAATTCAGGAACATTAGCATTGATATAATACTATTATTTAATGCACATTCCAAATTCAAATTTTCCATTAAAAGGAACTTCCGAGCATCTAGGCTAATCCTTTAATCTGTAAGAATATTTCAGCCTTTTGTTTCCTTTATGGCATTAACATTGGAGAGTACAGTCCAGTTATTTTACAGTGTTCCTCAATTTAGGCCTCTGATTGGTTCCTTCTGATTTAATTCAAGTTGCATGGTTTTGTGAGGAGCATTGAATGCCTAGTAATTGTCTCCTTCTCAGGGCAACACCTCAGGAGGTGCCAAGTTTTCTCCTATTTTTAAAACCACTTTATTGAGTTATGATTGACATGTGAAAAGTTGTGGTGGTCAGAACACTTAATATAAGAGCTACCCTCTTAGCAAATGTTTAAGTGTGCATGCGCGCACTGCTTGCTTGATTTAGAAATGGGGATGGTTGCGGACAGCAAACGCTGATGCTAGTTAGGTGATCCAGATACTCCAGAATCTGTGGGAAATTAAAATCCTACCCGCAAGGCGACTCTGAAGTAGGTTTCTCAGCTTCCTGCTCTCCCTCCTGTGCAAGATTATGTGAGCTGGGATTCATGACAACATCAGCTTTGCACACCTTCCCTCCTCAGCGGCTTTTAGGCTACTTCTCCATCACTGTCGTCCTCCTGTAACTTCCTACTCCTCTCTCCCTGTTCCTCTCGTGTGGCAAATGAGAGAGCTGCTGGCATTTCATGGTATAGTAGAACAGGAACTGGACTAAGAGAAAACCCAAATTCTATTCCTGTCTTTTTCACTAATGGTGTGATCCCACCAATCACCAAGCCTGTCTGGGCTCAGTGTTTCCGCTGATAAAGGGGGAGGGGAAATTAGAGGATCCCATTCATGTGATCCGCTTCTATACATGACCGTATATGTGCCATTCACCTAATTATCCTCATAACCCCCACGTCGTATGTATGAAGTGTAAACATTTTTATTTTTATTTTTTTTAAGGTTATAGCTCAGGAAGTGTCAGATAAGCACTTGGCAGAGGGCCGCCTGTATCCTCCTTTGAACACCATTAGAGATATTTCTCTGAAAATCGCAGTAAAGGTAAAACTGTTCTTGTCCAACCTCGTTATTTTTCCTTCCTTCTATTGTTAAATATGCATTTTTTGGTATTAAAAATGCACTCTCTTGAAATTTCTGTCACCTTATTATGTCAGCAGGCACAGAGCCTCAGCAGAGCTTAGGGACTCTGATCTGTAGCAATAGAAGAATCAGCTGAATCATTAATTCCCCCATCAATCTTTTCCTCTTCTATAATTTAAGTGATTTATTAGGATTTCCTTTCAGGTAGGTCTTTTACACTTTACCCTTTTTTAGTTAGTATCTTCCATATCATAGTTATGAAAGTTGCTAACATGTTGCAGATGTGGTAGAGGGACATTTAGACTCCAAAATACCTGCCTTATCTGCGTCTCCATGGTGTGTGGATCCGTGTCTCCATGGTGTGTGGATCCGCGTCTCCATGGTGTGTGGATCCGCGTCTCCATGGTGTACGGTATCTTAAAGATCACAACTAATAACACTGGCAGAGGGCAATGCAATGACGGCAAAGCACTCAAAGCTGTTGGGGTGGTAGATGAGCTATTGAAGGAATCAGCCAAAAAGAATTTAATGGCAGAGAAATCTTTTGTAACTGAGAGAGATTAATATTTTTGCAATGTAGTTGTATTAGTTTGCTAGGGCTGCCATAGCAAAATACCACAGACTGGGTGATTTAAAAACATTTATTTTCTCATAATTCTGGAGGCTAGAAATCTAAGATTCAGGCATAAGCAGGACTTATATCTTTGGAGGCCTCTCTCCTGAGCTTGTAGGTTACTCACTGCCTTCTCTGTGTCTTCATGGGGTCTTCCTTCTGTGTATGCATATCCCTGGTGTCGCTTTGTTCGTTTACCTTCTCATAAAAACACCAGTCACCATGGGTTAGGGCCCACCCAAACAGCCTCGTTTTAACTTAATTACCTCTTAAAGGCCCTGTCTCCAAACACAGTCACATTCTGAATACTGGGGGTTAAGGCTTCAATATTTTGGGGTGACATAGTTCAGCCCATAATATAATTATATATTTAAGCTAGGGTTTCTCATGCACATTTTGTCCGGATAACTATTTGTGTGGGGCTGTCCTGGGCATTGAAGGATATTTAACAGCATCGCCGGCCTTTTCCCACTAGATACCAGTAGCCTCTGAAGGGTTGTGACAAACAAAAATGTTTCCAGAACATTGCCAACTGGTCCCTCAGAGGCGAAATGGTTTGTGGTTGAAAACCAAAGCTATTAGCAAGTTTATCAAAACGACACCATTTAGGATTCATATGTCATTATTTATCTTGTTGATTGAGGGTAAATGCTTCAAAAACTGAGAAATCCTTCAAAAACCATTTAGATAATCTGCTTGGTTATTTATGTGTAAAGCGTATGCTCATGTTTTCTCCTGATGTGTGTCTACTCACCTTTAACTAGTTTGAATGGTTATTGCACCACACAGTAGTTGGGATTACAAGAGAGCAAGTATGGAAAGAAAGGAAAACCAAGGATAGAACACCGTTTCTTTTCTGCCAAAAGACAGAAGAAAGGCAGTTAGGAAGAGAAGTCATGATTTCAAGGAGAGACTCAGGACTGCGCAGCATGTCAGAAATTAGAGGAAGACACACTTTCAGGATGGGTGTGGATATTGTGATTAAGAAAATCAAGTCCTGGCAAGAAAAACTCGTTTGAATGTTGACAGTTTTTATTTATATGTAAGAAGTCTTCAGAAACTATTACAAAAAGCAATTTCAGTGGTCCAAGAAGTTAATCCAAGCCACTCTTCTAGAGAGTTGGGCTTTGACAAGGAGAGAGGGAAGACTTCACTGAGAGGATCATTAAGGACTGTATCCTGGGAGCATAAAGAGGAATGAAATTCCACATCGTCTGTGTCAGAAATGAAACAATGCATTGTAGGCACTTTGGAAAATAGAGAAGAGGGAAATGCCTAAATTTGACTTTTCTAACAGAAGCAACTCATCATTTTGGGGTGTGTGCTTCCAGTCTTTTTTCATGTGTTTGCTTTCATTTCTAACATAATTTAATAATGTATGGTGTTTTGTTTTCTGATATTTTCATAAACATTTCTTCATAATATAGCACAGTCTTTAAAACCATAATTTTTCATAAATGCATAGTTTTACATTGAGAAGAGATACCTAACCATTCTAATATTCTTCGAAAACAGACTTATCCAAATAAGTCTAGTGTACAATAGCTCCTCAGTGAAACAGGAGTAATTTAAGAGCGCATATGGAATGATTCATTTTGACAAGAGGGAAAATCCATTTTTCTCAAAGAAAATATGGGAAGAGAGGACGTTTGAAGAGAAAGAGGAGATAGTTTAAGTTGATGTAAAGGGAAATTGAGATTGTTTTCTCAGATTAATTAAAATCTTCTCAGTAGAGTGGTGAGAGTTAAATGGAGACTCAACAGGGGATGGTTTGAAATTACCTGTGGGAAAGCTGAGAGGAAGTTGCTTTTTATTTTATTTTTCAAAAGGAGGATAAAAGCATAATGTGTAACCACGTAACCCAGGTGAGGTTAGGAATAGTAGAACATTGCTGGGAGAGCCATGAAAGGAGAAAGCTGGCACTGAGAGTTCCCCACGCTGGGGACTAGAACGGAGAGTGTGACCCAGAGACATGGAAACAGGATTCTGCGATGCTGGGAAGGAGCATTGAAACTGCCCGTGGAGTCCTGCTGGTTAGGTGAGCAGGGCCAGGGGACGGGTAAAAAAAGAGATTTTGTAAGAGGCTGTGGTTAGAATAGAGGTTATTAAAACTGCAAGGTGTTGAAGTTCAAACTTAGTAGGCATATTACAATAGTCAGTTCAAGTTAATTACCAGTCAGGTCATTTCAAGACATTTCCCACGTTATCTGAGAAATCCTGGTGTGATCACCCTTGAATAAATCTCTGCTATCCACACTTCCCTTTGTTGCTGTTATTGTATTCTCCTCTTGCTACATAATTTATATTTGCACTTTCATTTTATATCTTATTTGTGTATGTGTGCTTTTAATACAACTTGCTGTTTTTGAAAATAGACAAGATATAAATTATATATTAATTTTCTTGGAACAGACAAAAACTTCTGCCATGTACTCACCATTACCTCTGTTCCTTAAAATATAACTAAGACTCTTTTTCTATTTCTAGATTGTGAAAGATGCATACCAAGAAAAGACAGCCACAATTTATCCTGAACCCCCAAACAAGGAAGCGTTTGTCTGCTCTCAGATGTATAGCACTGATTATGACCAGATTCTACCTGAGGAGGCCCAGAAAATACAGACCAAATCTGACCAGTAACATAATAACTAACATTTCTAATTCCATTAATGAGATCTGAAATCTTTCATAATTTTTAAAGATTAGACTCTTTTATAATGATTTACAATAGGCTAGATTAAGATAATTTTACTTTAACAATCTAAAAATTTATGGGAAAATATTAATATACTTTAGGGCACATATCATACTAGACAATTTTGCTTCATTTACTTTCTGGTTATTTATGATTTCTATCTTATTTTGCCCAAGTTCTCTTTAAAAGCTATTGTACCTACTACTGAGAAACTCATTGTTTTTATATAGGGAACTAATGGGAAGACCAAAATTAGTAATAAATTGATATGATTAAAATTAAAACCCATCATTCTTTGGCTGACCATTTTGTTAAAAATCTTTTTTTATATATAGACAGAAATATATTTAGGCATAAGTGAACTTTTGCTAAAAACAGAAATAACACGTTGTTGCCTAGAGAAATGTAACTTCTCAGGTATTTTTATTCCAATTCCAGACCATACTTGTTCTTTTGGTGCAACTGAATTCTAACATTTCTAAGAAAGATTATTGCTGTTTACAATACGTTGGGCAGCCTTAGATTTTAATATTCTTTCTCCATTGTTACATCTTCTTATCATCTTGGCCTCCATCACCTATCCCTTCTAATAGCATCTTTCTTTCCCATGACTAAGTACCCTATCCTTCAGCTCCACTTTACTGCTGCTGGGCCTTTGAGGACTATGGTTCCTGTCCTGAGGTAGGTACCTTCAGTTCAGCACAGGCTGAGCAGTGGGAAGAGCAGAGGGGAGAGTAGGTCAGCTCCTTGAGAAAGGGGTGTCTGCGGTGTCAACCTCTTAAGACAAGGATCTGCAGAGTCAGGAGCGAGAGCCCAGTTCCCGGACAAGCTGGGTTCCCACTTGAGTGACCTGCTCTAATGTTCCTTTGATTCGTTCAGATAATCAAGAGCTCCTTTTGTGGTTACAATAAACACAATTTCCTCTGAATTTGGAGAAAATTTTGTAACCACTTCCCCAATAGCAGAAATCTTTACATTAGATATTAAAATACTCTAATTACCATTAGTAGTTACAGCCAAGAAATTCATGTTCATTTCAAGCTTTACTTTAGAAACTAATCACTGAACTAGTGGAGACAATTTTAAATTCATAAGCTCAGGTACAATAACATTTGCTATTTACTTGTAGAATTTTTCGGAGAATTTTCTGGTTTTTGAAGTAATGCTTTTAAAGAATATAAAACGATGTTCAAGGTTAACTATACTATAAATGATTTTATTGTAAGTGGAAGGTTACAAATTGTTTTAAGTGGGAGAAGGGGTGGGGGTATTTCTGAAGGTAAGATTTAGTCAAGAATTTCCTCAATATAGTTACTTTGATAAGATCCAGAATGCCTCTTTTTTGTCTGTTTTGATGTTATCTTATAGCTCTAACTAAATGTACTTACCTGTGCAAAAGATTTATTAAAGCATAGAAAAAATGAATGAAGAAAAGTGTAAAACAATTGTTTTTCTCTTAAAGTATTGTTCATTTAAAAATAATGCTGGGCCGAAACCGGTTTGGCTCAGTGGATAGAGCGTCGGCTTGCGGACTGAAGGGTCCCAGGTTCGATTCCGGTCAAGGGCGTGTACCTGGGTTGCGGGCACATTCCCGGTGGGAGATGTGCAGGAGGCAGCTGATCGATGTTTCTCTCTCATCGATGTTTCTAACTCTCTATCTCTCTCCCTTCCTCTCTGTAAAAAATCAATAAAATATATTTAAAAAAAAAAATAATGCTGGGTCTTAATGGGTGGTCATGTGACAGTATATAATGAATTTAAAAGTATTCTGATAGTTAATTTCAATATGAAGTTAGTTTATTTAATACCAGTTGTATACAAAATGAATGAGCTTAGAGGAATATAGTGAAACAGCTTTGGATGGTTACTTACTAGGTAGCATGTATTCTGTGTACATTATCTTATTTAATGTGGTCCCCACAATTCCCTTATGAAGTAGATATTTTGAGTAACTTGCCAAGTCCACAGAGTTAATACTAGTAAGTAAAGGAGGCGGGCTTTAAATCTATGTTTATCTTTTTTCTTAGTCTGTAAACTCACTAGAGTACAGTTTAGAACAGCACCGTCCAACAGAAAATGAAAGGGCTACATGTATAATTACTAGTAGTTTCATAAAAAGAAAAATGGAATTTATATTAATAATATATTTTGTTTAAACCAGCATATTCAGAATATTATCATTTTGACATGTAATCAATATAAAAATATTAATGAGATATTTCACATTAATTTGTTCATACTAAGCCTCTAGTATCCAGATATTTATACTTACATCAGTCATGAGAATATAGAGAACAATGGAATAGAACAAGAAGCTCACAGAGACCCCCTGAATATATGAATTATAAAGGCAGCACTATAATTAGAGATAAAGAATGGATTATGTAGTTTAAAAGATTAGGAAAACTTAAAACTATAGAGAAAATGAAAACTATATACTATATAAAATTAAAACTGTGTAAAAAGGTAGACTTTAAATGGGTTAATACTTAAGTATGAAGGGTAAAATATAAAACTAATAAAAAAAATCAAAGCAAAATATCTTTGAGACCTCAGAAACACATACATGAGGTTAAAAAATTGATGGAATGCATTATATAAGAGTGGAAAGGTTTTGGCTGATAAATGGCTGCTGCCATAAAACTGTAAAGGATAAAGAAATCCAGGACTGTGGGGTAGGTTAGTTGCTCTACAGAGATGGAATCATAAAGAGATCATTTAGGCTCAAAGGCTTAAGTTCTCAGCTTAAGGCACAGTATAAAAATGAGAAAAATGCCTATGTTTTTGCTAAAAGAATCTCTTCTCTCTTAGCAACGGTAAGGCTGAAATAACTGAAAACCAAGGTATTATTTTAGCCATCTGGTTGCCAAATTACACCAGGAATTGCATTCACAGCCTTACCAGACCTCATCTAAAAGTAAAGAGTAATGACCAGGAAACAATAGGACCTGGATTTGGAATGGGGCTGTATGGCAGGGGGATTTGGAGGACTTGTGACACTTTGAAATAGGTGAACAATAGCCCTTGTTTAATTACTGAAAGTCCTGTGTCCCAGGAAACCCCTCAACCCCAGACAAACCAGAACACTTGATGTGTCCTCCCTTGCTAATCAAAGCGGGAGGTCTTCTTGTCTAAAGATGTTGTTGTTCAACCACAGGGCTTGTATGCATGCATATAAGCCTAACCAATGGACACAGACAACAGGGGGGTGAGGGCATGAGTCGGGAGTGGCAGGAGGCAATGGGAGGATAAGGACACATATGTAATACCTTAATCAATAAAGAAATTAAAAAAAAAAAGATGTTGTTGCTGCCTTGCTTGAAGATCTTGTGATAATCTCACTCGGTTTGCTTCCTGCTCTTCCCAGATTACTTCTCCTTATCTCTGTACACATAATATCAGATTCCAGTAGCTGGGTTGGATACAATTACAAAGACAAACCCAAGAGGAGAAGATTTCCACCAAAAGAATTCTAGATTTGGCTCATTTACATTGGCAAAACCTGAGGAAAATGTTTGGGATTCTGAAAATGTACTGAGAAAGAAGTGTAATTTTGGATTGGATAGAATTGATTGATTAGGGGTGCACTTGCCACAGGGTCTGGATTAATGGGTGGCTGGGCGGGGCATCAGCGATCTGCCAGCCCGCCTGGGGGGCCCATGTGCGACCCGTCCCAGGGTGGCCGAGCGGAACAGCAGCAATCCGCCAGCCTGCCTGGCCACTGTCCGGGTGTCCCATGTGTGACCCGACCCAGGGTGGCGGGGTGGGACAGCGTGGCTTCTCTGTCACCCCAGCTTCCTCATCACAGCTCCCTCGGGGGTCTAAGCCTTTAGTTGGACATCCCCCAAGGGCTCCCTGGCTGCCTGAAGGATGTCTGACTGCAAGCGTAGGCCTGATTTCCTGAGGAGTGGGCCTAAGTCGACAGGTGGACATTCCCCAAAAGGTCCTGGGCTGCAAATGGGCGCAGGCCAGGCTGAGGGACACCCCCAAGTGCAAAAATTTTTGTGCACCAGGCCTCTAGTACTATATAATAAAAGGCTAATATGCAAATCAACCAAATGGCGGAATGACTGGTCACTATGATGTGCACTGGCCACCAGGGTTCAGATGCTCAATGCAGGAGCTGCCCTCTGGTGGTCAGTGCGCTCCCACAGTGGGAGCGCCGCTCAGCCAGAAGCCAGGCTCACGGCTGGCGAGTGCAGTGGCGATGGCTGGAGCCTCTTCTGCCTCTGAGGCAGCGCTAAGGATGTCCGACTGCTGGGAGCAGGCCTAAGTCGTCATTCAGACATCTCCCATGGGCTCCCGAACTGCAAGAGGGTGCAAGCTGGGCTGAGGGACCCCCCTCCCCACTGAGTGCACAAATTTCATGCACCGGACCTCTAGTAAACTTAATAATGGCCCACATTAAATACAATTGAGAATGCCAACATTCCTTGAAATAATATAAAGGAATTAAAAGATTACAAAAATAGGAGTGTTGGAGTGGATTTGTCTTGTGCAAATCAAAACATTCTAATTCTAATTATTTCCTAACTAAGTTTCCCAAGAGGACCTATCGGTTTCACTGAGGCCTTGAGAGACACATTGGTGAAGGGAATAGCAGCATCCATGAAAAACATTTTTAAAAAATTAAGGTATAATTAACATGTAACATATTAGTTTCAGGTGATCAACATGATTCCATATCCTATCTAATAATAGACAAACATGGTAATTAACTGTAACTTCGCTACCCTTCCCATTGGCTAATCAGGGCGACATGCAAATTAACTGCCAACAAAGATGGCGGCTAATTTGCATACTGCAGGCAGATCCTGCTGCGCCGCCCAAGGCGAGATCCTGGCCTGCAGTGTCTTGGGCGGGGTGGGCGGAGCGGGCGGCAGCAGGATCTGTGAGAGGGCACAGGTTGGGTTGAGGGACCCCCCTTCCCTGCCAGTGCACAAATTTTTGTGCACAGGTCTTCTAGTTTGTATATATTGTGAAATGATCACCACAATAAGTCTAGTGATCATTTGTCACCATACATAGCTACAAAATGTTTTTCATTTTTATTAATATTTTTTTTTGGTGTACCACAGAATTTTAATAATTAGTTTATTTATTTTTTAATATATTTATTTATTTCAGAGAGGAAGGGAGAGGGAGAGAGATATAGAAACATAAATTACTGATCAACTGCCTCCTGCATGCCCCACCCTGGGGATCAAGCCCACAACCCAGGCATGTGCCTTGACCAAATCAAACCCAGGACCCTTCAGTCCACAGGCCAATGCTCTGTCCACTGAGCCAAACCAGCCAGGGCCAAAATGTTTTTCTTACGAGAACTTTTGAGATGTACTCTTTTAGCAACTTTCAAGTATTCAATAGAGTAGTATTAACTACTAGAGGCCTGCTGCATGAAATTCATGCATGGGTAGGTTCCCTAGGCCTGGCCTGCAATCAGAGCTGATCTTCCCCAGGTGCCGGCAGCTGGCCCCGCCACCCATGTCTGCCACCACCCACCCCCAGCTCCCCGTTCCCCATTGGATGATTGGAGCCTGCTGGCCGGGTGGAAGGACCAAGAGGTTGGCTGGCAGGCTCCAATCAGGATCTGGGACTGTGGGCTGGGAGCAGCTCCTGTGTTGAGCGTCTGCCCCCTGGTGGTCAGTGCATATCATAGCCGACCGGTCATTCCACCATCCAGTCGATGTGCATATTACGCTTTTATATACATAGTCAGCATACTAAACATTACAGTCCCGTGACTTATTTTATAACTGCAAATTTGTATGTTTCAACCCCTCTCACCAATTTCCCCCATCCCCCCACACACCCATCTCTGTCAACCACCAGTCTCTCTTATGTATCTACTAGAGTCCTGGTGCATGAATTCGTGCACTGGTGGGGTCCCTTGGGATGGCCTGTGGGGACTGGGCTGAAACCCACAGTTGAACGCCGCCTGCAGCTCCTACCTGCTGCTCCTGCTCATCCCAGCCCCACTGAACCTGCTGTAGGCTCGTGCCCGATCAGTCCCAATTGGGAGAGGCTCATGCCGCCGCTGCAACGCTCGCCGGCCATGAGCCCTGCATCTTGTGCCCTCCCAAGGGGAGTGGTCTGCAGGATCAGGACAAAACTGGCTCTCTGGCATCCCCAAGAGGTCCCGGATTGCAAAAGGGCACAGGCCAGGCTGAGGGACCCCACCCATGCACGATCGGGGCCAGGAAGGGACTGGCCGGCCAGGGAGGGATGCGGAAGGTTGGCCAGCTGGGGAGGGACCGCGGGAGGGCTCCAGGGCATATTCAGCCCATCTTGCTCAGTCCCAATCGGCCAGGCCCCAGGAGCAAGCTAACCTACCAGTCAGCGTCTGCCCCCTGGTAGTCAGTGCACGTCATAGCAAGTGGTTGAGTGGCCTTAGCATATCATTAGCATATTACACTTTGATTGGTTTAAACAGTCGATGGTCACCGGACAACTGGAAACTTAGCATATTAGGCTTTTATTATATAGGATGGGCTCTGTGTTTTTGTTTGTTTGTTTTTTGTTTAGATTCCACATGTAAGTTTATTTCACTTAGCATAATGCCCCTGAGGTCTATCCATGTTGTCGCAAATAGCAACATTTTACTTTTTTTATGGCTCAATAATATTCATATATACCACATTTCCTTTATTCACCCATTGTTGGCCATGTCTTGCCTATTGTAAATAATGCTGCAATGAACATAAAACCCATATATTTGTATGAATTAGTGGTTTCATTCCTGGATCATATGGTAGTCCTATATTTTTTTTCAGGACTTCCGTAATAGTTGCACCAATTTACATTCCCACTGACAACTGACAGTACACAAGGGTTCACTTTTCTCCACATCTTCACCAATACTTATTTCTTGTAATTTGGATAATATCTGTTCTTACAGGTGTGAGGTGATACCTCATTGTGGTTTTAATTTGCATTTCCCTGATTATTAGTGATGTTGAGCATCTTTTTATGTACACAATGGACATCTACATCTTCTTTTGAATAATATTCAGATCCTCTGCCTTTTTTTGTTGCTTTTAACCCTCACCTGAGGATATTTTTTCCATTGATTTTTTAGAGAGAGTGGAAGGGAAGAAGGGAAGAAGGGAAGCAGGGAGGAAGGAATAAGAAGAGAGAGAGAGATGTGAGAGAGAAACATCGATTGGTTACCTCCCACATGTGCTCTGATCAAGGACAGGGATTGAACTTGCAACCCAGGTACATGCCCTTTACCAGGAATCGAACCCATGACCCTTAGTTGCATGATCGATGCTCTAACCACTGGGTACACCATGTAGGGATTCTCAGATTTTTAATCTGATTTTTAATCAGATTTTTTTGGTATTATTGAGTTGTATGAGTTCTTTATATATTTTGGATATTAGTCCCTTATCAGATACATGATTTCAAATATTTTCATCCATTGAGTTGGTTGCCTTATTCATTTTGTTGAGGGTTGCCTTTGTTGTGTAGAGCTTTTTAGTTAATGTAATGTAATCCCACTTGTTTATTTGTGCTTTTGTTGCCTTTGTTCTTGGTGTCAAATTCAAGAAATGATCACCAAGATCAATGTCAAGGTGTTTACTGCCTATGTTTTTTTCTAGGAGTTTTATTGTCTCAGGTGTTTCATTCATGCTTTAATCCATTTTGAGTTAATTTCTGTGTAGTGGTCCAGTGTATCCAATGCCATTTACTGAAGAGACTGCCCTTTCCTCATTGTATATTTTTGGCTCCTTTATCATAAATTAATTGACTATATATGTGTGGGTTTATTTCTGAATCTCTATTCCTTTTCATCTATATATATAAAAGCCTAAGCGACCAGTCAACCAGCCAGTAGCTATGACATGCACTGACCACCGGGGGTCAGATGCTCAATGCAGGAGCTGCTGAGCTGCAATGACTTGGCAGCTGTGGTTCTAGGGTGACACACGCGTAACCAGAGGGAGGGAGCCCAATTCCGGGGTGTGTCATCCGAGAACCGCCCTCTTGCAATCCAGGATCCCTCGGGGGATGTCAGAGAGTCAGTTGCAGCCCGATCCCCTCAGGCCAGGCCAAGTGACCCCACCAATGCACGAATCTGTGCACGGGGCCTCTAGTTCATATATATGTCTGTTTTTTATGCCATACTGTTTTGATTGCTGTAGCTTTGTAATATAGTTTGAAATCAGGGTGTGTGATGCCTCCAGCTTTATTCTTTCTCAAGATTGCTTTGGCTATTTGGGGTCTTTTGTGGTTCTATACAAATTTTAGAATTGTTTGTTCTATTTCTGTGAAAAATGTTATTAGAATTTTGATAGGGACTGCATTGAATCTGTAAATTGCTTTGGGTATTATGGACATTTTAACAATATTAATTCTTCCAGTTGATGAGCATGTAATATCTTTAAATTTATTTGTATCTTCAATTTCTTTCATCAGTGTCTTATAATTTTCATTGTACAGGTGTTTCACCTCCTTAGGTCAATTTATTCCTAGATATTTTATTCTTTTCGATGTAATTATAAATGAGATACTTTTTAAAATTTCTCTTTCTTATAGTTTATTATTAGTGTATAGAAAGGCAATAGATCTTTGAATATTAATGTTGTATCTTACAACTTTACTGAATATGTTTATTAGTTCGGACAGTATTTTGGTAGCCTTTAGAATTTCTGTATATAATATCATGTCATCTCAAATAGAGGCAGTTTTATTTCTTCCTTTCCAATTTGGATGTGTTTTATTTTTTTCTTGCCTAATTGTTCTGGCTAAAACTTTAAATCCCATGTTGAATAAAAGTGACAAGAGTGGACATCCTTGTTTTGTTTCTGACCTTAGAGGAAAGCTTTCAGCTTTTGATCATTGAGTATGGTTTTAGCTCTCTGCTTGTCATATATGCCTTTTATTATGTTATGTTCCCTCTGTACATAATTTGTTGAGTTTTTTTAAAATCACAAATGGATGTTGAATTTTGTTAAATGCTTTTTCTGCATCTATTGAGATGATAATCATGATTTTTATCCTTCATTTTGTTAATGTGGTATATCATATTGGTTGATTTGCTGCTATTGAACAATCCTTGCATCCTAGGAAGAAGTCTCATTTAATCATGGTGTATGACCCTTTCAGTGTATTGCTGAGTTTGGTATGCTAATATTTGTTGAGGATATGAAAAGCATTTTAATGACTCTTCTCTGTAAGCCGGGGAGCTTGTGGGAAATGCTAGGTTAAAATGGGCTCCTTATTTCAATAGAGATGTCAGAATCTTGTGGTTGATAGAGCTTAATAGCAAGGCTTTGCAGCTATTAACAACTAGAGACAAATTGGAAACAATAATAGAAGATCTGCTGTACTCAAAATAGTTTAGTTTACAGAAATCTTTGCTGGTAGCCAGTAAATCATAGGACCCCATGTCCTGAAATTTTGTTGAAAATTTTAACAATTAGGACAGCACATGTGCTGACCAAGAAAAATGGATGCCAGTATACAACTGTTAACAGCCAAACCCGTGTATATTAGCTGAATATCAGCATGGCTTAGGTCCAAATATGTGGGCAACCCACATAGGTCTACTTGATATGTATAACAATAGCAGAAAAGCCTGACTACCACCACCAAGATTGAGTTCCGAGGCCCTCACCAAATTGCCAATCACAGGTATGAATGAAAGATCTCGAAGGTGAAGAACTCTGTAATGTAAGTGCTTCCGACATCTTCCCTTGTGGCTCCGTTTTCAGGTTAACACCAAGAACATCACGAGGCCTTTTGGAAATCATCTGGCCACAGTCTGAACAAATACAAATTTCTGGAGTCTCTGAAACCTTTTTGGTCTATGGGACAAAGTGCATGCTATAGGAATATATCCATCATCTATTTTTCCAGTGAAGAGTTAGAATTGATGTCTTCATCATGTATGGCAGTATCCCCATAGTGCAGTGGTTCTCAACCTTCCTAATGCCGCGACCCTTTAATACAGTTCCTCATGTGGTGGTGACCCTCAAGCATAAAATTATTTTCGTTGCTACTTCATAACTGTAATTTTGCTACTGTTATGAATCGTAATGTAAATATCTGATATGCAGGATGTATTTTTCATTGTTACAAATTGAACATAACTAAAGCATAGTGATTAATCACAAAAACATGTATGTAATATATGTAATATGTAATTATATATGTGTTTTCCGATGGTCTTAGGCAACCCCTGTGAAAGGGTCGTTCAACCCCCAAAGGGGTCGCGACCCACAGGTTGAGAACTGCTGCCATAGTGGATCCCTGATGTATAAGAAAGGCCTATTCTGGCAGGAAGTACCATATGCTTTACAGGGATAAATTTCACCATCACAAGCTTTACAATAAGCAAGGGTGTGATTCTTACCACATCTAGAATTAGCATGATCTTTGGCATGTGCAAAAGACAGATGGACCTTTAAGAATGACAGCTGCGCCCAGCCGGTGTTGCTCAGTAGTTGAGCATCAACTTATGAACCAGGTCACGGTTCGATTCCCAGTCAGGGCTCCATCCCCAGTTGGGGGAAGGGTGCAGGAGGCAGGCAATCAATGATTCCTATCATTGGTGTTTCTATCTCTCCTTCTCTCTTTCTCTCTGAAATCAATAAAATATGTATATTTATACAAAACAAAAATAAAAGCTATTAAAAAAAGGATGACAGCTGCTGTGAGACAATTTCTTTCTTGGAGCAAATCAGTAGGTAGATGTTCATTTGTCTAATGCTTTTTTGTTTGTTTCTCCTTTATTCCAGTAAGCAGAGGGCCCCGAAGCAGTTTGTGCTATCAACAAGCAACATTATATATTGCCTTTTGTCAAGGTTTCATTAACTCTCTGATACTGTCCCAGCGTATAGTCCTTGTTACCAGACCTTGATCATCTTACCACTGTATGGTGCACAAGCTGGTCTAACACATGGGTGATGCTGTGCTCATAGGACCTGAGCTAATGGGTAGATTAATCCAAAGAAAGCGCAAGAGCCTCAGCCAAGTTTGTGCAGGTCCAGTGTCTGGTGGTGTTGGAATGTCCCCTCCAAATTGTATACTTTTGTTCCACCAATGACTCAGGAGGAGCCTCAGTGTTTGTTGGGCTTTGAATTTGGTGTCCACTACTCAAACCCATTCATGGGTGCTCCACATGCTTCTAGCTTTAACTGGTCGAAGAAAAAGAAAGGCCTCTCCCTCTGCTCCGGCTGCAGTGCCTTCTGAAGGGAGGGAGAATGGGCTCAGTTTTGAGGCAGATCAGGATTTTGTATTAAACCAGGATTTTTGAGCAAACCATGCTTGCCCTCTTCAGAAAGTACCTATTCTTTCAACTCACCACGGGGCTACTTGAGGTAAAAGCAAATGAAAGAAAACCGTGAAGACCTCAGATAGGCTCCCTCAGGGCCTTCTCAAGTTCTCAGAAGGGAGGGGTGGCATGTAAGCTGTCATACCTGGAAACAAGTTCACAGACAACGTATTTGTAATTTACCATGGGGATTTGTGTTAGGGTCCTTGAAGTCGCCTGGCCCACTCCTCAGTCCATTATACACGTATCCTCAGCACTTAGCCTGACACATAGTAGACGAAAAAGGAACAAAAAGCAAATAACATCCTTGGAGAAATATTGATTTAATCGGTTTTTAAAAAGACACTGCAACATTTATAATGAGCATTCTTTGCAAATAACCATTAAAAAATATAAGGTATGTATACAGTATCAGGATTCTTGTTACAAACAATGGAGACTGGTTCTTTCAAGAAAAAAAGGACATTGGATAGCTCAAAGGAGGTGTTAACCAAGCGTTCAGTAGGTCAGAAAGGAGGGTGGCACTATGGATTTAAGCAGCGAGAGATCGAAACTTCCTTTATAGGAAGTTTCCGATGAGCGACTTGGTTTCATTCATTTCTCCCAAACCATTTAGAGAAGGGGCAATTCCCCAAAGAGCAAGCTTTCTGTTCAGGAAATAGGAGGCATTGTTGTCCTGTAACCACTGGATTGCTGCACACACACAGAGCTCACCTGGATCAAGTCCCTATGTAAGAAGTGAGACCTCTGTTGAGAAGTAGCTGCTGGTGTGTGTGGGGGGTGGGGGTGGGGGTGCTATGTGCTTTTATCAAGCTGACTAAACAAAACCAGCAGTCTACTGTACATAGACAGCTGAGCTTTGAATGTTCATATATGTATTTTTTTCTGTAAAACCTATACTCCCATAATTTATGTTGATTATTAGTGCTTCTGATAGGAATAAAGTATTGCCACATGCTCATATTGGGCATGTAAAAGTTGGCTCTGAAAAATTACCATCAGAAATAGCTACAGAAGCAGGAAAGGTTTCATAAGCTAGAATTTATTCCTTTGAGTTCTGTTTTTGTTTCATATTTTGGTTCTTTAAGCTCCTTTATCTGTCGCTACTTTTGCCAATTTAATCAGAAAAATTGCTGAGTGGTTTGGGCATATATTAGGTGCTTGGTACATATTGTCTCATTTCAAAGGAAGAAAATTAATGGAGTTATATCTCTTTGGAGTCTAAAAACGTGTGAATGCTAATTATATTTATTGATGGTTTGGGGGAGATTGTATGGGAAATGCTACATGAAGTTGTTTTCAGTCCATGTAAGCCTTATTTCTTCCCTTCGTTTATAAGAAAAGCATGAGGCTCCAGTCTGAATCCCAGCTACTGCCCAGGCTAGGACGGGTGAGCTGATGATCTGGCAAGGCAGGACCAGGGCAGGGCCTCCTAGGTGTGCCCTTAAACTCATTCTGAGCTAAGAGCATTGGTAGAACAGAGTGGACCCAGTTCTAAGGCTTCACGTCAGGAAACTCAGCTTAGTGCCTGGTCAGTCTATTCCGTTTGTCCTCACCCTGGCCCAAGGACATGTGTCTACATCTTAGACATGGAGTGTACAACCAGAATGAACTGTTACCAAAATGCCTGCAAGCCCCTCAGCACATGCAGCAGTGATTGGCATCTAACAACGTATGGCAATACGGGGAGTAAGGCATTCCCCCCCAGGTTTCTAAATCTCAGCATCCAGCTTTGGCATCCTGAGGGGACTGTGGCCTTAGTGGGGTGCTTGGGACCCAGCAGGAGAATGAAATGCTCCTTGAGAAAGGCAGAGACCATGGAAAGCAGAGGCAGCTCAGGATACCCTTTAACACAGAGACTCCCAGAAATTCTTGGGAGGGACAGATACTTTGTAATGAAAAAGTTTGGCAAGTGCCAATTTAATAGGAGTTATTGAAATGAACTCTCATTTTGAAAAAGGCTGGTGAAGCTTGGAATTTTCAGGAGGTGACAATGACTTACCACCAAAATGTAGAGCTCAATTTTTCCCCAGAAAGGTAATGGTCTGCAGGCATCCACACTGGTCCTCTCAACACTCTGGCCCTGACACATGGGCACAGATGGCCAGTGGGCATCACCTGTGGAACACTTTGTAGACAAGAAATCATATCTTTTTTTGTGGCTAAGAACTGAACTAAGAATATTGTATCGTTCTCTTTAGTATCATTAATCCACTGATGCAAACAGCCAAACAGCACATGTCCTCTTCATTACTCTTGAGACTTCTGACTCTTCTGCCATTAGAGATAGGCTCCAGTTTTACTGAAAGAAAAATCTCAAAATCGGGGGTTTAAAATAAAGTAAGAAATGTAGTAAACATGCTCTGTCTCTGTTCTCATCTTAAACCTGATTTAGAATTCATCCCTAATAATGAAAGAAAGTGTGGTGTGCCATCTGGATACTAGCATCACGAAAGGGAGAGATGTTATTCTTATTTGTGAATTCAAAGCTGCAGTTGGACTATTGACATTAACTATGGGCTTTGGACTCCTCTTTAATCAAATCAGCTTCCCCAGTTAAATTGACTGCTTTTATTAAGTTACAATTAAATAGCTTCCAGTTAATACAAGAACATGAACATCACAAGTGCACTGCTGTCAAGTTAAAAGGCCTGTGTAAAAATTCTGCAGCCAGGTTATTCACAGGGACACTAAACAGCCACCAGCCTGTTTATTTTGGTTTTATCAACAGAGATTCTGACTTGGTGAGCTTACAAGCATAGGCCTTTTAATATTAATAGCTTCCTAGGAATCTGAATTTTTGCTTTCAATGCCAAATAATATCTGGAAAACATGCTCACTTTTGTGTTTTCTTAGAAATTCTAAGAACTGGCCCAGATTCATGTGATAGTCATTCCTTAATCCGTAGTCACCATGGGCCTCAAGGAGTAATTCTTCAAAAGAATGGAAGAGTCTCAGATCCTCCCCATTTCCTTCGGTTTCGATACTTTCAGCATGCTTACAGGAAATGTGTTTCCAATTGGGATACCTGATCGTGTGCCAGAACTCCTCACAGTGCTCTTTGAAGCCTTCCACACAGATTATACCAGGCTTTCCTGTCATACAAAATCCAGTCACATCTAACCTTTTCCCAGCATCTAAAATCTTCTTCCTTAGGTCCTGCTGATATATGTGATGGCTGTAGATCCACATTCGGAGAAATATGTTCTTGACCGGCTTTGCTTGTATAGATGGTTCATAAACAAGCTTTCTGTTCAGGAAATAGGAGGCACTGTTGTCCTGTAACCACTGGATTGCTGCACATACACAGAGCTCACCTGGATCAAAAGTCCCTATGTAAGAAGTGAGACCTCTGTTGAGAAGTAGCTGCTGTTGTCTGTCAAGCTCAGATGACCGTCCAAACAGCTGCAATGCTACATAGGGATAGCTGTGAGGCATGGTTACTTGCAAATCAACTTTCACCTTAAAATGGAAATCAAATAGATTTAAGTACCATAAAATCACCAAAGCTAGTTTATCAGTAGCAACAGTATGATTTTATGAAGTATAATAGTTATTGCTACGATTGGCATCTGTGTGCCAGACACTGTACTAAGTACTTTACACTATTCCTTCCATTTATTTATACATTCATTTATCCCAGTATTTATCAAACACCTAACCATGTGCCAGGTACCCTATGCTAGAATAAAGAAGCGAAGACACCATTTCTACCCTGATGAAGTCTAGAGCCTAGTGAAGGAGACAGACATGAAACAAATAATTATGCATAGCAAGTATTGAATTTCAGTGGTGAGAAGCATTACCATGGAAGAGTACAGGGACCCAATGAAATGCGTAAACAGGGGGAATGAATCCAGTCTGGGGAACCAAGACATCTCCTTGGGGGAATGACAAAGGATGAGTAGGAAATAGAAGAGTGGCTCTCAAGTGCCTAGTCTACTTATTACCTGTGCTATGCTAATGCTGGAGATAAGTGGGTCAGAAGAAGAAGGTAAATTCATTTTTAGTGTTTAGATTTCTATCTATTTGCTTTCTGTGTTAGGGTACCACCAAAGAAACAGCCATTCACCCCTTAAAAGCCAGTTTTGCTAAAGGCCACATTTATATTTGTGAAAATCACATATGTACAAGAGAGCCCATACTATAATAGTTGGATTGGTAAAAAACTGGATGACTGAGCAGAATAATAATGGTAGTGAAATGTTTTTTAATAAAAAAAAAACAATACTAGGTATATTTGTTAAAAGGTGTGCATGTTCATGTAAAATTCAGGATGTTTACTGAAGACAATTTACAGGGCACTCGTATTTTACGTATTTTGCTTTCAAACAAGGAATGGAAATATCCTGGAATATCTTGTTTGTTCAAACTGAAAGCTCATGTTCCAAGTGTTTCCAATAAAAACGAGGCACCTGATAATTAAAACAACTCAAGGCGCTTACCTTGGGCTCCTCAATCTGGAGTGTAATCACAAATTCAATTTTGGGGGGCAGCGCCTCCCTTGTGCCTTCCAGGTATCTTTTTATAGTCGTCAGCGCATTTACATCTTCCAGTTTCACTTCTCCTTGGTTGGGAAACATAGACAACAGCATTTCCATCTCCAGCAGCTGGAGCTGCAGGCACTCTTGGACAGAAGCGGAGGACATGTTGCCTAGGAATCAACCTGCCAGGAAAACTGGAGAGGCCCAGGGACGCTGGGTTTGTCAGTCCGCAGTGCCCAGCGAGATCTCCCCACGTTCCCTTTGCGCGGGAGCAGTTTTGCAGGAACACCGGACACTGAGAGCTGGGGGTACACACCGGGACACTTACACTTTTCTGCTTTACCTCCTGGATCCCAAATCTAGCATGTACAGCATCCCCAAGGCACTTCCTTAGAATTCAGATTCTCAGTCCCCCCCCCCCCCCCCGCTTCCGATCTGGAGCCGGGATGTGGACTTCCAACAAGTGTTCCCAATTATTCCGTTGCGGGTGGTTGGCAAACACCTGCGGATGCACAGCAAGCCTGGGTTTGGGGGAAGGCAAGGGGCCCAGCGGGAATCCTCCCAGGTCCCCGGCGTGGGCGGAGCTGGACTCTGCGGGCAGGGAGGCCCGCAGTGCTCCCTGCGGGGGGTGGGGGGAGGTTGGGGGGCTTTGGTTTCCTGGCTCTGGGGTCTCGTGGGCCCAGCCGCCCCCAACGTCAGAAGTCGTCCCTCTGCCTCAGCCCCCAGGGTCCCGGATGGTCCTTTCCGCCTCTCCCGGGAGCTAGCGGGCCCGGGGCGGCGTCAGAAAGCTCCGGACGATTTGGACCCATTTGCCTCTGCCCCGAGGGGTCTAAGTTTAAGCAAGGGGGGAATGGGAGGGGGGAAATGCTACAGTTACATAAATAAAATGAGGTTTCGTGTCAATCTGGGCGGAGATGGGCGGGGCGGAGGCCCAAGAAGGCTTCCCGGAATCCAGAGGTTTGGGAGATGAACCCCGAGCATGGAGAAGCGGCGCGGGATATCAGGTGCTTGTCCCTGTGACCGAGGCCACCTTGTCAGAGACTCAAATCGGCGCTGGCATCCCCCATCCGGGACCCTAGGATTCCCAGCTTCCCACAGACACGGGATCTACAACCCCCTCCCGCCCCACCACCCAAATTTGGAGGCGGGGCTGGGTATGTTCTGGCCGCAGTGCTCGGACGGCTCGCGACCCTCGGCTGCAAGTCCCGGGCCACCGCGGAGGCCTCACCCTTCGTGGTCTTTCGGGGAACTCAGCCCCAAGCCCGCTCCGACCCCGGATCCGCAGTTCCTGCAGGCGCGCGGGCGGCTGGCGGCGGGCGGGGGGGCGGGGCCAGCGAACCCTCCCCCGCCGTGATTGGCCGGGGGGCGTGGCGACGTGCCGGAAGCCACGCAGGGCCACGTCTGCGGGTTCCGAGAGCGCCCGGGTGGTACCAGGCGCGCCGCGAGGCAGCTTCTCCGCTGGGCGCGGGCGAGGGCGAGTCTTCCGGCCGAGGTGAGGGGGCCCCGAGGCTGGGCGGCGGCGAGAGGGCACGTTCGGTCCCCGGGGCTTCGGCTGACCGCGGGCCGGTGGGTGGGTTAACGGACTGACCAACCTGCTGCGCGCAGGACACACCCACCCGCCACGGTGCCTGGGAGCGGGCGGGCCGGCCCGGGGGTCCCGTGCCGGGCGGCGCGTCCACGGGCCCGGGCGGGGGTCTCGGGGCCTCGGGCCGGAGGAGAAGGGGACAGCCCGGGTGCTGACGATGGAATGGAGGGGGGGGGGACACGCTGAGCTTTTTCAGAGTGGACCCTGGACTTGGAAGTACTTTCAACAAAAGCGTTCACGTACCCATTCAAGTCGTTTCAGCACGTGAAACGCGTGAAGGGGTGGACGCATCTTATCTTAGTAATAATAATAAAAAGACTTTTTGGACTTACAGGGCTGGTTTACGCCCGATGAATAACCGTGATACATTACCCACGGGTCAGTTTTTAACAAAACGTGGTCATGCTTGGGAAAGAGGCTTGATCACTTTGGACCGGACTAAGTCAGCTTGGCGAGCGCCAGTTTTCTTCCAACCGAACAAAACGTTTTCCACCATTCCCTTTAACTTTTGTTCATTGAAGCAATTAAGGACCATAAAGGAAACAAGATACAGGCACACCTCGTTTCAGAGCGCCGCACAGCTGTGTTTTACAAGCGGAAGGCAAGGTCCTCCGCCAGCCGAAGGTTGACTGGCTCAGCTGGCGGTGCTGCCCACCGCGGCGGCCTGGAGGCGACCCGCACCTGCCAGGTTTGCCCGGGAGGCGGGCAGCCGGGGGCTGCTGCTCCTCTCACGGCTGATTGGAGGTGGGGCTGACCCAGGGACTGAGCAGTGCACAGCTGAGGCGGGAGCCCCAAGTTCCACCGGGAATGGGACTGTCCCAGAGGAGGACGTGGCCAAGCGGACTAAGAAAAGTTAGAGGGCTAAGGGCCGATGTTTGATTTTTAAAATTAAAGGTAAAAGGAAGATGTTAGTTTCAGAGCTTCCTTTCTTTCCTTCCTTTCCTTTTCCTCCCTCCCTCCCTCCCTCCCTCCCTCCTTCCTTCCTTCCTTCCTTCCTTCCTTCCTTCCTTCCTTCCTTCCTTCCTTCCTTCCTTCCTTCCTTCCTTCCTTCTCCAGGGATATGTTCATTAATGAGAGAGAGAGAGAGAGAGAGAGAGAGAGAGAGAGAGGGGGAGGAAGGAAGAGAAAGGGGGAGGGGGAGAGAAACATCAGTTGCCTCCCATATGCACCCAACAGGATGGAAACGGCAACCTAGCTGTGTGCCCTGGACCAGAATCAAACCCTAACCCTTTTTGGTGTGTGGGAGGGTGCTCCAACCAAGGGAGCCACCTGGCTGGGCCAGAGTTTAACTTAGAAGTGTGTCCTGACTCTCCCTTATGAAAATGGAACCACCCCCTGTAAGGTATTGGAGAGGAAGGAGACTGTTAGCCTTTTTCATCTGGGAATAGTCTCCGTAGGCTGGGAAGAATTACAAAAGAGCTGCACAGATTTCCCACATGTTCTGGGTATGTAGGTCCAGTCCCCTTGAGAGTACGACCTTGGGCTTTAGTGTCATCAGTTACCCATCGTGAATTTAGCTCATTTAACTGAGGCCCAGGCCCAAGCTGTTCCACTTGTGAAATGAGGTGATTTTTTATCTTGTAGGGGTCTAGGAATCTTGCTGTGGAATCTTCATTTTAGTTGAGAGTGGACCATTTTAAATTCAACCCAGGTCCAGGGATATCCCTAGAGCCAAAATGGGAGATGAGTTGTGAAATAATCTGACCCCTGCCCTGGAGTGGACAATATAATTGGGGCAAGATTTTCTAGGTACTACCAACTCCCAGGACTTATTCTGTCAATCTTTTCTCTCTTAAAAAATGGTTCTTTGGTCCTAACCGGTTTGGCTCAGTGGATAGAGCGTCAGCCTGCAGACTGAAGGGTCCCAGGTTCAATTCCAGTCAAGGGCATGTACCTTGGTTTCGGGCACATCCCCAGTAGGAGGTGTGCAGGAGGCAGCCGATCGATGTTTCTCTCTCATCGATGTTTCTAACTCTCTGTCCCTCTCCTTTCCTCTCTGTAAAAAATCAATAAAGTGTATTTTTTTAAAAATGGTTCTTTGGGGAGGTTCAAAATGAGGCATGCCTATTTGGGGTGGCAGTTTTTGAAGCAAATGGTCCTTGAAAGATTTCTTAATATGCCTGAAAAATATTCCTTAATTTTGTAGACATGGATTTAGATGCTGTTACAAAACACTCAGCATTACATGCCAAGCCCAGTGGACTCATTCTTCAATATGGGACTGCTGGATTTCGAACAAAAGCAGAACATCTTGATCATGTCATGTTTCGCATGGGCTTATTAGCTGTTCTGCGGTCAAAACAGACAAAATCTACAATAGGAGTCATGGTAACAGCATCACACAATCCTGAGGTAATGCATTTAGTTCTCTGATCAAGCAAACCTTTATTTACAAGACCAAACCTTAATGTGTTGAGCAGTTTGACCTAGTGTTCAAATTCTAATTCTAGGAATGGGCCATCACGTTGTTTTGTGCCTTTGGATGTGAAATAGCTTTTTCTTAATGAGTGGTCATATGGCTCATGATTCATTAGAGGGTGTGGAGAGAATGAAATGAGTCTGTTATTTTTGGGGGGAGTGTCCACATTAGAGAAATAACAGAATGTCCTTCCAAATTAGTTGCCACAGTATCAGTAATAAAAAATCTTACCTCTGTTACTTTAACAGAAATTAGAGAGATTAGAAGCAAGGTGGGGAAAGGGCAAACGTTTGCAAAGACTTAGTGCATTTTGAAATTTTTCAGACAGGTTTTTTTAATAGCTAGGGAATAGTTTCTTGTTCTGAAGAAACAGCCAAACAGGAGGCTCCAGGGATCCAAAAGTGAGCTCTGGACAAAATGTTGATGAGGCTCATGGTAGTGGTGTTTATGACAAGTTTTTATCAAAGGAGTGGAAGCCTGCTGTATGGATTTGTGCACATTGAAAGGAAATTAATTAGGAGGTGGCACCTGGGGTGGTGCTGGGGCTCAAAGGGTGTCTGTGAAGTGAGCAGGGTCCCTCCAGCAGGTGGGGTCCCTGGGCCTGGCCTGCAGGGATTAGGCTAAAACCAGGAGTCTGATACCCCCTGAGGGGTCCCAGAGTGCGAGATGGCACTCTGCAAAGTTGCTGTCGCTCAGCAGCTCCTGTGTTGAGCATCTGCCCCCCTGTGGTCAGTGTGCATCATAGCTACCCGCGAGTCACTTAGCCTTTTATAAATATAGATTCCTTTTGATACAACTAAACTTTTATTCTGTGGCTCACTAACACGGGTGAGGTAAAAACAGTTGTGTGTATGCGAAACACAATTTATTCTTGTATTATTATTTATTAATTATTGTATTATTTCCCATATGAACAACTGTAGACCTACTTTTGCCCCACCATGTACATGATTTGAATAATATGCTTCTGTTTGGTTACTATGGCATGAGATTTTTGCCTTGGTAGCTAAATCAAAAGTATGCTAAAGCTATGTAGGATTGTAACCTCTTCCCCCAAAACACGAGGACTTTGCTTGTCCAACTTATAAATGTGCATTATTATAAATGCATGTCTAAATTTCTGTAATTTATTAATGATTTGTAGGCAGAACCTCATATTTATTGCATTTCTTAAAACAATTCTGAGCTGTTTCCTTCGGTTGACATTCACTGTAAACCAGCAATCGCCAACCTTTCGGACCATACGGACCATTAGTGTTCTGTGGACCACCGGTTGGCGACCGCTGCTCTAAACTGTACTTTTTTTCCCCCCAGAAATTTGAGCAGGACAGAATTAGGAGTCAGTTTTCAGCTTCTGTGCCACCCACTGGTTGACACACTGGCCAGGATGTGCTTGGAATCGAAAGTAATCGTGAGAAGGAGTTCTAGGCCCTCGCTCTGCTCCCGCTGTGCCTTAGTTAACGGGTGGTTAAAGCACAGATGGCAGCCATTTAAAACTAGTGTAGTCTATTGGGTGAAAGAGTCAGATGGACTTAATGTTTTACTATCAGCACTGACACTTCTTGGCTGTATGAACATAAGCAAATAACTTGATCTGAATCTTCGTTTTGTCAGATTAGAATAATAATGGGGTCATTAGGTTGGTGTGTGGGGTCATGAAGATCTACTGAGCTAATGAGTACAAAACACCTAGTCTAGGGCCTGGCATTCGGTAAGGGTCACTGGGGAAGCTCTCAGCCATCCCTGTCTTTTGTTGGGAAAAAGCAGCTGGAGTTTACTTCCTCAGCTCACCCTTTGAAGATGCACAGATGCTCATGTGCTATACCAATAGTTGAAGGTTAATAACTAAGACTTTCTACATTCTTAACTAAACATCATTATTCATTACCCACTTTATTGAATATATGCTGTGGCTCTCCCCTTATGTTTGAAATACTAGCAGGTGAAAGAGTACATGGTTGTTTATAAATAAAAAGTTTTTACCATAAAAAAAAGATGCACAGATGGCTTATCAGTTGTTTTCTTTTAAGGAAGACAATGGTGTCAAATTGGTGGATCCTTTGGGTGAAATGCTGGCACCTTCCTGGGAGGAACACGCTACCTGTTTGGCAAATGCTGAGGAGCAAGATGTGCAGAGAGTGCTGCTGGACATCAGCGAGAAAGCTGCCGTGGATCTGCAGCAAGATGCCTTCGTCGTGATTGGTAGAGATACCAGGTGACCATCGAGTTAGTGGTGCAGGCAGCTTTGGGAACTCAGTATAAGTGATTGTAACAGTTTTGGTACCATGATAAGTGGAAAGAAAGACAGAACTGCCCCGGGAGGCTTCTCCCCTACCTGGCCTTTTTGGGAGACACAGTGACTAAGTCAGCACTACAGCTTGGGCTTGGGAGTCAGAACACCAACTCCAACACTTACTATCCACTTTATCCTTTGGGCGCTTCCCTTTGCTCATCTATAAAATGTTGATGAGAAGGCCTAACACAGGGTTTTTGTGAGGATTACGTGAAATAATTTATGCAAAATAATACATTTCCTGGCACGAGAGAATTAACAAATGTCTCCTCCCTGTACTTCTGGGTTTACTTTTTCCCCTGTAAAGTAAGAACACATGATTTTAACTCATTATTTTTAGAGATATATTTTATAATCCCGTGTTGTTGGCCCTTATATTTATATTATTTTCCCATGCTGGAGTTCACTGTAAAATATTAAGTTTATTTCTACAAATTTGTCCTATTTGGCAGCTTTTACCTTCCTTTACAAAAAGATTTTTTTGTAAAATGTTAGATTAAAAGTGTGCTTTGAAACAAGCATTCACATTTATATAAGATTTGGTTTAAGCCAGAGATGCTTTCTAAAGGAAATTTTTACTCCATTTCTTATTGCTTTGCACCAGTGTTTTACCCTTAAATGTGTTATCAGAGGGACTTCCATCTATCACTGATTCCATGACCACTGGTATGTATAGGTAGCAGAAATAGCCAGGTGACTTATGTTCTGAAGCAAATGATCTCACAATAAAGCCATCCACATGTATTTGCCTCTTGCCTATTAACTAGTTAAAATGATACAGAACATCTTTTTCTACAAGGCAGTTATATATTACTTTATTTTCAGATAGGTAGATAATTTGTTCTTATGTTTTAAAATGAAAAGTGAGTTCTATTTCCTTGATACTTTAATACCCAATGCTGCAGTATTAGTTACTGCTCTTAGGCAGTATGTGTAGTTATTGTCAAACTTGACAAGGTATTTGGGTATGGTGTAATTAGTGCATCCTTTATATCTATTTTCTAAATTCATTTAAAAGCCAGTATCTTTCCAAGAAATAACATTGTAAAAGACTTCTCATACTCTACCCAAATTATTTTTTTCAGAGTTTTCATACTTGACAGGTTTCAGTTCAAATATAATGACCTTATTATTCTGATATTTGTAGCGCATAATTTCAGCATTAGCTTTCAGAACTAGCCACCTACCTGTTGGTTTCTGGATGGGAGGTACTATTTTTCCTCTTTTGTCTCCTAGGCCCAGCAGTGAGAAACTTTCGCAGTCTGTAATAGATGGCATCACTGTTTCAGGCGGTCAATTCCATGGTATGTAGTTATCTTAAGTTGTAAATTAATTTAATATTTAGAAAACATTTTTAAAAATGATAAAAGTAATACATATTTATTTTTAGAAAGGTTTGAAATTACAGATAAAGTTTTTTAAAAATGAACTTCAGGATATAAAATACTAGTCTTTAAAATTAAAAAAAAATTTTTTCTGGGCATGCATATTTTATTTTATGTATACATTACATGTAGGAAGCATCTTAAACAGCTGTCTTTAGTAAGGCTGAACTTCTTGATATAAAACTCCTTGAAGTTACTTGAAGTCTATCCTAGGGAGCTTTTGTCAATATCAGGTATTCATTCCCTAATGGCTGATCACGTGTGGAATCAGCTGTTGTCTGTCATGTAGGTATGGAAAGTATCTTTGGTGTACTTGTAATCATGATTTTAAGTTTTGACAAGTGGTTTGGGGTTTTTCCCCCCTATTTTTAACAAATGAGGAAGTATTAAATGCAACAAAATGGAGGCTAGAATCCTCTTCTTATATAGGTTGGGCCCCTTGTGAATACAATGAACCCATTGTGCTTGGAGGTGAATTTTCCTAGTGTTAGATTGTTGTCATTTAAAAATTTCTTCTCTTCACCTTTTCAGCCTCCTTTCCAGATCCTGTGTCTTCCCTTCCTTCACAGATAACCTGGCTTCTTCCAATAGTACACCTAGCTCACTTCTCTCTTTGCTCCTGTAGTCGTTACTTCGCCTACTGCAGGCCAGTCTCCATCCTTGCCCCTCCAGTGAAAGGCCTCCTGACACTTACCTGAATTCTAATTGTCAAATCCAGTGGGTGTTATAAGAGTGGGGATTTTTAACCTGGGCCCGGGACCTGCGGGGGGTGGTGGTGGTTGGTTAAGCTGCCTACACCCTGCATCCCTGTTAATACAGTATGCAGAGTGTTGCCTGCACACACACTTAGTTTCTGGGGAGAGGGCTCATAGCTTTTGTGAGATACTCAAAGGGATCTAACCTAAAAATAACTTTTAGAATTTATGTTTTGAAATTTTTATTTCAGTCTGTGTCTTGGCAGCTGTCCATAATTTGGCCTCCCTCTTTCTTTAAGCTTCCGCTTCCTTGGCCACTGTTCCTTGTTGGTCTTCTCTGCGTGCTCCTCTACCCTCTCTCTTAATGTGGCCATACTTCGCTTCTCTCTCTCACTCTGAGTGTTCATCTTTACCGCCATAGCTCCAGCTACGTATATTCTTTTATTTACCCATTTATTTATTCATCAAACATTTCTGAATGCCTGTTTTTACAACCCTTCAGTAGTCTGTATTTCACTGTTTCAACCCATAGTAAGAAACCCATTTGGTATTATGACTGTGTATGTGTGCTTGTATGTGTAGCTGAGATAAAAGTTTCCATACATACGACTTACCCATACTACACGATGTGCATTCATCTATTGCTTTAGAAAATGCAGACATGCAGTGGCTCAGCCTGCAGTGTGCAATGCGTTGGTCTGAATGACGCCCCATTAGGTGGCTGCCCCTGCTTTACATTCACTCTGCCCAAAACTGTGTTCTTCCTAGAATGGTTATTTTCAACATTTTGATTCTATCTCTAGAAGCATCACTTTTTTACTGTTTTATTTTAGAAAAAATTGAGCGCTTTTTTTTTTTAACCTTCATTTCTCTCCAGCTTCAGTGTATTTCAGGAAACAAAAGATTAATGCAGCTACAGCACAGGAGCTTTGGGGGAAGCTACTGGAAGATAAGATTAGGGAGATGAGCAGGGGCCAAGTCATTCCAAGCCTTAGAGGTCATGGTAAAGATTTGGGTTTTAGTCCAGATGCAGTGGGTCTCCACCAAAGGATTTAAAGGCAGTCACTGGCTATTGTGTAGCGAGAGATAGGAAAGTTGTAAGGAAAAGAGACCAGTGAGGAAACTGTGCAGAAGTTTGTGCAAGAGTAATGATAGCAAGAGAAATGGAGGAACTTGAAATTAACATTTAATCCAAAGGATTTTGTGATGTGATGAGGATAGAGCTGTGAAGAATGGTTTCTATGTTTTTGGGTTGATCACTGGAATAGAGGGGTTATGCTTTTTATTAACTGTAAAAAGTCATTTAGTGAATGTTTATTTGGTAATTTTGATATTGGTCATAAAATTTGTTTCATCCTTTAGTATGCCTTTTGGAATAGTTTTTCTCTTCCTTATACAGTTCTCCTTAGACTTAAGCTTTTACTTATTTTGGGGGTTTCTCCATCTCCTCTCATCTAATCCTTATACCACAGCCAAGAACTTAAATACTTTTTGCCTTCAGTGCAGACTCTAGTGTATGACTTTTGAAGACTGTTGACAGATTTCATGAATGAATATTTATTGGATACTGGCCTATCCCTGCTATCTATTTCTCCTGTTCCTTGCTCGTGTTGCCTTTTTTTGTGTGTTTAGATTTTTTACTATAAGCTATTTTTCTTGAAAAACAAATTATTTGTGGGGCATTTTTGAGGTTTATGGTGAACGCAGTTTAATGTTTGCTTCTGCTGGGAGTACTACCTGGCTGGTTAATGACAAGGTTCTTTTAGACCCGTGTGGTTATGGGAATTTGGGTTGGAAATCTATGGGAGGCATGTGATTGTGGCTATGTTCTTTAGCTGTGGGTTTTCCCTCCGCTGTGCTGAGTTCTAAGACAGCTTTTCTGGGAGGGGACTTTTGACTTATTTTTTTTTACTCCTCACCCCAGGAGAAGTTTATTGATTTGAGACAGAGAGAGAAACATTGATTGGCTGCCTCCAGTAGCCACTCTGACCAGAGTTCTAACCCACAACCTAGGTACGTACCCCAACTGGGAATCAAGCCTGCCACCTTTCTGGTGTACAGGATGACACTCCAACCAACTGAGCCACGCAGCTGGGTCTTGCTCACATTTATTTTTTTAATTTATTCTTGAAAGTATTACATATGCCCCCCACCCCGCCATTGTCCTCTCCCAGCCCCCCTGCATTGTCTGTGTCCATTGGTTATGCCTCTATGCATACAAGTTCCTTGGTTGATCTCTTCCCCTCCATGACTCACTTTTGCACTGAAGAATAGGCCTTTGGGGCCTCAGCTTTATGAGGGCCTGGCCTTCTACTGGGTTCCCCCTTTTAGAACAACATGGACTTTCTTTGCACTGAAAACCATAGCTCAATTTCAAGTTTTGAGGAATGTCCAGAGAATAAACTAGTTTCCTTGGCTCTAATTGTGGAGTTCTTCTGTTTAAATAGATTTTGGCCTACTTCCTCTACAACTTGCTGGCACTGCAGTTACTTCTAAAAAGAAATTTTTAATCTGGCATTTCTGGTTGTTTGTAGGAGTGTTCATCTGAATTATGTAGTTTGCAATGTTACTGGAAATGTAACTCAATTACACCTTTTCTGTACTGCTCTGTGTTTTTTTTATTTGTCTATACCAGGGGTGGGCAAACTTTTTGACTCGAGGGCCACAATGGGTTCTTAAACTGGACCGGAGGGCCGGAACAAAAGCATGGATGGAGTGTTTGTGTGAACTAATATAAATTCAAAGTAAACATCATTACATAAAAGGGTATGGTCTTTTTTTTTTTTTTAGTTTTATTCATTTCAAAAGGGCCGAATGGCGGACCGTAGTTTGCCCACGGCTGGTTTAGAAGCTCTGTCAGGAATGGGGATAAAGACCAAATACATATTTCTTACTATAAATTACAATGTGACATGCACTTGTAATGATTTTAGTGGATATTTTTGCTTTTTAAAATTTAGCATTTTGCGTTTTCTGAACTGTATTTTGTCACCTTCAGTTCCTTCAGTATGAATCCATTTAAACTTTTCTTTATTAAGAAATGTGCTACATTGCTTTCTTTCCTTCTGTGACAGATTACGGCTTGCTGACAACACCGCAGCTGCACTACATGGTGTACTGCCGGAATACCCAGGGCCAGTATGGAAAGGCAACCACAGAAGGCTACTACCAGAAGCTCTCCAAGGCCTTTGTGGAGCTTACCAAACAGGTGAAAACTTGAATGTTAATTACATAGTTTGTCACTTGTCCTTTTTCCAAAAATTCGGCATATCATTTTCTTTGCAGGACTACACAAATTCTGGTCCTTGTATCCTAACTGTGTGTTGGCATTTACTTGGCAAGGCATGTAACATCCTTAAATCACTGGGGGAACAAACATGGTGGTTTTCTTGTGGTTATAAGTATTCATTCAGATGAGCTTACTCTTTTTTTTTTTTTTAAATATATTTTTATTGATTTTTTACAGAGAGGAAGGGGAAGGGATAGAGAGTTAGAAACATCGATGAGAGAGAAACATCGATCAGCTGCCTCCTGCACACGCCCCACTGGGGATGTGCCCGCAACCAAGGTACATGCCCTTGACCGGAATTGAACCTGGGACCCTTCAGTCTGCAGGCTGACGCTCTATCCACTGAGCCAAACCGGCCAGGGCGAGTTTACTCTTAAATAGGTGCTATTGATATCACACTTGAGGCATCTTACTGTTGAGATTTTCTTGTTAAGGAAATTGGCATGTTAAACCTGGATGAGATTTAAGGAGCTTAATTCATTTTTTTTTTAAAATATATTTTATTGATTTTTTACAGAGAGGAAGGGAGAGAGATAGAGTAAAAACATCGATGAGAGAGAAACATCGATCAGCCGCCTCCTGCACACCCCTCACTGGGGATGTGCCCGCAACCCAGGTACATGCCCTTGACCGGAATCGAACCCGGGACCCCTCAGTCCGCAGGCCGACGCTCTATCCACTGAGCCAAAACGGTTTCGGCGAGCTTAATTCATTTGATCAATAAATATTGAGTGTATGTTATTGTCAGGCACAGCAAACCAAAACAAAGCCCTTGCTCTCATAGAATTTATATTCTGGGATGAGGATGGGTAGGAGAGGAGACTGTCAATTAGAAAAAAACAAACAAAAATGCCCCATGGTGTTATATACTATGAAGAGAATGAGAGACGTTTTACTGCTCGTTCCCACCTTTGAAAGACTGTCATGTGACATAGACTATATTATTTTTAAGGAACCCTGCTTTATTGAGGCTAAATCTTAGAAAGCTTGACAAAAAAAAAAAATAAAAAAATTATGAGATGGCCTAATTAAATTACAGTACCCAGAGAGAGAGAGAAAGAAACAGCGGTTCACGTGTTAACAGCTGTGGACCAGCTAACAAGAGACTGCTCACATTAGCAGGTGTCTTTTGGAACTTCAGATTAATTTCCAGGTGCTATGCCTGCAATTGTTCTAAAGAGAGAATAGCCAGGCATTTTTGAACCCCAGGAGCCTCTGCCTCTTATTTAACATGAACTTCCCACTTGCCCATAACCTATCCAAGGGAGCAAACACTTTTGACTTGGACTCTGTGCCTATCCAGAACTGGCCCGCTTCACTTCTCCCATCCCTTTGTCTATAGCTAATGTAAACCC
The DNA here is from genome assembly GCF_963259705.1 of Myotis daubentonii. Classification (NCBI taxonomy): domain Eukaryota; kingdom Metazoa; phylum Chordata; class Mammalia; order Chiroptera; family Vespertilionidae; genus Myotis; species Myotis daubentonii. Next base: position 57,318,891 of record NC_081845.1, read on the forward strand.
CTATAAACCACTAAAGACACTTGCGCAACTCTGGGACGACAGTGTCATGTCTGTCTTTTCTATCTGGCTATGCTGCTGGGGTTTTAGACTCTAACCCCAAGAGCAGTCCTTTTTTTTCTAGCAATGACTTTTAAAAAAGACTTTCAGCTGTGAAAGTAAATTTTTTGTTTAACAAACTCCATTTCCATAAGTCATTCAATCATTGAAACTGTTCCTGTGTCAAAGTGTTTAAAAAAGGGTATTTTAAAATTTTACTTTGATGTTTTATGATTTTCATCTGAATATGTGTGCCCTTTTGTTTCTTGATTTAAAATAGATGAACTGAAATAATGGAAGATGTTTACATATGGGTATGCATGCCTTATGATTCACTCTTACCTTTAGAACTTGAGATTTTCCTCCCTGTGTCTTTCCTTTAAGGCTTTCTGCAGTGGTGACGAATGCCTGTTACTTAAGGTTGACTGTGCAAATGGCATAGGGGCCCTGAAGCTGAGAGAAATGAAAAACTACTTCTCCCGGGGGCTGTCAATTCAGTTGTTTAACGTTGGGACTACAGGGAAACTCAATCATTTATGTGGGGCTGACTTTGTGAAAAGTCATCAGAAACCTCCACAAGGTATGTAAAAAATTTGTTTTTGGAGTTTTGAAACCAATCTCATTTACAAACAGAAGTGGCCAAATGAGGAGCCATGCCTTTGGTTTTTGTGTCACTTGTAGACATCTGGGCACCTTCCTGCTCATCAGTGCCATTCCAAACATGGACTCTGCCTGTGGGTCACAGGACTCCTCACAGCGTGTGGAGTGGGAAAGCAAACTCAGAAATTGGTAACTGGAGAGCTTGTTCACACACTGATTCCTGGGCTCTCCCGCAGAATTTCTGAGTCTGTAGGTCTGGATCGGGTTTGTAGAGCACAGGAATTTGCATTTCTATCAAGAGCCCAGGGCTTTTTGATGATGCTGGTCTGGGGACCACACTTTGAGAATCACTGATCTAAAGAATAGCAATAGGTAAGTAGCGTTATTTTTCATCTTACTGAATTAGACACACTGTGGAAGGAGAATGCTCCTGCTGAATCACGTGTTTCCAGAATCAGTGTTTTCCACAGTGGGCATGTTAGGGGGAGACTGTTCTTCAGATTGTAGTTGTAGTCAGAGGTTTCTTAATTTGGCTGCATTATAGATTCAAAATTGTTAGCCTGGTTTGCAAATGTATTTTGTTTGATCTCTGTGTCTGTGTTTAATTGCGTTAGTTGCCACCATTTATTTTTATTAATTTTTGTTAATTGATTTTAGAGAGACATCGATTTGTTCCCCTAATTTTGCATTCATTGGTTGATTCTTGTGTCTTGACTGGGGATTGAACCCTCAACCTTGATGTATTGGGATGACGCATTAACCAACTGAGCTACCTGGCTAGGGCCATTTTTAAAATGCTTTGATTTCACTTAAATATTGGAATCTGGCTTCTCTTTACCTCATGTCACGTGGACTGGCTGCAGTAGAGTGGCACCATACTAAGACAGGACTGCGTTCTTCAGAATTCTACAGACCTTATCTAGTGACTTCTCACATTTACGTTACTTTATGCCTTACTGTAGTAAGCATTTAAATTTCCAGTTTAACCAATTTAAGCCCCCTTTCATTGGTTGCTAGTTTTGACTACTACTTTACCTGCAGCTCAGTTCTCAGGCCCTGATCTATTGATTCACTAAATCATGAGCTTTTTATCTTGCTGTAGGCACTGGGGCTATAGTATGAACAAACCATAGGCCCTGACTTACATGGAGCTTGTGTTGAACCGTATAGTCAATCTTAAATTCATATTCACTGCCTACTTGCTTCATGTTGCATTGGCAATATGTTGACATCCTTATAGCTAATAAATTTGTAACAGTTGCTGAGGTTTCAATAATTTTATGCAAATTACAGAAACCATTTATCTCTCATGGGCTATAATTCTGTTTTGTTTTTTTAAGTATATTTTTGTTGATTTAAGAGAGGGAGAGGGAGAGATAGAAACATCAGCTTCTTGTTATTGATGGTGTGAACAATAAAAATCATTCCTATCTGAATTAAAGCACATACCTCATCTATTGCTGATTTTTTTTTTATATATATGTAAAGGACATAGTAGGACTAGATAAATTGCATTCAGGAATACCTGTAGCTTTTAAACAACTATATGAGAACCTATGTTGCCAAACCAACTGGCTTATAAAGTGGAATATTATTTTAGCATAATGTCAAGTTCAGCATAGAGTTTGAATGCTTCTTTTTCAGTTAGCTGTGAAAGAATTTACCCTGTAAAAACTACCAATAAGCCCTGCATACTGTTCGAAGATTAAGACACTGGTTTTTATTTGGAAGGATAATTTTAACTATTTCTTGAATAATCATAGTGGACATGTTTACTTGTAACACATAAGACCAGCTGTGATCATATTTTAGTGAAAAAATTTCCATTTACAACTAGAATAAGAAAAAAGCCTAAAACTTTTAATATTGAGTTGTATTCCCGTTTTTTAGACTAAAATGCATTTTTAATTATTCTGTGTACTAGGAATAGAAATGAAACCCAATGAAAGATGCTGTTCCTTTGATGGAGATGCAGACAGAATTATTTATTACTACTATGATGCAGATGGCCACTTTCATCTCATTGATGGAGACAAGATAGCAACACTCATTAGTAGTTTCCTTAAAGAGCTCCTGTTGGAGGTATGGCAGGGAGTGATTGACTACCCTTTAAAACTAGACTTATTGGTGAAATAGTTCTTTAGCCTCTATAGCAGTCAGTTGAATGTCTCAAAGGCACAATTTATGGGAAGTTCCTTACATGTGTGGCTGGAAAATACAAAAAGATATGGTTATTCTAGACATTTCAACTTTGGAGAACTGGTTTTGGAATCCGAAGTTACTTTTTGCTTCCTTACGTAGGCGAAGTTTTATGATTTGAAGCTTTATGAAGTTTTGAATTCTTCATAGCTGACACTTTAATAATGGGAGTTCCACCATAAATCCCCAAAGCTTCAAGCTTAAGTAGGAAATCTCATCCTCAGAGATTTGTTTTGATCTTTTGGAAATCTCTGGCTAGCCTTATAGGATGAATAGGAAGTAATTATTATGATCTGGAAAAGATACACTTCAAGAATTCAATAAATACTTTTATTTAAAAAATTAAAGAGATACAGATCAAGAAACCACATGTTTCTTTATAAAAGATTCCTTGTAGAATTGTTTTAAATAATGCCCAGAAGTATTTTAGCTTTTTTTCTGGCTTATATGTAAATTTTGATTGAGTCATTTATTTATTGCATAAAATAAGGCACAGCTGAATTTGTTGATCACTTTGTCATCCTTTAGAACGTACGTTTGCTTTGGAGTGTTTTTGCTAGAGGTGTATGGTCATTTCATTGTTTTTGCCTAGATTGGAGAAAGTCTGAATATTGGCGTTGTACAAACTGCATATGCAAATGGAAGCTCAACACGGTATCTTGAAGAAGTTATGAAGGTACTGAACCATTTCCATTTGCTGGTGGTTTCTTAATTATATTTTACTAGAGGCCTGTTGCATGAAGAGATTCGTGCAATAGGCCTTCCTTCCTCTGGCTGCTGGCACCAGTTTTCCTCTGGCAACCGGGACCCAAGCCTTTGGTCCGGCTGCAGGGAGGCTTGGCTTCTCCCCTCCAGCTGCAGCAGTCTTCACTCTGGCCGGAGCCTTCAGTCTTCGCTCTGTGCCTACATATGCTAATTAACCACCATCTTTGTTGGGTTAATTTGCATAGTCGCTCTGATTGGCTGGTGGGTGTAGCGGAGTGACAGCAGTTTGCATGTTTCTCTTTTATTAGTGTAGACCAGCCATGGGCAAACTACGGCCCGCGGGCCGGATTCGGCCCGTTTGAAATGAATAAAATTTAAAAAAAAAAAAGACCTTACCCTTTTATGTAATGATGTTTACTTTGAATTTATATTAGTTCACACAAACACTCCATCCATGCTTTTGTTCCGGCCCTCCGGTCCAGTTTAGCTACTGCAGTCTTTTTTAACTTTTGTGTATCCCTTTATAAGTTCCTGCATTTTGCTATTTTTTTTTGTCTTGCCACTCGTTTTAAAGTAGGAATGGTGAAGCCAGGTTCCTGTGGCCCTCGAGTCAAAAAGTTTGCCCACCCTTGTGTAGACTGTAAGATATTTCTGTGTGGAAAATAATACCCTCATAAAAGTGAATAGGTTGTAGTGCATGAAGCTGAGTCTTTGTTCATGTAAGGCTAACTAGAAATTAAAAGAAAAATTAAATTGTTCCTGATGCAAATAGGGACTTTCTGTCTTTGCAGCCTTTTAGCAGATTGATGTGTATCACTGTATCACTAGTCTGGCTTAATGCTTATTCAGTAATAAAACTGTCTTCCTATTCTTCTGTGGAGAATTTTTGTGGGTTGATAGATTCTGTTTCTAATTATTTCCCCAATGTCCATCAGATGACCACCATCTGTATGACACTGCTCTAAGTGTTAGAGGTTCATGGCCAAAATTGGGTCTGTTTGCCTTGACTCTTTTTTTCACTAGCTACTGCAGTCTTTTTTAACTTTTGTGTATCCCTTTATAAGCTCCTGCATTTTGCTATTTTTTTTTTTTTTTTGTCTTGCCACTCGTTTTAAAGTAGGAATGGTGAAGCCAGGTTCCTGTAGGATCTGGACAGCTGAAGTGAATGAGTACAGTGGGCAGGTGAGGACTAGGAAGAGTGTGCCCAAGCCAGCTGTGAGGAGCTCAAACTGAAATTTTCATGTAAATTTCTGACTTTTTAAGTCTTGGCAACCGATACAAATTTAAGAAAAATAGTGAGCAGGCACAATAAAACTCATCTGGAGGCTGGAGTTTGTGATCTGATTGATTTCAGGGTGGGACAAAAGTGGTTTACAGTAGAGTTACTCAAGGGACTTCCATCAGGGGCCCAATTGCCTACTTTTCACAGGATTTTCAGTATTCAGGTGGTTGTTTTACTATTTTAATTCCTATGTTCTGTCTTAAAAACCCCTTATAGGTAAGATACCATTTAAGAAACTGAATGCATCAGAACTGTTAACTTTTCAACCATTTTCTAATAAATTAACCCTTTTCGGTCCAACCTCGAGGCTGACTCGACAGACCAGGCGCTAGGAGCAGGCCCAACGTCAAGCAATAAGAACATTAAAAAGTTCAACATTCAATCCCGTCAATTAATTTGGACCAGACTGTTTGAATTCCAAAAATAGCTTTGGACCACAAAGGGTTAAATACTTTTAGCTCTAATGATTCTTGAGGCTTCCTAAATCCAATCAAATGTCCATCTTATTTGGTCTTTTTGTAGTATTGCACTATCAAGACTTTGACCACTGTTACCAGTCCAACCACCATAATTTCCTACTGGGATTAATCCTAGAAAACTCCTACTGGCCCCTTCTTAAGCTGGGAAATCCAGCCTGCTTATAAAGGTTTATTGGAATACAGCCATGCTAATTTGTTTTTGTATTGTCTGTGGCTGCTTTCACAGATAATGAGAGTTGAGCAATTATAACAATGTGGTTGCAAAGCCTAGAATTGGCCTTTTATAATAAAAGCTTGTAAACCTCTACTCTAAGCCACTCTTCATCCTGTAGCTAAATTGAGCTTTCTGTACCAGATCATGTCACTCCTCCATCCTCATCTCTCTCGCCTTGCTTTTCCCTTGTTTTTGTGCTTCTAAGTGCCTTCTCTCACCACTTTGGTTTCAATTGCTTTGTCTTCCTCACTAGATTAAGCCCCAGGTGTTGCTCCCTATTGTATCCCTGAATAGTAGGTACACAATGAGTTTGCTGATTGAATAATTGCTGTTATTATTTTTTTTTAATGTGTTATAGGTCCCAGTCTATTGTACTAAAACTGGTGTAAAACATTTGCATCATAAGGCTCAGGAGTTTGATATTGGAATTTATTTTGAAGCAAATGGGCATGGCACAGTAAGTTCTCTTAAACAATTACAACTTTAGCTGGCACTTTTTTTTAATGATGGGGATTCTATATCTGGTTAGTAATAGGTGATATTCTACTTTGTTGAAATTATTGGGATGGTAGTAGAATTTGATTTGGTTGATCTTCCTTTGAGAGTGAAGAAAAAATGCTAATTTGTTCTTACAGTATAGTTATAAGAATGCACATCTTAATTTTTTAATAAGCTGGTTGTCTATACATCATTTAAAAATACTCTGTTCAACTGGCCATAGGTGGTAATAAGTATAGTAGGTGTGGTAAATTGACAAGTGTTGGATAGCTTGAGAATTAAGTTATAAACAACTGGAAATGTAATTAGCAGTAAGCATACACTTTTTTTTTATGGTGCTCTTAGCAGACAGAATGTTTTTAAAAGTTTTCTGAAATATAACTCACCTGCCATAAAATTCACAATTTTGGTGTGTAAAAATGGTTTTTAGTATATTCATAAAGTACATAATTTTTCTTTAGATGTTTTAATACTTTACCTCATTTCATAGATAGATTTGAGGTGCCCAACACAAAAACTTATCTAGGTCAAATAATTTTCCTCATGAATTTCAAAATTGGCTTCTAGAGGCAATGAATGAAAGTAGAAGTAAAATAAGTTCTTAGAAAATAACTTCAGTGATCTAATGCAGAGGTTGGTGAATGAATATAAAAGGTAGATAGTAAATATTTTAGGCTTTGGGACTATAATGTCTGTTACAACAGGCCTGCTGGTGTGCGGTAAATGAATGTGTATGGCTGTATTCTATTCAAACAAGTGACCAGCTGCACCTTAGTTTACCAACAGATAAGTATTTTAGCAAGTGGCTGAGCATGGTATGCAGCTCCTCCTCAGTGGCGGGCATCTGAAGGCACTAAAATCATGGGAAAGGCATTTCAAAATGACAGAAATCTTGAGGAACGTGATGTATGTTATAATAAATAGTTTGGCACTATTTGCCACAATATGATATAGGTGAGTGGAGTGCGCTTTCTACTTCTGCCTGGCTTACAGTCTTAATTTTAGGACAAAAAGATACTAGTTGCAATGAATTATGTACTTCAGGTAAAATGATACAGATCCACCTAAGAAACCTGGTTGCACAGAGCTGATTAAACTGGCTGAGGGGCAAACATAATGAACCCATGTATGTGATCACCTTTGCCACGGTGGTATTTTATTTGTCATCAGCTCTTTAAATGTTAATAACCAGTTTTATAATCCACAAAGGACCTTTTTTCTCCTCAGTAATATCTTTTGGGTTTTGCTTTGATTTCATACATTGTAAGGATGCCATTATTTTTCCCCTTAGTTTCTCCAGATTCATTGAGAATTTCAAAAGTGGTTTAGCATGATAGTACTTATGACTGGGCCTGGGGTAGTTTTGTGATTGTGTACGCTCTCATTGCAGGTGTTGTTTAGTAAAACTGCTGAAATGAAGATAAAACAGCTAGCAGAAGAATTAGAAGATAAGAAAAGGAAAGCTGCTAAGATGCTTGAAAACATTATTGATTTGTTTAACCAGGTTAGAACTGATGGGCTGGTGGAGTCTTGGTTACTTTCACATTATTCATAAAGAAGGTGGACAGAATAGTGGGCTTATATAAAAAATTAAAGTGGTGAAGTCCTGCAAGCTTTCTCACAACCATGGCACATACAGTGGAGATTTACACTGAAATGACAATGACAGAACACTGAAGTGCTTCCCTTGCCCTACATTTTTTGATGAAAAATTTCATTAGACTCAGCCTCTGAGTATATATATGACTAAATATGTTTTTTTAAACCTATTTTCTCAAAACTCAGGAAGAACAATCAGTTGTCTCATGGGTCAGACTGGGTAGAATTGGAGTGTAACTAATGGCAGTGGAAGTAACATTTGAGCATCTTGCACATTTTGGGCACTTTACATACCGTATTGTGTAAACCTTGCTGTAACAGAGAGAAGGGTTATTATAATTGTCATTTTATATCCGAAGAAACAAAGGCTTAGAGCTAATAAATGGCAGAACATGGCTTCAACTTCAGGTATGTGTTACACCAAAGCTCCTATTTCTTCAAGACTTTGCATGATGCCTTCCATCACGGCGTATCTCAAAAGGGATCTAGTTACAAAGAAAAATTTGAATTATAGAATGTTAATGCTGGAATCTTAAGAGTTATGTAATTTCATTGTATAGCTAAGGAGGAAGATTAAAGGCAAGTTTTTCAAGAGCTAGTTTTTCCCCCTCATTAATATTTAATTTATCCACACCAGTTAATGTTGCTGCATAGGGAGAGGAGCAGGAAGCACAGGAAACTTAGTTTTCTAAGACACATTCACATCTAATCTTTCCTTGTAGTTGAACGGTTCCTTCCATTGTCTCCCATCTTGCAGGCAGCCGGTGATGCTATTTCTGACATGCTGGTGATCGAGGCAATCTTGGCTCTGAAAGGGCTGACTATACAACAGTGGGATGCTCTCTATACCGATCTTCCAAATCGACAGCTCAAAGTTAAGGTGTGAGCAAGATTTTAAAATTTTTTTTTAAAAAATTAAAACCTATTATTTCAAATCTCACTATATAAAAATGTTTCCCAAGTGTTTCGTATTTCATTCTAAACATTAATATTACATGGAAAATAATGCCTTATATCATCTAACTGTATTTTTTCATATCTTTAAAGATTACAGAATAATTCTTAGCCATTCTATTCTTTGAGAAGTATTTGGTTTCCAAACCTATTATAACTATATATCACTGAAAAATTATGGAAAACTTAAAACATACATATAGAGAGAACAAAATAATGAACCCCTGTATACCCAGTTTAGTAGATTTTAAGTTGTTCCCTCTACGTTCTTCACATTCCCATATTATTTTGAAGCACATCCTGGATAGCCTATCATTTCAAGTAAAAATAGTTCCTCAGGCTAGATGCTGAGTAGAATCTGTGGGCTCAAAGGGAGAGAATTTTTAAAAAGCATTTAAGATAAATGGCTAATTGATTTCCATGTAGATTTATACCAGTTTACACATTCACCACCAGAGTTCACAGAAATTGCTGCTGATTTTTCAAATTAGTTTGGAGCACTGTGACTAGGAGATTCTCATGATCCTCTTTCATAATAGATGACTTTTTAAGTCATACGGTATTTACTGGCCATTATTTTAGTGGTGGTTAGCTGTAAGACAGTATGTGGAAATGTTATTTCTTTTTGCTAAAGGTAGTTCTTTGTAGACTGAAGAAACTAAGAAAAGTTGATATCAACAACCCTGCTTTTGGCAGAAATATAAAATTTTAATGTAATTTCATTGTATGCTTAATTTGATACTTTACTTTCTGTGCTGTACTTTGTGTACAAGAAGCTGAAACGTAGCGCTGTTATTGTTAAATTGAAATGGGGATGAAATTATAACAAGCATGAAATGCTTGTGCATAGGTTGCAGACAGGCAAGTTATTAGCACCACAGATGCTGAAAGGAAAGCAGTCACACCCCCAGGACTACAGGAGGCAATCGACAACCTGGTGAAGAAGTACAAGCTTTCCCGAGCTTTCGTCCGACCCTCTGGTACAGAAGACATAGTCCGAGTATATGCAGAAGCAGACTCACAAGTAAGCTGGTATAGTTCTATTGAAAAATGTGCAGTGGGAATCCAGTAATAACATAGGTAGTGGGGGGTGGTAGTAGGAGGTGAAAACTATTTCAATAGTGTTGCAGTCTCGCTGTGATAATTAAGGATTTAATGTCTGATATTTGTTTATGGAGCCTTTTAGGTTCATATTAAGATTACAAAATTATTTTCATCAGTGGTTGTTATATAGTTGAACAAAATTACACCCACTTAGATTCTTCCCCCAAATATTTTTCTTTTGATTTATTCTATATTTCCTAAAAGCCATATTTATAATTGTGGCATGAATAACTAATAGGTACTTAGCTTGACACATGTTGAACTATTTTCTGTTTTATTTTTCCTACAAAAACATAATCCTGTTGTTTCATGAAAACAATCAGGGTTGAGATCCATTTCTGAAATTCATGTTTGACTCTGGACTCTCAATTTGTTTTTTGAAGTATTTCCTTTAAATGATAGCCTTGTTCTGTGCTTTTGCTGTTTTTGTGATAGGATATTAAATCTTTGTGATTGGATATTAAAATTTGCCCTCTCACACATCGTTTTCTGTCTATTGAATAGGGGCTCAGAAGGAGACATTTTCCATTAGCTGGCAGCTTTTCTGCAGAAGCCTTAGGCCAGGGGTCCTCAAACTTTTTAAACGGGGCCAGTTCACTGTCCCTCAGACCGTTGGAGGGCCGGACTATAGTTTAAAAAAAAAAACTATGAACAAATTCCTATGCACACTGCACATATCTTATTTTGAAGTAAAAAAAACAAAATGGGAACAAATACAATATTTGTATTTGCATGTGGCCCACGGACCGTAGTTTGAGGACCCCTGCCTTAGGCCATCCCAGAATCCTATATAATAAAAGCCTAATATGCTAATGGTATGCTAAGGTTGCTTGACCAGTCACTATGATGTTCACTCACCACCAGGGGGCAGACGTTCCGACTGGTTAGCTTGCTGCTGGGGTCCAGCTGATTGATCAGGACTGAGCAAGACGGGCTGGACATGCCCTGGAGCCCTCCTGCAATCCGGGACCCCTCGGGGATGTCGGAGAGCTGGTCTCGGTCAAGGGACCCTACTGGTGCAGGAATTCATGCACCAGGCTTCTAATGTAAAGAATAAATACCCCTGGCAGGGTGAGGAGAGGCTATATGGGGCCTTAAGAGTTACTTACTCTTAGGATTAATTATGGCTGTGTTCTGCCTTTAAGGACTATGTTTTATTAAATTTATTCAGTTTTGGAATAACTTTAATCTGATTTGATTAAGAACTTACCTTATTTGAGAGACTTTGTTTCCCATGTATTTAAGGTGGTTAGAATTTGCTACTGAAAGATGAAAAGTTTTCATTTGAATTTGTTAGTGAAACAATCAGAAAGCTCCCTCCCCTTCCCTCAGGGTTAGCTGCAAGTAGCCTTTCCCATCTAATCACCTTTAATGTACTTTTCAGGAAAGTGCAGACAGCCTGGCACATGAAGTGAGCTTGGCGGTATTTCAGCTGGCTGGAGGGGTTGGAGAAAGTCCCCAACCAGGTTTATGAAGACAATTTTTACATTCTTGAGAGACTGGATTTTTGAAAGGTTTTTATAGAACGGTAAAGCCATTATTGTGACGGTTCAAACACATCTATAACCATAATGTTTACTGCACCTTGATGGATTGTTTCTAGGTCTGATTGTTTTTCTTAAACACTACCAGAATAATTCCTTACATTCATTAAATTCGTTGTTGTTTTTTCTTTTAAATGGAACTTGCCCCTATTTTCAGTCTCACTAATGTAAGATATTGGGGCTTACATATATGATTCAATTAACTTTATAATGTATGCTGGGAAGAAATCATGAAGGCTGCTGGAAATTAAATCTTATTAGCAACATGTTGGGATGTCTTTTCTGTAGCCATTACCTAACCAGGATGTTGTTTGCAGTCAATTGTTCTCCAGTAAAGTCTTCAGAGTGATTTTTAAGTGACTTACCTCTTCAGTTACCACCGTCTGGAAGCTGTACATCTCTGTACAGAGGTGGACGTGCTACATGTAAAGGGATCATGTCCCAGGCTTCAGGCTTCGGTTATTCCTTATTCCCCTTAGTGAAGGTATGTGGGAGAAAGCTAATTGTAATGCATCACCAAACCTCTGGCACTAAAATGTGGTTAATAACAGAAAGAAAAACTCCCCAACCAATCTAAATTAAACCAATCTTGACACCAATAGAAAAAAATGTGCAGTGTGTATTTTGCAGGTTTAAGACAACTCAGGACAGTAAAAACAATGAACTATATATGCATATATAGATCTCTCTTAGGCACCATAATCAATATGAGCCAACAATATTTATATGTGATCCAGGCCACATTCAGACGTTTGCTCTTATTTACAAATACTTAAATTAAATACAACCTGAAATGTGTTTTGTTACATACAAAAAAAAAAAAAAAAAAGAAACTATAGAACTCAGAGTAATGTTTTGTTTTAAATGATAACATTTACATTTAAACTAAATGGAACCACTTGTGGTGCTCAAGTTTTTATCACTCCTTCCAGAAAATCTTTTTCTACCATCTCTTCTATTTTTTGCCTGGCTTTGCTGGAAAATGGTTTGTGGTTTTCCAGTTTCATGTCCGTATTAGGGAAAGTGTTTGAGTAGAGGACAGGGCTCCCTGAGTGTCCCACACATCGGCTAGTGACTTTGCTGTTGAAGACTTGACTGAGCACATTGAAGAATGGCAGGAGCTGCTCAATACTGCGCACGGTACAGATGGTGAGCAGTAAGTGCCCCGGCTCCCAACCTAATGTTCTCCCTGAGTTGTCTTCCTCTGGGTTTTTCTGCAGAAAACAAAAAGGGAATTGTTATTAACAGATGTTATAGTACATGAGAATACTTAACAAGGAATAAACATCAATAAACAGTTAAATAAATACAACTGATATTACATCTTCATTGTAGACTTAAGATTCTTGCTTCTAACTGAGGCCTTTGGATACCAGTTATTAAGTGAATATAGAGGAGTCAAACACTGGTTACATTTTTCAACTAGAATGCATAAAGAAGCTTAATAGAATTGGTTTTGGATAGGGAGAGTCAAATATTAAAAGTTTATTTTGTGCTTTGCATATACTCAAAAAGCTCCCAGATTTCTGGACTCCCGCTAATGTAACCAAGGACTAGGTCACAAAATGGCTACAGAAGGCCAGGAAGGAACAAAGATTCTTATACATTTTACCATTAGTAACTCAATTCCCTATTAGCCAAGTGGCTTAAACTTGCCGCAAGATGGTAGCAGGACCCAAAGTGAATAACTGTCATCAGCACAGAGAAAGGAAAGGAACCCTCGGGAGACTGTTTCTGTGTTGTGCTAAACAATGTGGGGAGGAGAACTGGAACTGGAGTAAAAATATCCAGGTTAGTGCCCTAGCTCTGTCATTTACTTACTGTGTATCCTTGGGCAAGATACAGAAAGGTTCCTCTATAAAATGGGGGACTCTATCTTGCAGCAGGAAAGTCAAATGAGAATGTACGTATGTAAAAATTCTGTCAACTAAATAAACACAAGATCATATGTGTACTAAGAAGCTAATTTGAAAAGCCACTAAATATACAAACACAGCTGTTAGCTATCAATATGTCTGGAAAAAGTTATAAGAACTAAAGATGCTTGAACTTAGGCAGACTCAAAGATATGAAAACAAACACTAAACTGGAGAAAAAAAGGAAAAATCAAGTGGAACTCAGGAAACAGAATTACAATCTGTCATATTAGTTACAAGATCAGGTGTTGCCAAGAAACTTGATTCTACCTAATATTTTAATCACTAGTTTCCTAGTGGAGAAAGGAGATGCAAAATCCAGTTCATTTTCTTGTGTGTGCTCACAGATTTGTTTCTAATTTTGTTTGCCAATCTACACTAATAAAAGAGAAAAATGGTAATTGGCGTACGACGCTACCCTTTTCATTGGCTAATCAGGGCTATATGCAAATTAACTGCCAACTAAGATTGGCAGTTAACTGCCAACAAGATGGCGGTTAATTTGCATATGTAGGCACAATGTAGGGAGGCGAAAGGGAAAGCAGGAAGAAGCCCCCTGCCACTGACAGTGATTGGAAACCCAGGGGGGAGCTAAGAGCTGGGGGGCAGGGCAAAGGCGGCCCTGGGGCCGCCTTTGACCTGCCCCCCAGCCATGATCGGAGAATCAGGTGCCTTTTCCGCCCTGGCCAGTGATAGCAGGAAGTAGGGATGGAGCCAGCGATGGGAGCTGGGCACTGGTCGAAGCTGGCAGTCCCGGGAGCTAGGGGTCCCTTGCCTGGGCCTAAAGCGAAGCCCACGATCGTGGGGCCGCTGCAGCTGTGGGTCCCTGCTGCCCGGGTCGGACGCCTCAGCCAGAGGCGTTAGGCCTGGGCAGGGGCGGAGCCTGCAACCGTGGGGAGCTGGGGGTCCCCTGCCCAGGCCTGACACCTCTGCCAGAGGCCTCAGGCCTGGTCAAGGGGCCGATCCGGTGATTGGTGATTGGAGGGTGATGAGGGTCAACTCCTCTGGCCGAGGCATCAGGCCTGGGCGAGGGGCTGGGGGTCACCTGCCCAGGCCTGATGCCTGGGCCAGAGGCATCAGGCCTGGGCTGGGGGCAGAACCAGTGATGGGGGGAAATGAGGGTCCCCTGCCCAGGCCTGACGCCTCTGTTAGAGGCATCAGGCCTGGGCAAGGGGCTGATCCTGCGATTGGAGGGTGATGGGGGTCAACGCCTGAGGGCTCCCAGTATGTGAGAGGGGGTAGGCTGGGCTAAGGGACACTCCCCCCCCCACACACACACATATACCCAGTGCACGAATTTCATGCACCGGGCCCCTAGTTTAAAATAAAATCCTGAGAAAGGAAAAAAGATTTAAGTTAAAACAGAAGACTATGTGAAGAAAAAAAGATCATCCAATTCTTTATGGCCAGAAAATCCCAGCTATCTCTTAGTTAATATAATACGTTAGTAGTGATTTAACCTCCAGTCTCAATTATAGGCTATAAAAAAAACATCTTCCTGCCCAGATGGCATGGGTCAGTGGTTGAGCATATGCCTGGGTTGTAGGCTCGATCCCCAATGTGGGGTGTGCAGGAGGCAGCTGATCAATGATTCACTCTCCCTCTCTGAAATCAATAAAAATACACTTTTAAAAAACCATCTCCCTTTCTCTTAACTATAACACTTGCTTTAATGAGTCCCAGGACTGATTTTCACAGCATTGACTACCATTAGTTGGCTGACCATACCACCTTTAGTTCCCTAAATCAAACGACAATTCCATAGTAATTAGAGCGTATTAAACATTATCCTAAAGTAAAATGAATATATTTGATCCCTCTACATAAATATTTTCCAATGTAAGAGAACTAAGGTTAACCTTTTGTTTATGTTCCTGTCCAGATGTACCTTTAAGAGAGGGACTTAACTAAGCGCTTGAATAAGAAGAAGGACTTGTCTTAGTGTTCTGCTCTTAATCAGAATCACCTTCCTCAATAATAAGTACAATTAAAAAGTCAAACACGTTTCCATACAAACGGTTTCTCCTTTCACTTCGCCAATCTATACTTGAAGAAAGACTTCTTTCCTTTTTAACTCAGTTGTAATGGTTGAAATTCAGACCTGGGTTTATGTCTCAATATTTGGTACAGATGTGGCAACTTTTGCTGCCATATTACAAGCATCAAAAAGCCACCCTCACCTGATGCTTGGTCATCTCCAATCCCTCCAAAATCACTGTCTTAAAGTCCTCCTCCTTGTCCTGTGGAAGGAAAGAGGAGAACTCATAGCCTTTGTTCCATGAAAAGTATGCTTGGCCATGAAGGCCTTGTTTAAAGTGTTTTGGGAATGCTTTCCAGTTAAAACTGTTTTCCTACTCTGTGGGATAAGACTGTCATATTTATCCCTTAGATAAGGGAGGAATCTTATAAAAATCTCAATAATGACATGCAATGATGACAGAGTAAATGTGCCTAGAGGTCATATATAGTCACCTTGCTTCTGGATTTGCTATCATGAATATTTTTTCAAACCTGTGATATCAAAGTGGAAATACTTAAATCCTACCCTAAACTCTGGACCCAACTTTCATCTTTGACTCTGTCCTTTTACTTGGTCCCTAAAGAAATAACTTGATTTTAAATCCTTCAAGTACAACCTCCTTTTTAATCACTTGTCTCCATTCCATTTTCTATAGTTTGTAGAATGTGGTTTAGGAGTTACTGCCTGAGTAGGGAACCCCAGAAGACTGGAAAATTTCTGAGCACTCAAAGCACATTCTGAAGACTAGAACTCAAAATCCCCAAATTGTACAATTTACTTTTTAAATTTTTGAAGGCAAAATAAAAGATTTGTAACAAAGGCTCACTGATGGCATGCTAAATTCATTACAACTGACCCTTGAACAACTACAGGTTTAAACTATATGTGTATACTTGTATACAGATTTTTTCAATAAATGCTGTAAATTTATTTTCCTTATGATTTTTCTTAACATTTTCTTTTCGCTAGTTTATTTTATTGTAAGAATACAGTATATAATTCATGTAACATACACATATGTGTTAATCGACTGTTTACATTATTGGTAAGGTCAACAGTAGGCTATTAGTAGTTCAGGTTTGGGGAGTCAAAAGGTATACATGGATTTTCAACTGGGCAGGGGGAGTGTTGGTGCCCCTAACCCTTACTAGTACATTGTTCAAGGGTCAACTTTACTATTTGCTTGGGTCAAGATTTCTATTTAATTAATCTGAAGTGTAATGAAAAATATAAAGTTCATAACACAATATAAACATGTTTTATAAATTCTATCTTACACTTAAAGACAAATTTAAAGGAAGTGTAATACCTTTGCCCTTTTTCGAAGAAGTTTTGCCAGTCGTACTACATAAGGTTTAAACTCTCGTTGATGTATGCCTTGCCTTCTGACTTCCAAACCAGAATCATCTGAGGCTTCTGGAATAAAGGCCCATCGGTACCTATGTGTAGAAGAATGATACCCATCAACATTAGGAACAGACTTGTGCCATCTAAGACACGTAACATAGAGTAGAAAGATCAAATCCCCACCACTTTCACAGATTCAAATGCAGCTATGCCCTTGTAGCCCTCACCTTGGGCATGTGTCTTAACCTGAGCCTTTATCAGTAAATACAGATACTGTTAACTATCTCATAGAATTGTAACAAGTAAATAAATGTGTAAACTTGTAAAGTGCTCATCACTATTTTTTTTCATGAGCACAAAGGAAGTCCTTAACAAATGTTTCCATCCTCATTAATAGGGAACATTTGGCCAAGTGTACGGTGGAAATTTTGCCTAACTAAAGAGTAAGGGACAGAGGGCAAATAAGTTAAGTAGGACTTCTTTCATACCTCCCTTTGTATTTTTTATTTTTGTCTTTAATAAGTAAAATTAATACCTGACTGTGGAAAAAAGTCAAACAGTACAAAAGGGCATACCAAAGAAAGAGAGTCTGCCTCCACTGTAGGTCCCATCAATATCACTAGTCTCGTGTATCTATCTGGAGTTTATGCAAAAAAGAGCACATATTCTTACAGCCCTCTTCTTTAAAACAAGACAGGATTGCTTATTTCCATTGAATTATTTATCTTGGAAATGTTATCATATAAAACGCCATCCTTTTTAACAGTACCCAGTGGGAGGTGCTGATTTAACCAGTCTCCTAGATTTGTCCAGTTTCTTGCTTTTACAGAAAGTGTCATAATGGACACCCTTATATGACGTAGATTTTGTGCACACCTGAGAGTGCAGTGGTTGGCTAATTTCCTGGGTGTGGTAGAATTACTGGTTTACTGAGGATGTATATTTTGAATTTGTAAATATAATCTCTTTGGAGAGCAACTGGACAGTATTTCAGTTTATACTTCCAATAAGAATAAGAATGTTTCTGTTGTTAATGGTAAAAAGACCATTCTGATGTTTATTTACAATTTTAATTGGAATTTCTCTTATGAGTATGTCTGGGCACCTTTTCCTATGTTGAGAAACCATTCCTTTTCTGTGACCTACTAATCTCTCATTGGCCCATTTTTCTATTGGATTATTGACTTTTACAATAAAGCGAGTTGGACTTTTATCATATACAGTGCAAATATCTCTTCCCAACTCATTGCTGCCTTTTAAACATGGTATCTTTTAGCCATACAGACTTAATTTTATTATGTAGTTAAATTATCAAATATTTTGAATGTCTGAAATACATGTTATGCTTAGAAAGATATTACTCTTTTAAGGTTAAATCACCATGTTACTCTGCTTTATATAGATTTTTTTAAAAAGACCTAGTACTTTTTAAAAAACTATAGTTACTACTAGAGCGTATTTCATCCCTTTCTAGTAATTGTATTTTAACAAGAGGATAAACTCATTTTGGTTCTCATCATGGAAGCTAAAAAGTCAACACCATAAGTATACTACTGAATGTTCTTCCTCAAGCCCTAACGAGTATAGCTTCTATCACCTTTGTGAAGATAAGCATCCTAATTAATTTTGGCCACTTTCCTACAATTCTACTTATTGTCCTTTTCAGAATTTCTTTAGGAGTAACATCATTTTAACAGATACCCAACCGCTGAAATTCATCAAGAAATAGATGTATATGGTTTTCAAATGCAAAAAAAAAAAATTAATTTACAAGTAGTTTATAGTTCTTACCAATACATTTAATAAAAAGTAAGCTTGTGAAATAGTTTTTGGAGATTTAAGAATGTTCAAATATAGAAAGATCCTGATATCTTTATTTTAATATTTTATTCCAGAAGAACAGCAATATATAGAAACATATTTGATCATGTGGATAAATTCTCAAATTATCTTAGCTCTATTTTGATGAAACTATCTTATATAGTTTGCCTATTGAAAATTTATTTATTTATTTTAATATATTTTATTGATTTTTTACAGAGAGGAAGGGAGAGAGATAGAGTTAGAAACATCGATGAGAGAGAAACATCGATCAGCTGCCTCCTGCACACGCCCCACTGGGGATGTGCCCGCAACCCAGGTACATGCCCTTGACCGGAATCGAACCTGGGACCCCTCAGTCCGCAGGCCGACGCTCTATCCACTGAGCCAAACTGGTTTCGGCGCCTATTGAAAATTTAAATGTTAGAAACCATAATTAAATATTGAGTGCTTACGAATAAGGCATTGTGAGAACTTACATCAGTTTTCTCCCTATTCCCCTCTGCAATCTCTAGTGCAGTTCACTCTCATCTGGAATAAAACAGCCTCCATTCCAGTCTTGCCCATCTCCAGTCTTTTTTTCAAACTACAGCCACAGTAAAATTTCTAAAATGCAAGCCTGACCTGATAACAGCACTTCATTCCTTAATATGCCTCAGAGGCTTCCCACTGTCCTTAGGGTAAAGTGCAAATTCTCTCATATAGTTTACAAGGCTATATAATTAATATAATTCATAATTCAGTCCCATTCCAGCCTCTTCTTTCAACGTTCTGCTCCAGCAATAGTAATCTTTCAACATTTCCAACACACCAAGTCCACTCCTTTCTAAGTCTTCACACATGCACCTCCCCTCAACCCTCACTCTTCACCACCTCAGTACAACACTGCCCTCATGGCCTGCCTGACCCCCAAAGGCAGGAGCGGTCACTGTGTGTGGCCTCACAGCATCTTGGATCACATTTGCTATCAAATCATCATGTGTTTATGTCTCTTTCACTGGACTTGAAGCTGATGAGTCATGTTCCCCACTGCTTCCAGGGGGCGTTCAATTTGTTGACTGAATGGTCTGTTAATTTTAATATATCCATAGAAATAATTTACTTCCAATAAGTCTGTTCCCTCATCCCTCAAAAGAATTATACTTCAATAAAAATATTTCAACTTATAAAAAAACTTTTAAATTAGTCTTAGATATCAGTGGACCAAATGCATTTTCACAATATCCATTTAAAACATCCTTGCTTTTACTTACATCTGAAACTGAGGAAGATTTTCAGAGGGCAATGCCAGGGCCAAATCCAAAAATTTGCAAGCAGAGAGATAGAGGTTTAACCACCGCTGGCTGTTATACGACGTAGAAAACCCATTGCCGCCTGTGTAGGTTGTCTCCAGACCAGCCACAGAGGGACCTGAGGTCCTGTGAGCAGGAGACAGTGCTGTCAGCAACTGGACCTGTTTACTAACAGGTAATTCCTAGAAAACCTCAAAGTGCCAACTCATATTTTTCATAATCATTTGAAAATGTACTTACTAAGCAAAGTTATGACTATAATTTAGCTGGTCTCAAACAAAACATAACCTTTTGTTCTTTAAATTTTCTGAACATAAAAATAGTACAGAATTACTATGTTACACCCAAAAGTTTTAAAACCAAGAGACCTCTCTACAACTCAGTGTTGTTTTGCAAGGGATTGGGGAGGACTTTCTATAATAACACGCAGTTATTAGTACGGGGAACTCTTTTATAAGCCAAGCACTGCAAAAGAAAAAAATATACTCAAGACATAATGGTCTTAAAGGAAATTTTGAATTTATGAACTTATTTGTACAAAAATCCCTATATAAATAAAAATAAATTATATTTAGTCATACAATGAATTGCCTCTACTAAGAAGAATAAAATTATAATACATTAAAGTGAGATCATCTGGAAGATCTGGACATATGAATAACTTAGTGACAGGTTACCTCCCAATAATACATTTTGCTGCATGTGTTGTGGCCAAGATTTGACCTACCAAAACCAAAATGGCTCATGTACCTGAAACATTATATAGCTTTAAACAAAATTTGTGTCTAGAGGCCAAAGGCCATGAATACTGATAGTTTAATCCAGTCTAAAGTACTCAAGGAATAAGAGAAAATATATCCAAATATGATAAAGTAGATAGTAACAGACTAAACACAGGGTGTGGCAAAAGTGGGTTTACAGCTGTGAGTGCAATATTCTTGTATTATTTATTAGACAATTTTCCATATGAACAACTGTAAACCTACTTTTGCCCCCACCCTGTATATAAAGTACTTAGGTAAAACAGTACCTGTACTCTCTTAGTTTTAAGTAACATTCTGGATGATTTTAGGATACTAAACATTGTCAAGAATGTATTGAAATGAATTACATATTACCGTGAAATATCTTCATCAGCAGTGAGTTCCTGCTCCATCAGTAAAAATACCTGTACCTGAAGACCAGGGAATAAATGTTAAATGTTTTTTCAAATTGGAGATTTAATCCTTCTTGCAAGTTATCTTTAGGCTATATTTTCATTAATCTAAAAACAAATTTTAGGGGGGGGCAGGAAGAGATAATCAAAGAACTTGTATGCATATATGCATAACCCATGGACACAGATAATAGTGTGGTGAAGGCATGAGGAGGGGGCGGAGGTGGGGTTGAGGGGGTCAATTGGGGGAAAAAGGAGGACATCTGTAATACTTTCAACAATAAATAAAACCCCACACATTTTAGGAAACAACTTCAGGATCTCTATACTTAGTTTCTGAAAATAAAACTAGAAATTTACCACAGAGCCTTGTTAATAATTTGGCAGAGTTGAGATAAAGGTATGCTTTTGGTTTGGATGAATATGGAACAGAGTTACAGTTACTAAAAAAAGAAAAATATTAAAACCAGTTTCTTTGTGGGGAAATTGTAAATCCTGGGTTGTCAGAGCTGTGCATTCCTTTTTCTTTATTCATCTCCCTTTCCCCAACTCCCTCAGATGAGGGTGACAGGGTATGGTTTGGGGAGAGGAATGGGTTAGTGTAGGGGGAAGATTCTCTGTTTGGGAGCATCTCTCTGAAGCCAGCTTAACTAGAGCAAGTGCTGCATTTTAGAGTGAGTACGTGCCTTAGGTCAGTCCATTTAAATACAGCTACACCACCTCTCATCGCTCTAGAGGTGCTGCCACAGGTGGGAGCCAGGCCTGGCAGCTGTGACAAAGTTAAACATTTAGTGTAGAAGAGATTGAATTAAACCAGATCAGACAAAGTAACGATTTATAAGTAGTTAATATTAATACTGTATATTAGGAAGTTTAAGCCATATGGAGAGGTAATCTGACTTGTTTTACTATTTTCCAATGTTAAAACTGTCAGAAAAAGGCTTAACTAGAGTTTAAGTCTCTTTCAAAATTAGTTTTTATATAGTAAGCATGGTGACACTACCCGCGGTGCTCTATGATTTATTATAAATTGATTGAACAAAAATGAACTCACAAGTTCTGTAATCATGGTAGGCCAGAGCGAGGTAAGATGTTGTGGAGACATTCTTAAAAGCAACACTCTGAAGAAGAGGAACACTTGAGAGTGAAGAGTTGGCACTTGGGGCAAACGGAGACTCTCCACTAATCTCTCTGAAAGAAATGCAGCAAATGGTCAATACTTAAATAACTAGAATCATTTTAATGTAAAACTTTTCTATATAATCTAGTCTAGTTTTGCTCAAACTTTCTGTGGTGAAGGACCAACTCTTTATAAGATTTCTAATATGCTGCAGGTTGATACTTTTGTAAACTATAATAAAAATGAATTATTAGAAAAATCATAAAGAAAAAGATATAAAAATACAAATGCCATTTTCTTCTTATTAGAATCAACAGATTCTGTCAAATTGTTAAAATGTTAAAAAATGCTTACTGTAAATGTCTGTACGAGTCCACTCTGAGTAGCCCTGATCTAGTCGACCTTTGAATAACAGCACTAACAGCGTGGGTGCTATATATGCGACTTCAGATACAAGGGGTCAGGAAGGAGTCACTATCTTCTGAGAGAGAAATAATTTCATTGAGGAGATGGCAACTGTCAAGCCAGCCCAGGCCCCAGGCCAGCTGCTGTGGCTGGTGGCTGCCAAGCACACTGACAGAGCAGCAAACAGTTCTGCCCCAGGGCAAGTTCATCCCCGGGTGCATGAAGTGCACTGACATCCTTCATGAAGGTTTATCAAAACCTTATTCACTCCATACCCTCACCCTAGACTACAGACTTGAAATGTTACTTCCAGCCAAAATTTCCTGGCTCTGCCTGTATTCTGGTCCTCTGCTTAAAGGTATATAGACCCCTTATCCACAATTTAAAAATGCTAATACTGCCCACAGCAAAATAGTCTTACACCTCATCCTCAAATATGAATCCCTAGGAAATGTAGGTCAAATAACAAAAGGAACTACTTTACAAACATTCTACAAACTCAGTGTTTGATTGCTTTTACATACTAGTGGTATTTTTTATTGTTTCAATACAATGAATTTCTAATTCTACAACATTTTTCATCTACCTATACTTGGTATATTTCACCCCATATTACAACTTAAGCAAAGTATTTTCTAAGAAGCAAAAAGCCCTCCAGTTTGGAAGGTAAATAAAATAGTTTCCACTATTTACCTTGTATATCTGGAAGATATTTCTGGTACTGGTCAATTTCACTGCTAAAAATAGCAAATGCTAATCTTTTGAGAAGCATAGCTCTCTGCTCAAGCTCCACATCCCGGTTTGCAAAGAGATTAAGCGAACTACTTTGAGCCACTGCCACACGAGCTGAAAACAGAAAGCATGTGAGAGAGGTTGTGATATAGTCAGCCAGATCATTATTTGTTTTTAAAAATGGCTAGATCAAGAGTGGAAGGAACCTAGGGTAGAGAACTTGGGCTTCTCTCTCGGGCAGAGCGGGCACTGGCATCCCCCCTACATACACGAGCCAGATTTGTGTAGGAACTGTGATGTGGAGAGACAGAAAATTTAGAACTATAAGTTTCTGAAGGTAAGATTACTAACAACGCCATTTTATAAACCCTTTAATATTTTAAGCCATCTCCCTAATTTCTGGTCTGGCCTACCTTGCTCTCCTTTCTTATGTGTTGTCACTCATCCCCTACTCACTCTTCTGCAACCACACTGTCTTGCTTGCTTTTCCTTGAACTCACCAAGCTTGTTCCCACCCAAGGCCTTTATAATTTTTGTTCCTATTCCAGAAATACTCTGCCCTTAGGACATTTCATGGTTTCTTTAGTTTCACCTCAAATATGAGCCCTTTAGCTGTTACTTAAAATGTGCTGCATTGTTCTATTTCTTTCACAGCTTCTTCCTTATTCCTGAAAATAATCTTATTAATGTGACTAAGGTTAGCATAATGCCAGGCCCATTATTGTCTTTTAATAAATATTTGTTGAATGGATGAATCTGAACCTTAAAACAACGCAGTGAAAAATAGAGAAGCGAGAATATGCTGCTTCTTTATTTTCTGGAGGGGGACTGTAGTTTGTGTTTAAGAACTTGCGCAGAATCATACAGACTCACCCAACTTTGCTGCTATTTAAGGTCATTAGCTTAGTAACTTCCAAACTTAAAAAACATTTAGTAACTTCCAAACTTAAAAACATTTTTAAAGAGCCTTTTTCTTCAGAGGAAATATTACAATATATAAATATATAAAACCAATCAAGATAGAGTAGAATGGGGATAGAGAGTGATTCCAAACTATTTTGGCCCCTCTTTCTTCCTTCAGAAGAGTTAAACAGAGCCCCAGGATTTTGAATGACTTGACCCATAGTTTGGCTCCAACTGCCTGCATTTCCCTGCCTCCCTACCTGGCATTCTTTCATTTCTTCAACAATTTCTTATTGGGTACTTACTATGTGCTAGGTTCTACGCTGTGGTCTAAGGAAACAATTTACAGACACATGGTCAAATAGTTTTACTTATTAATTATCACTATGCTGTCTCTTTGAGTTTTAATATTATATTCCTATAAGGTACTAAGTATAACTTGACAAAGAGCGAAGTATAACTAGTAGTGTCTAAAAAGAGCAAAGTAAATAAAAATAGATTATATACAGGAAAGACACTGCTTAGATTGTCATCCCATAATACTCACTCATCAAATCTCTAAATGTTGTCTTATCATGTGTCATCAGATTGTCCAGAATTGCTCTCCAACTAAAAAAGACAAGGATTAAGATATGTAATTAAGATTTTGTTATTATTATTTTAAAAAGTGTTCTTTGCAGGATAGTAATTCATTTCAACAGACTTTATGAGATGCACTATCATGTTGAATAAAAGCTAGACCATGACTTACTGATTAACACAAGAGGCATCCATCTGAAAGAAACTGGGATCCATAAAGAGGTCAAAGGCTTCTTTTTTCCAGGCTCTCCGGGTGTACTGATACCCACTAAGACTGCTGAGCAGCTGGACACAGGCTCGGTAACTAGGGGCATTATGTGCACTAGGAGGAAGGAAAACCACCTTAACCTATGTGTTATTTTAATCATCATAGTAAGTTATTCATTAATGTTCACAGTTACCTAAAACAATGATAGGAAACAGAAAGCACCATAAGATAAATTTTTTTATCATTATAATTCAAGGTAAAAATAATGTCATTTTGTGGTAATTCAAATAATGGCAATAAATGAATTAATTTGCTTTGAATAAGCTATGAATTAACTAATAAATCTACTTAAATAGTAATAGTACCTGTGATTTCGGAGGTAGGGCACAACATAATGCATAATATTTACAAGTAAAGGAATAACTCGTTCTTTTTCATCACTATAGAAAACCATATCCAAAAGATGAGCCAAAACCTAAAAAAAGAAGTGAAGTATAATCTAAGAGCATTCAGAGGTGATTTTCATCTTTAAGAAAAAACCTAGAATACCTTAGAATTAGAAAAATCTAAAATAAGATCTACCTAAGCCATTTTTATATGAATAGTTTGATATTATTTGCTTTTTTTGTTCATTATTACTATAGGATATATAAATATGGGCAAATTTTACTACTTCTAACCAAGATAGGGAAGTACAGAAAAAGAGAGGTCAAGGTACTTTTAATGTGAGTAAATAGTAAATTTAAGACCAAAAACTCAGCATTCTCTTTTCCTGACCCAGTTAAAGGAGGCTTGGGGTAAAAACAACCAAATTAATTCAAATGCTCAAGTCCCAACTCTGTCAATTAATAGCTATTTGATTTGAATCACATTGTTCTAATCCTTGTGAGGCTCAGTATCCACATCTGAAAAGGGGGAACAAAAATGACCTGCCAGACTATATAACAGGATATAAAAAAGAGCATGTCAGAGGATGTATATAAAAATGTTTGGTATACTGTAAAATACTCTATAGTGGCAAGCATTATTATATCATCTCTACCCTTCCCTACCATACTACGATACAAAAGCACTTATCTTTTTATAAAAAGTACACTTTTAAAAAATAGTATTTGGGAAGTTGAGCAAAATCTAAGGTTATTATCACTAATATTTAAAAAACTAAATAACCTGAATACAAATTCAAACATTATGCTATACAACTTTATTCTATATAGTGATTTCTATAAGTACAAAATGATTATTCAAATTAAAAACTCTAAGAATTACTTGCTAATATTTGTGAAACTTTTTACTTGAAAGTTCATTTTTAAAAACTTAATAATATTTACCTCAGAAAGTAATGTCAGTGCATGCACACTATATACAGAAGGAGCTATGTTTGAGGTTTCCAGTGCAGGTGATAACATATCTAAATAAGAGAAGATGCAGGTAAAGATAAAGTTAGATCTTTTCCACTAAGAAAGCCACCTGCTAAATGTGAGGGAAAGGGATGATTATGTGGTATTTCTAGTAATAGCTGCAATGATTTCTTAGTGAATATACACCTACACATATAAGCCTAAATGTTTGATATCAATACCTTCAACATCAGATTCCAGAGTGGTTCCGTCCACCGTTATTTTGGGAGAAGGCTTAACTTCAAGATTCCGGCGTAGCCATGTTGTCTGTTCCAAAGAAGAACCAGCAATTGCCCCAATTGCATCCACTATTTTATGAGTCACATCCTAAAGAAACAAGGAAAAACCACTATAAATATATGTACTTATATACAGGCACATGAAACTTCACAGACAACATTATTTGACCTTCCCATTTTAGTGTTGATGACACTGAGAAACAGAGTTTGGGCAACAGTCCTCAATTCAGAATGCCTTACCTGAAGGTCTCTTTGGTCTTTTTTATTTTCCAAACTAGGGTTTTTCATAATAAACTCATTCAGAACCCTAAAGGAGCCAAAAATAAAACAAAACAAAACGGAAATATTAAAGAAAATGATGCAATCTAATTCCTCACAGTAAGCAAGTGACTTTGTGGCCTCAATTTCTGTTTCGTATGTTTAATGATTATATATAT
Organism: Myotis daubentonii; assembly: GCF_963259705.1. Lineage (NCBI taxonomy): Eukaryota > Metazoa > Chordata > Mammalia > Chiroptera > Vespertilionidae > Myotis > Myotis daubentonii. The sequence goes on from NC_081845.1 coordinate 57,345,680, forward strand.
TGTATCCTATGACTCAGCTGAAATACATAAGAATATGCCATGAAAAGATATGTCCAAGGATGTTCGTGTAACAGCATTATTTGCAAAAGCCAAAAACTGGAAAGAAGAAAAATGTCCAACTCCCCAAAAATTCATCTGGAATAAAAAAAGGCCCCGAATAGCTGCAGCGATCCTGAGAAAGAAGAACAAAGTAGGTGGGATCTCAACACCTGATATCAAGCTGTATTACAAAGCCACTGTTCTCAAAACTTCCTGGTACTGCCACAAGAACAGACATATAGATCAATGGAATAGAATAGAGAATCCAGAAATCGACCCGAACCAATATGCTCAATTAATATTTAACAAAGGAGGCAAGAACCTACAATGGAGTCAAGATAGTCTCTTCAATAAATGGTGTTGGGAAAATTGGACAGATACATGCAAAAAATGAAACTAGACCACCAACTTACACCATACACAAAAATAAACTCAAAATGGGTAAAGGACTTAAATGTAAGACAGAAAACCATAAAAATACTAGAAGAATCCAAAGGCAACGAAATCTCAGACATATGCCGAAGCGATTTCTTCACTGATACTGCTCCTAAGGGCATTAGAAACTAAAGAGAAAATAAACAAATGGGACTACATCAAAATAAAAAGCTTCTGCACAGCAAAAGAAACCATCAACAAAACAACAAGAAAGCCCACTGCATGGGAGAACATATTTGCCAATGTTATCACCGATAAGGGTCTAATCTCCAACATTTACAGGGAATTCATACAACTTAACAAAAGGAAGATAAACAATCCAATCAAAAAATGGGCAAAGGACCTAAATAGACACTTTTCAAAAGAGGACATTCAGAAAGCCAAGGGACATATGAAAACATGCTCAAAGTCACTAATCATCCGAGAGATGCAAATCAAAACAACGAGGTATCATCTCACACCTGTCAGAGTGGCTATCATCAACAAATCGACAAACGACAAGTGCTGGAGAGGATGCGGAGAAAAGGGAACACTCATGCACTGCTGGTGGGAATGCAGACTGGTGCAGCCACTATAGAAGACAGCATGGAGTTTCCTCAAAAAACTAAAAATGGGACTCCCATTTGACCCTGTGATCCCACTTCTAGGAATATATCCCAGGAAACCAGAAACACCAATCAGAAAGGATATATGCACCCCTATGTTCATAGCAGCACAATTCACCATAGCTAAGATCTGGAAACAGCCTAAGTGCCCATCGTAGATGAATCGATTAGAAAACAGTGGTACATCTACACGATGGAATACTATGCTGCTGTAAAAAAAGAAGGAATTCTTACCATTTGCAACAGCATGGATGGAACTGGAGAGCATTATTCTAAGTGAAATAAGCCAGTCAATGAAAGAAAAATACATATGATCTCACTCATTTATGGATAATAAAGACCATTATAAACTGATGAACAAAAATAGATACAGAGGCAGAGCAGCATCGAACAGACTGTCAAACTACAGCTGAAGGCCTGGGAGCGTTGGGTGGCGGGAGGGGGGGGGTAAGAGATCAACTAAAGGACTTGTATGCATGCATATAAGCATAACCAATGGACACAAGCCACTGGGGGGTGGGGGGGTAGGAGAGGCCGGGGAAATGTCAAGGGGGCTGGGGGGGAAAGGAGACATATGTAATATTCTTTGTAATACTTTAATCAATAAACAAAAAAGAAAAATATCCAGTAACAGAGATAAACTGTGGCATATTCATACAATGAAATACTAAACAGTGATGAACATGAATAACTAACTAAATGAAATTACATGGATGAATCTTACTAACGTGTGAAGGAAGCAGACACAAAATAAACGTTATACTTATCATTCACAAACGAAGTAAAATTTATCTGTGGTGTTAGAAGTCAGAATAGTGGTTATCTCTGGGGAGAAGGGAAAGGACAGTAATTGGGAAGGTACCTTAGGGGAAATATGGTGTTTTATTTCTTAATTTAGACTCGTTATTATACACTGGTGTGTTTACTTTATAATAATTTGTGGAGTTGTGTACTTACTTATTTGTATGTTTTTCTGTATGTGTTTTATGCATCCACCAAAAAGTAAAAACAAAAAAACAAAAAACCACACCCAAACCCCACCAATTTTAAATTGTGACATAGAAATGGTTCTTACCCTGCATGTGTAATATTATATATATAATAAGTTAAATAATAGATCAAATTAAAATGTTTCCATTTCCATTGTTTGCTAAGCTATTCCACTCAATATTTATTTTGACTTGGTTTTATTAAGATAAATTATATGCATAATTATTTTCAAACTCAAATGTAAAGTTATATTGAAGAGTAATCCTCATGTTGATTTCTATTTTATAATTGGAACTTTTTAAAGGATCAGTGGGATGGTTGGGAAAAATATATAAACAACCAGAAGTTTAAAAAGGGGAGCAAGTTTCTAGTGTAACCGAACATGTCCAATTTTTTTGTGTAAATGCTCAATGTACACACATATTGAGAAGCAGATAGGATCCTTCAGTATCTGAGAACTGAAAGAAAAGGTAGTTGAGAAAACAGTAAATGTTGTAAGGGAGAAGCTACAAGTCATAATAGATGTTCTTAAGTTTTAATGAAACTCGCCAGCAGGGTTATTTGGTGATGATTCAAACAACTGTACATATATTCCCTCGTGGAGCCTTAAAACAGTACAGAGGTGGGTAGGGCAGATATTACTGCTTGATAGAAAAATAGCCGTGGAGAGGTTTATTGATGTACCCAAGGTAACAGAGATTAGGGTTGGAAGTAGAGCTTAAAATATAAGAACCAGAAATCTTCATTAGAATGTTTGATTTCTAGTAATTACATCTCTCATTACTAAAATCATACACATGGGGCCCTTGCTGGTTTTACTCAGTGCATAGAACATTGGCTTTGTGGCCTGAAGGGTCCCAGGTTCGATTCAGATCAAGGGCACATGCCTAGGTTGCAGGCTGGATCTCCAGCAGGGAGTGTGTAGAAGACAGCCGATCAATGATTCTCTCCATCATTGATGTGTCTATCTCTCTTTCCCCTTTCCCTTCCTCTCTGAAATCAGTAAAAATATATTTTAAAAAATAAAATCATACACGTGGGTAATCTTAACTTCTGTTCCAGGAATTGCAGACATCAAGTCCACTGTTCTTTTTATTATACCTTCAATCTCCAAAACCCTTCAGTTTTTTTATTTAGAAAATAGCATGAGGATCCTGGGATCATTCTGATCCCTGAAATTCTCAAGCAGGATCTCTAGCTCGCTGTGGCTGGGCAGTCAACGTTACCCAGCTACTACAGGCTGATCCACTCTCTTCAAGCTCTCAGCTCTGTCGCTCCACCTTCTCTCTGCTTCCTGTTGGAAGACTACAGTCCCACAATTACTAGGAAACATGAGGTCATCTTACTGAAGAACCCTCAACTCCCTTCTTCTCCACTTCAAAATTTTCTACACCATTAGCTGCCAAACCAGAACTGCTAGTTCTCTTAAGGACAATAAGGGTAGAAGGTAAGTCTATGTATATAGAATCACACAATCACATACATTAAATCAGTGTAATGGCTACAGAGGCTGACTAGTAGATTGAAGTTCTTTGCTACTGGTTGAATTTATCCATTCAGTGTGATAACATATTGGCTGCCAATTACTACTAATGACACCATTAGACTATCTGAGGTAATGTGAAAAAGTTTATTTCCTTTCTTTTCCCCCTTATGTCTTAAGCTGTCCTTTTAAAACTTTAATGTGTACTAAATCATGTGGGAATCTTGTTCAAATAAAGATTCTGATTGGGGAGTGGTCTGGGGTAGAGCCTAGGATTCCACGTTTCTAACAAGATCCCAGCTGATTCCAATGCTGCTAGTTAAAGGGTCAACCTTTGAGTGGCAATGTCTTAGAGAAAATGCATCCTTTTTTCTCACTTTTAGACTTGGTGCCCTTCAATGCTTTCCATTCCTTCCCTGCTGTCTCTGGAATCTGGTGCTATCAAGGAGATTTTCTCTAGAATCTGCTGTCACTCTCCACTTACATTACACTTACTGAAGACCATCTTACTAAAAGAGGCCAGGCACTATTTAAGATTTTAACAAATATGTAACCCATTTAATCCTCATAAAAACTCTCCAACAGGCACCATTACCATCCCCATGCTATTAAGTGACCTGTTCAAGGGCACACAGCTACGAAGTAAAGGAGCTAGGATTTGTACGACTTCAGAATCTGCTGGTAACAAGTCATGGTCCTCAGGTCTTCCTTACCATTAATATGACCTTTGAATCACATTTCCTCTTGCTACCGCATAATGTCTTCCTTTTCATGATTAAACACCTTCAAAGAATAACCCACACTTACTTTCTCATTCTAACCCTTTGCTGTTCACATCTGTGCTTACTATCTTGCCAAACTCCTTTCCCCTAAATCACCAACCCTCTCCAAATCATCAATAATTATAGCCTCTTATTTATCCTCTTCTTCCTTAATTTTTCTGGTATTACTTATGTCCTCTTAACTTCTCTGTTTTAAAACACTACATATATTTGGTTTTCTTCTCACTTTCTGGTATCTGCCTTTCTATCTCCTTTGCTGACCCCTTTCCCTTCTTCTTTGTCCTGTTCTTTCACTCCCATCAATAGTTCATACTCCCTAACTCCCACTTGAAACATAATTCCTAGTCCGTCCTCTTTCCCCTTTGATCCATCCTCCTACTAACTTGTCAGTCATGTCTCTCTTCAACACCTACAATTGGTCCACCCTATCTAAGACCAAACTTCTTAAGCTAAAATGGAAAGTGCTTCTCTATCTAGCTCCCATCTCCCTTTTCATCCATCTCTCATTCCACTGCCTGTGCCCTACTCTGTAACCAAACCAGACAAGGTATCTTGCCCAATATACCTTCCGCTTCCTGTCTCCTACAACCTCATAGAAAGAAAGCTTTCTGTTCCTACCATCTCCATTCACAGATTAAGTATTTATTGTGAACCAAGAATAATGGTAAGCAAAATAAAACAATGTCCATGAAATCATGGTGCTTGAAGTTAAGCAAGGATGACTGGAATTTATCAAATAATCATACAAACTAGTAACATAAATCAGGAAAATTACTTTTTCCAAATCTGTTTATGCTCAGGGCCTTGAACTCAAATGACCCTCCTCTATGCAGTCCACTTCAGCTATCCTACTCACCCCTACCCCCTTTTTATTTTTTAAATATATTTTTATTGATTTCAGAGAGAGGAAGGGAGATGGAAAGAGAGATAGAAACATCAATGATGAGAGAGAATCACTGATTGGTTACCTCCTGCACACTCCTACTGGGGATTGAGTCCAAAACCCGGGCATGTGCCCTGACCGGAAATCGAACTGTGACCTCCTGGTTCATGTCACCCCCTTCCCTTTTAATCCACTGTCTCTCCTCATGAAATAACTAGTGTTGTAAGTTTTACACTAGCACATTTACATTTTGTATATGTATAAACATGATTTCTCCATCCCTGCCCACTCCTTTATTTACAGGCCTCATGCTATACATCTAGTTTTATACCTTGAGAATTCTTTGAGAAGGTAGAGATCACATGATAACCCAAAACATCTGATATATAGCAATTAAGACAATGAACATTCTTCTTTTATTCAAAACTAGAGGCCCGATGCACGAAATTTGTGCAAGGAGCTTGGCTCCCACCACTGTGGCAGCTGCCTTGGTCCCCGCCACAGCGGCAGTTGCCTCAGACCCCGCTGCTGTGGCTTCGTCCGGAAGGTCATCTGGTCTAATTAGCATATCTCACTTTTATTATTATAGTAATATTTTTAAGTGAAATTGCTTACCCAAGAATAAGGAACTGCCCTGGGGCTGGAAGACTCAGTTGTATAGAGTCTTTCAGTAGGATCAAAAGTGATGCCCAGCTATCCACTAAATTGGGCACTGGAATTCTGCAAGATAAAGATTTTTTTTATATATACATATATAGAAATCCACAGTAAACTTTAATTTTCTTTATAATTTCACCAATAGTCTTTAACAAATTCTCCTAAATTCTTGAAACATTCCCTAAATTTTTAGACTATGAGAGAACAAAATCCCTAGAAGCTTTCTTTTTTCTACTGTTACATAAAAAGAAAATCAAATACATTTAATACCCAGTACAATTTATTAGTCTAGAAATTTTGCTGTAGAGACCCTGTTTTTAACACATGGACTCTCAAAACTAAAATACAACTGAAATCTCATTTTTATTACTAACATCATAGTCACCTATTCCCTATCCTGTTCTCTCCACTTCTTTACTAGTTCTTTTTTCCTCACCCATGAGTCTGTCGCATCTTTGGGAGACCTGTTAACCTACCCTGAACATCAGTCTCTCACCTATAGAGAAATTATCTTGTGTCTGTCTGATCTTAACCCTAACACCTCTATGTGTCAAAGTTTAGATTTTAGGCAGTCACAACGAGTTTTAATACACCATATAACCTAATTTATAATAATGTCTGTCATAGACCACAAAATGATGCCACGCTTGGTGATTAAAACTGAATTACCCTATAACAGAGGATAAGGATTCAAGTTCTCCAGTAAGAATTTTATCAAAATTGAAGTCAACCAACTTTCTATTCAGGGGTTAGCTAAATGGAAAATTGGAATGCCATAACAAAAATATATTTTCATATTATTATTACTAACATTTAAAAAGTCATATTAAGCTACCACATATTCACCTATATGAAAATAATAATAAATTCAGTGGCAGTAGGCATGGTTTCAATAGTAGGGCTCAGATTTTTATTTATATTTAAATAATTTTCTTACAATTCAGTGTTTTAATACCCAGTGTATCTTAAATACACATAGGTCTTCACGTTTTAGGCTGTGTCATGAAGATATCCAATGACTTGTATTAATATATCCAGAAACAATGTTTCTGTTTCTAGCATTTGTTCTTTTAGTTTTAGGGGGAAGAAATAGCAATTTTTTTAAAGAATTCAGGTGCTTTTCTCCTACATTTCCTAACTTTTATACATTGCTAATACAGTAAGGAGAGATCCACATCAGTTATCTTACCTTTGAATATAAGCATAGAAAAACTGAAGCATGCAGACTTCCAAAGAAAGATGTTTCTATAAACAAAAGAAATCAATTTTACAGTGAAGAAAAATGCTGCCTTTGCTTTTTCATTGTTGCAACTACTCTGTATTTTACTGCCAATTTTTAATTAAAGAACAAAACAAAATCAAACACAAATCTGTCATAAAAACAAAACAAAACCATGCAGCTCTTCCATTTAGTATGGGAAAAACCTGAGCTATTTATAAAGTTGAAAATGGAAAGAATAGAAAGATTCTAAATTCCTACCCTACCACTCTAGCTATTACTTTTAAATGATCGATTTACTCTGTAAGTACCAAATCTAGTTTTATTTTAATTACCTTATGCTTAGTTGGTGCTATCAGAATTAAGTTGAGATTTTTTTATAAAATGTGCTTTTAATTTATTTTATCATACATTTCTGTTAAATTAATATAGTTAGTCAAATTTGGGAACAACGCCTAATATCTAAAATGTAGTCTTTATCTAAAAATAGTGCTGAGTGAAACACATAATAAAAAGAAACACTTGTACTTAGAAATTAATACTAGGTAAGAAAACGAAACTGTTGACCACTGACATTTACCAATTTGTTCCCTTTTCAGTAGCAAATATTCCCTTGAAGTTTTCCCCTTTTATCACAAAGAAAATGAAGTATCTAATCTACTCAGAACTTAGTAGAGTGAGAACAGAGGGGCAGCAGGTGGGGTGTGTGTGTGTGAAATGTGCTCTTGTTTTCATATCTTGCACACTTAGCCCAATATTTGGTACAAGTAGATGCTGAAAATATTATGCTGAATTAAGCATTCACAGGCAAATTTAAAATCCTATCACAAATGCCCCAGAGGTGTTTTCAGAATAGTAAGGAAAGTATTAAAAAGATAAGAACATTGGCTATTTACATATGCAAGCACACTTTCCCTATTGGTAAATCAAGGAAAAAATTTCAAGATTTTCAGATTTGTGTAATAATTCTTTCATGGATGTGATTAGGTCTCTTTTGAATGGCCTGAAGTCTAATGTTTGCAGTTAATAAATAATTTCTAAGAAAATATGACCTCTTAATATTGCTATAATTAAAATCAGAAAAAGTAAAGAGGCCATAATTTTACTACTTGTAGAATTTCATGTCTGCCTAATTAAAGACAGTGCACTATGAATGCAGAGATTGTGTTATTCATTTTCTGTAGCTCTTCGAAGATAGTCTTGTACATGATCAAGAAATGACACTGACTAGAACTAAAGTTATAGCAAAACATGAGAAGTTTACAGAATTAAGAGATTCATTTTGAGGAACAAGACAGGGATGCCCACTTTCATCACTGTTATTCAACATAGTACTGAAAGTCCTAGCCACAACTATCAGATGAGAAAAAGAAATAAAAGGCGATCCAATTTGAAAGGAAGAAGAAAAACTATCATTATTTGCAGATAACATGATACTTTATATAGAGAATATTAAAGATTCCACCAAACTATTCAAACTGATAAATTCAGTAAAGTAGTAGAAAACAAAATAAATATTCAGAAATCGGTTGCATTTTTATACACCAATACTAAATTATCAAAAAGAGAAAGTAAGAAAACAATCCCATTTACAAGTGCATAAAAAATACATAGGGATAAATTTAACCAAGGATGTAAAAGACCTGTACTTGGAAAATTATAAGACACTGAAGAAAGAAAATGAAAAAGATACAAATAAATGGAAGCATAGACTGTGGTCATGGATAGCAAGAATACTGTAAAAATGACCATACTACCCAAGTGATCTATAGATTCAACATTAATTCCTATAAAAATACGAATGGCATACTTCACAGAACTAGAACAAATATTCCATAAATTTACATGGAACCACAACAGACCTGAATAGCCACACCAATCTTGAGAAAGAAGAATAAAGTTGGAGGAAGCATGCTACCTAATATCAAATTATACTATAAGGCCATAGTAATCAAAGCAGCATGGTATTGGCATAAAAACAGACATATATTAATGGAACAGAATAGAGATCTAAGACATAAACCCATTCCTGTATGGCCAATTAGTATAACATTTGACAAAGGAGGCAAGAATATACGCTGGGGGAAAGACAATCTACTCATTAAATGGTGTTGGGAAAATTGGACAGATACATGGAAAAAAAGAAAATAGATTACTTCCTTTCACCATATATACAAGTATAAACTCAAAATAGATTAAAAACTTAAATGTAAGACTGGAAACCATAGAACACATAGGTAGTAAAATCCTGGACATTTCTTTTAGCAAGTCTCCTTGGGCAAGGGTAACAAAAGAAAAATAAACAAATGCAACTACATTAAACTAAAAAGTGCACATCAATAGATGAGTGAATAAAAAAGCAGTGGTACATATATACAATGGAATATTACTCGGCCACAAAAAAGAACAAAGTCTGAACCATTTGCAACAGCATGGATATTATGCCAAAGGGTACTATGCTAAGTGACATAAGTCAGTCAGAGAAAGACAAATAGTATATGATTTCACTTATATGTGGAATCAAAAGAAAACTATAAACAAACAAACAAAACAGAAACAGACTCAGAGATACAGAGAACAGACCGCTGGTTGCCAGAGAGGAGGAGGATTGGGGACAGGGAGGAAAAGGTGAAGGGACTGAGAAGTACAGATTGGTAGTTAACAAAACAGTAATGAGGCTATAAAGTACAGCATAGGAAATAGTCAATAAGATCATAATAACTATGTACGGTGTCAGATGAGTACAGGAAAGATTAGGCAAAACACTTTGTAAAGTATATGAATGTCTAGCCACTATGCTGTACACATGAAACTAACACAAAATAATATTGAATGTAAACATTAATTGAAAAAAAGAGTCAGATTTATTTAGAAGAGAAAGCAATGAAGAAGTTTTGAGAAGGTCAACAACTGAGGTAAGCAGACCTTAGACTCTGGCTCTGTGTTCTTCCTTTAAAGGACTAGAAGCCCACCAGCCTTCCCTTCCCCACCCCTAAGAATTCGGCTACACAGCTGTTGACTGCCTTAGATGGACATATAGAGATATGAGCAGTCAACTCTTTTTCACTAGCTACAGAATGATCACAATAGTAAGTCACTGAAGTTATTGATAACTGTTTGTATTACAGCAGTGCAAGTGCCACATGCATTCATCTCTGCAAAAAGGACATTACTGTACAACAAAAAACCTTACCTACCAGCATCATTTTTCAAACAGAACTGTAAACAAAAGCTGAGAAAAGCTCTTCTTACCTTGTCTTTTGCTATGGCTGGGGGCTGCTTTAAAACTTCTTTCACAGTCTGTATAACAGTTTCTGTTCTCATGACACTGATTGAGCGAACCAGTTCTACCAGTAAAAGCTGTTCTTCACTGGCTGCAGGAATAACCTGGATAACACATCATTGTATTTATATATGCGTGTACATAAGTCTTTTAAGAGGACTTTCAAAGGATTTTTCAAGTCCATTGATTATATATCAGGTAAAATTTATATTTTTTATCGGTAACACATGTATATTTTTTAAAAATCATATAGGACAATAAGCCTGATTAAAAAAAATTGCAGTGCCCTATCCTTTCTCATGACCCAAAGCAACCATGTTAAACTCTTAGCTCTTTTCTATTATTTCTGAATGATACACAATGCTATTATATTTTCCTATTTCACCCCCACCCCAATTTTAGATATTACCTACTGACTTCCAACTTTAGCAGACAATGATTGAGGTCGCTTACTCTTTTCTTCCTATCCTCCCAACATAGTTATGTTATTAATTTAAAATAAACATCCAGTGTTCACATGCCCACTTATGGTTGTGCTGTATATTGCACTATCATTGCATTTCTCTTCTAATTAAACTTTTTGTTTTTCCTAGAATTAAGACACTGCTTTTTTTAAAATTTGGTTTTCTCTACTTCTATCACAAATTCTTCCTCAATGCTCCAGCAACTGTAAATCTCCTCTTATTACATATTCAAACATACTGGGTAGTTAATTTTCTACCCTTTCCTCCTCCACTTAGTGTCTCCTTTTTTGTGTGTGTGAGAAATCTGCTCAATGTCTTCCTGTTCTACCCTGGGTTCATGCCCTCTAGGCTTGCTACACAGTATCATCTTGATATCTCTCCTGAGACCATCAGCCTAGAAATTCCCTTTCTATTTCTTCTGTGTTGGAACCCCTATTGATTGGATCCTATATCTTCTTCCTTCTTGGTTTAGTCCTCCTCTGGTGGAGATGTATTTTCCTGTAGTTGAGAGTGTGAATTTATTGCAATTTTTTTTTTTTTTTTTTTTTTTAGATATTGCATGGTTCAAAACACCTTAAGTGACATTTTGGCTGGGTATGAAATTATAGTTTGAAACTAATTTTTCCATCACAATTTCCAGTGTTGCTATTGACAAGTCTTATCATTATTCCAGTATTTTCTCTTGAGGATATTTTCAGATCTCCTCTTTAAATCCAGTGTTCTGAAATCACATGCTGATCTTTGTGGAGATCTCTTTTTCACAGTGACTGTCAAAGGAATGTTCTTGTACTATTTCTTTGATATTATTCTCTCCTCATTTTTTTCTGCTCCATCTTTCTGCAAAGATATTGAACCTCCAGTATCACTGCCCTAATTTTATTTTTATTTTATTGATTTTTTTTAGAGAGTGGAAGGGGGAGAGGGAGGGAGGAAGAAAGGAAGAGAGAGGAGGGGAAGAGAGAGAGAGAGAGAGAGAGAGAGAGAGAGAGAGAGAGAGAGAGAGAGAGAAAGAGAAACATTGGTGTGAGAGAGAATCCCACATGTGCCCCAACTGGGGATCAAACCTGCTACCTGGGTATGTGTCCTGAGCAGAAATCAAACCCTCCATCTTTTAGTGTTCAGGACAACACTCCAACCAACTGAGCTACACCAACCAGGGCTCACTTCCCTAAATTTCTTATCTCCTTTTCTCCATGTCCGTCTTCCCAAGTTTGCATGCTATTTCTGATATTTACCCCTTTTGCTTTCAACTCTTAGTTTGTTTTGCCTCTGCTATAAAATTCAATATCCAAGAAAAATTTTAATTTTTTGCAATGATCTTTCTACCAGTCCCTTATATTATGGATGCAATATGGTTTTACTTATTGAAATACATTATTATTATTGTTCACATCTTCTGTTATCTGCATTGTTTCTTCTTTTTTTATCTACTTATTTTGGTCTTTGTCTATCATATAAGCTTTTTTTCCATATGACTGTTAATCCTTATCTTTATATTCATAGTTTCAGATGTATAAAACAGTGATTGGACATTACACAACTTATTACACCAATAAATCCAGTTCCCATTGGATACCACACAGTTATTACAATATTATTGATTATATTCCCTATGCAGTACTTTATATCCTGTGACTATTCTGTAGCTACCAATTTGTACTTCTTAATCTCTTAACTTTTTTCACCCCCCAGCCCCCATCCCATCTTTCACCCAGCCCCAAATCACCCGCCCCTCTGGCAACTATCAGTCTGTTTCCTGTATTTATGAGTCTGTTTCTGTTTTGTTTATAGTCTTCTTTAGATTTCACATGTAAGTGAAATCATACAGTATTTGTCTTTCTCTGGCTGATTATTTAACTTAGCATAATACCCTCTAGGATCCACCCATGCTGTTGCAAATGGTAAAACTGATGTGAGAGAGAAACATCGATTGGTTGCCCCATGTATCTGCCCCAACCAGGGATCGAACTCCCAACACTGAACCCCCAACCTTGGTATCTGCTCTGCCTATGATCTGAACCCCCAACCTCTTTGGTATGGGACTACGCTCCAATCAACTAAGCCACCTGCAAGAGACCTTTGAGCATTTTTAATTTGGATTGTTTGTATTTTTTGAGTTCTTTATAAATTTTGAATATCAATCCTTTATCATATGTATCACTGATGAATATATCCTCCATTCAATGGGTTGTCTTTTCTTTCTTTTTACACTTGATCTTAGCCAAAAGGCCGAGAAGCGATTTTTTCTTTCTTTTTGATGGTTTCCTTTGCTGTGCAAGAACTTTTAAGATAATGTAGTTGCATTTGTTTATTTTTTTCTTTTGTTTACCCTGCCCAAGGAGATTTGTTAAGAGAAATGTCCAAGATTCTACTGCTTATGTTTTCTATGATTTTTATGATTTCCAGCCTTACATTTAAGTTTTTAATCCATTTTGAGTTTTATACTTGTATATGGTATAAGGTGATCTAGTTTCACATTTTTGCAAGTATCTGTCTAATGTTCCAAACAACATTTAATGAATAGACTACCATTACCCCATTGTATGTTCTTGCTTCCTTTGTCAAATACTAATTGACTGCTTTTACTATTCCAGGATTTTAATTCTGTCCAAAGTACTTTCTACTACTTAATTCTCAAATGTTAAAATAATGTCATATAAGTGAAATGTTTATTTTTAGTGCTTTAGAAATGTCAGCATATAAATAATGTGAATTCAGCACAAAAAATAACATCAGAAACCTCTAGCTAGATAAATCATATATCTTGTGTGAATATAAATTTAACAGCCTTAATATCCTAATGTCACTATTTATTTCTAATATAGAACACTTTCTTGAGCTTTCAAAGTCACAAATAACAACATTTTCACATATATAACCTAGTAAAAAACAATTTATGAATTACATTTAGAAACAAACTATTTAACCTATCATGTCATAATGAAAAACTAGTGAACTTAAAAATTTTTCTTTATCTCCTTGCTTTGTACCCTGAATAACTAGCATTTAAAAGATATTCTGTACTATATCATCATGGCTGTCTAAATATGGCTACAGTTTTAATATCATACTAATTTTTCTTTTCACATAAAAAATACCTTTTATAATTATTTAAGAAATTTAGGCAACAAGTCATTACCTAAACAGGTGCACAAAATGTTGCTTTTCTACTTACCCACCCAATATTGGCCCTTTTTAATTAATGGAAAGTTGAAAATTAGCTTGTACAGCAGGTCATCAAATGATATAATTTTGTTCAATATCTTTTCATTATTACATGGATGAGATGCTGTAGGAACTTAACTGTTGTTTATATCAATTAGCCTATGGTAAAACTGGTTTCATTATAGTATGTTCCAAGAACCCACGATCAATGTTAAGTGAGAACTTACTGTACTTGCCAAATGCTTTACCAAACAAAAAAATAAAAAGTATAAAATGGTTAAATACATACCCTGGTCCTGTTGATATTTTTATTCTGCCTTCTTTCATTCCATACAAATGCAATGGCAGCCATAAAGTGAACACCATGATTCATTGAAATGGGGCCCAATAATTCAAGAATTTGCTGTCTCAAGTTCTAAAACAAGCAAATGACAAGCGAATTAAAAAGTATGAAAGCATTGACAACTAACCTGCACTTTTAGTTTCTCTTGAAGTAATGTGCAGTACTTATATGTTTTACTACCTAAACAACAGTAGAGGAAACTTTAATCATGTTAATATATGCAACCATAGTCATTTTAATTCTAAAATGGGGGTGGAGGGGGAGGGAAGGGGAATCCTATAAAATGACAACCATTCAGCTAAATGCAAGAGTGTAATTAGTATGATGAGATAATAAAAAACACAATATAGTTGACCCTGGAACAACAAGGGTTTGAATTACAAGGATCCACTAATATGTTAATGTTTTCCCAATAAATACTTGTGCTATTTTCCATCTGCATTTGGGAGTCCATGAATGTGAAGGACTGATTGTATGCACTGTTCTAGGCTATTTTATTTAGGAAACTTGATCACCTACAGATTTTGACACCAGGGGAGGTATCCTGGAATCAATCCTCCATGGACATTGAGGGGGGGAAAATTTGGGGGCAGACAGAAGTTACTCATGGATTTTCCAATGCACTGGGGATCAGTGCCCCCAACCCATGAGGCTCAAGGGGCAACTATACATGAAATTCAATTATTTTTTATGTAGATTCATTATTAAAAGGGAGAGGGGTTTTACATTTTAGTAAAATTGAATAAAATAAAAACCACAGTTTAATCCAAATATCAGTACTTAGACAAAATTTTCCTCATGATTCTAACCCTTCCTCTTTTCCCAATTACAAACATGTTCCCACGACTCAAGTCCAGGAAGTCAGGTCTAGATAATAGAGGAATGTCAATGTGACAACTGACATAGCATAACACACTTTTAAATATTCATATAATTTTCTTCTAAATATAAAGTAGAAAAATTAGAAAACATGTAACAGTATTTTTAAAACAACCATTAATTCCATCATTCTGAGATCATCACTATTAACATAAAATTTATTCCTTTTTCTGAGAGAAATTTATTTTCTTTACATGACTGGAAATACAGCATTTGTTCAACTAAGTAACATCCCTGTTTCACGAAACTTTTAAGCATTTTTCTACCAAGAATTCTCAAAACTACAATTATTAGTAGCTACATAATGTAACACTAAAGAATAATTTACTTAACTATTTCCTTATTTATTGTTTAGAATCTCTGTTTGCCTTACAAATATACCTTTGCATAATTTTTGATTACTTTAAAATTTATTACTAGGTAAAAGACTATAAATATTTAAAAGCTCTTTGAAAAGGAACAAAGTTTAATATATATGAATAAACATCAAAAACATTATGTCATATGAAAGAACTAAATACAAAAGATGAAATGATGCGTGGTTCCGTTTATTCAAAATGCTCAGAAGAAGCAACTCTACATATAGAGGATACAGATGAATAGTGTATGGAGGTTAGGGGGAAGGAACACGGAGTGACTGAAAATGGATATGCGGAATCTTTGTGGTAATAGATATGTTTGAAAAGTAGAGTGTGGTGATAGTTTCACTACTCTTCAAATATGTTTCTAAAAATCACTATATTGCATGTACTTTAAATAGGTGAATTTTATAATGTGTCATAAAGTTATTTGGTAATTAATTATTCAATACATTAGAGTGCCATACATACTACTCAAATTATTCACAAATTCTGAATATAATCTCTGGGAAAGTGCTAAAACAGACTCTTGAGCCCCAGGTGAAGTGTGAATTTCTAACCTTTGTGGCTCCAAGATTAATAGTGGTCACAGAAGCAGATGCAGCAACAGTCATCTTTTCTGAAGAATCAGCCTGATGCAGTATGCTCCAAAGCAATGTCACAGAGGACATGATCATATGAAGGATTGAGAGGATTCCTTTGCGGGCTTCATACAAGTGTCTGTGGTCTACATTGACCCAAAGCTATTAAAGTTGGGGGGAAAAACATATTATCACTTACTGAGGCTTCTAAATGGGGACTTGTATCTCATAATCTTTTTTAAAAAGTAAAATATTTGTGCAGTCTTACTTGGAGATATTGTGTAGTAGGATCCAACAAACAGTAATGGATAATGGCTGTGATCCCTTCTAAAAGAATAAGAATCATATCTGGTGGAATAATTGATGCCATCCATAGAGGCCTGAAATAAAATGCATTCATTTGAACATAAGTTCTGAGAAACAAGTCCATATTTTATTAATATTAAATGCCCAGCATGTTCTAAGAACATAGTAAGTGCTCAATAAAGATTACGTAAATAAATGACTAAAATAATAAATTGGTTAATAAATTAGTAGCTTTTATGGCCTAATTTATAAAATAAATGAGTCACATTATATGTACGAAAGTTGTTTTTGGCTAAGTCATTCTATACAAAGTCAATGCCAGTAAATCTTCAGCAACTGTATAGGGCAGGCATATCAATATTGAATACAATACCGGCAGTTTTCTTATATTTTACATGTAGTTGCTGAGGTTACACAAGAGACAAACCAGAAATTAGTCTACTAATCATCTGGCTCATTTGGCAGACTAATTTTAAATATGTATCCTCCAAACAAGAAATAAAATCAGATAGGAAAAGATTTATAATTTTAAATTAATTTAGTGTGATTTTAATTTGCCCTTAGATAACATTCAGATAAAACTAGGGAAGCCCTTTACTGGGCTATTACTTTTGCCAGCTCAGAGAAGAAGAACGGAATTAATTTCAGCCCTTAGACAGTGATGGCGGACCTATGACACGCGTGTCAGAGGTGACACGCAAACTCATTTTTTTGGTTGATTTTTCTTTGTTAAATGGCATTTAAATATATAAAATAAATATCAAAAATATAAGTCTTTGTTTTACTATGGTTGCAAGTATCAAAAAATTTCTATATGTGACACGGCACCAGAGTTAAGTTAGGGTTTTTCAAAATGCTGACACGCTGAGCTCAAAAGGTTCGCCATCACTGCCTTAGGAGGAAAAAGGCCTGTTTAAACATTCCTTATCTTTTCCAATCTTCATTGATTAATTATTATTCCTCAAGCTGAATTTTCTCCTTTGTGAAAATCACATACTATTTGTAACCTACCTAGTGATACCCCCTAATTTACTCAAATTGTGACTGACATTCTGTATGACTAAGCAGTTATATATGTGATGAATGTCAATTATAACAAAGTTAAAAATCAACTCTTACCTACTATCAGATAATCCTGTTTCATATTTGTACTGCTGAATTAGATTATCTAAATTTCTGCAAAGCTGTAGTGTCACAGAAACAACCACTCTCTGTAGAACTTTTCCCATGTAAGGCAGAGTAGATGTGATTAAACCAATCCATTGTGGGTGCATCTTACAAGCACAGTGTTGATGTAAGGCGCGTATCACTGCACAGAGGAACATGCCTTGGCATGTGATTGGCTGAGCGTGCAAATACTGAAGAGAAGTCATGGGCTGATGGGGACTGATGTGTTCCAGATCAGATACAACAAAATCAAAACCTGTTTCATTCTCTTCAGGGACAGTCATTACCCAGTGTTCTAGAACAATGAGTCTCTGAAGAACTTTAAGAAGTTGTGACTGGAGTGTGCTACCATTGTCAAACTCATCCTCTGAGAAATTGATAAGGCTGTCCTCTGAGAAACCTTCTTCCACAGCAATCACATTCTTACCTGCCATCTTTTCACTATGCCATTTCTGTGCACTAAAGATAGATGACAGCAAACAATGAAGAATTACTTTCTGAACTTTGCACTTAGATAACATATCAGAGATAAAACTAGGGAAACCCTTTGCTGAGTTTTCTATTACTTTTGCCAGCTCAGTAAAGAGAAGTGTCAAAATTTCTATGCTCATCATCTGCATATTTCGATTGCCTATTAAATCTTGTGCGGTGACCTTGACATGAGTTGGGTAATGGCTACGCATGTAATATAAACAGAGGGAAATGAGAATTTCTATGTACATAGAACTCCTGAAGTTATGATTTGAGTCCACTGGAATGTGACTATAAAAGTCTTTGCCCATAACAGAAATCCGGTGTCTGGCCAATAGATTCTGAAGCAGAGATAACTGAGGGGTATACACATTATTTATACTAGTGGTTGAAATGGCATTTACAAAAGCAGTAGGGTTAGTTTTCAATATGGCTTTGATGGCAGAAAAAGCATAGAGAGTCCTGGATGAGTCATACAACTGGAGATACAGGAGCACATGCTGATAGAGAGGATGGATGTTGAAACTGGGAGATTTCCGTGATCCTGGAGAACCCATGTCACTCTCAATTTCAGAAATGTCTCCCTCTCCACAGCTATACCAGTTCTCTAAATCCAGACCATCACTAAAAAACACATTAGTTTGTTTGAGTTTTTCATTTGAAGTTTTTTTCTTGTCGTCATCCTTTTTCTTGGCAAGTTTTACTTTAGGTTTTGCTCCTGGCTGTTTGCCTGACTCCTTAACGATTGTTTCTTTCTCTGAGACTTTTTCTGATAATTTTTCTTTGAAGCTGAACTGAATACTACTGTGACTCCTCTGTCTAGATTTGGTTTCTGTGGAACCAACAGAAGAGTCATGGGGAGTCTGTGTGGTTTCGGAAATACAAGGTGAGGAGCTATTTCTGGAGATTCCAGTTGCCATACGCTCACGGCCATCTTCTGCAGACACAGAGAGAAACTGAGAACTCTCATTACTCAGCGAAGTACTCTGACTCTGCTGAGTGGACTGATCTTCACCTTTAATCGGCTCCTCGCCTGGATCCACATCACTGTGCTTTGGGGGCATAGCTTCAATTTCTAACTGAGAAGGAGCTGATGCTGATTCTGCTTCAAGGCCACTTACGACTTTACATATCAGGTCAAACACTACCTGCTGAACATCATCATCTGGGGAGCTTGCGTTCAGCATCTGAGAGTCCTCTTGGGCATTTACATTTTCAGGATCAACTTCGTAACTCAGGTTGTCCCCAGCAGAGGACTGTGAACATCCAGAGTCAGAACTCTGAAGTATTTCTATCTGTTGGTCTGGAAGATCAAAATCAGACACAACCATTGGAATTGTCTCACTGCTGGTACTTAGAAGGGAAAGTCTGTCACTTAATGGATTAACGGTGAGACTAAAGTTCTCTATTTCGTCCACGGTAAGCGGCTTTTCACCATTTCCTTTAGATGCAATGAGTTGTATTTGGCTTACTGGTATATGAAAAAAAATAGTAAAGAAGGAAAAATTTAAAATAATGAAAATGTAGAAATGTACACTGAACTCAAGAATTTTAATCATTAGTTTCAAAACCTACTTATATTTTACTATTAAAATCATATTTTATTACTATTTTACACTTTTTAAGTTAGAAAATTATATAGATAACTATTAACTAGAATAAACACAATTCAACAATAGAAGGCCTATTATTCAATTGAATTAAACTTAAACAGAAGAGCACATTTAACACAGATAAAATATAAAAATTTGCCCTCATCCCCAAATAAGACATCCTTTTTTACTGCAGTTCAAAATTTTAGTGTTCTTTTCCTCCCTGTGTTATGCTAAAGAGAAGTATAAAAATACAACCTCCTTGATTCTGATAAAATTCAAAAAACGTTTATGAATAATCTAGTATGAGTAATGCCCTAAACCCGTGGTCGGCAAACTGCGGCTCATGAGCCACATGCGGCTCTTTGGCCCCTTGAGTGTGGCTCTTCCTAAGCCTTAGGAGTACTCTAATTAAGTTAATAACAATGTACCTACCTATATAGTTTAAGTTTAAAAAATTTGGCTCTCAAAAGAAATTTTAATCGTACTGTTGATATTTGGCTCTGTTGACTAAGGAGTTTGCCGACCACTGCCCTAAACCAAGAGACAATGAGGGTGAGAGAAAAAAAAGACAACATTGTTCCCTCCAAGGAGCTTAAAATCAGCGGGGGGATCACCAATACATTAATCTATTTCTATACTTTTTGGAGAGCATACTACATTGATGGAATTCTTTCAGAATGGATGGAAGGCTTAGTTGTATATGAATGGTACCAACCAAATGCTATCACTTTCAGGGAACGCATCATGATACCACAGGTGAGGTCTGAGATTGATTTCAGAGGAGAGGTGAGAATTCAGCAGACAAGCTGGAACTGTGATGGTATGTAAAGGGATAATACATAGAAGTTCTGGCAATTAGCAGGGTAGGGCATTTTTTAGAAGATTCATGGAAAGAAGTGGAAAGGAATCTAGAGAAAGGAGCAAAGACTCTAGAAAAACACTAAAAGTGAAATAGCAGGATGGTTTAGTTCCAGCTTCCATCACTTACCAGCAGTGAGCCTTTGAAATAGCACAACCTTCTAAGAATCAGCTCCCTGCTCAGTATAATTACTTTTTATTGCTGACCTCATAGGGTTGTTGAGACACAAATGATATAAGTGAGAGTTTTCTGTCCCTTTCATATAATAAATTAATCCAATACTGTGTTATAAAGGGCTTCACCCAACAGTTTGTAGAGAGTAATAATAGTATTTGGGGGGAGTGGTTGTAAGAGATCAACCGAAGTACTTGTATGCATGCATATAACCAATGGACACAAGACACTGGGGGGTAGGGGAGGCCGGGGGAAGGTCAAGGGGGTAAAAAAAAAAGGAGACATATGTACTACTCTTTGTAATACTTTAAGCAATAAAAAAAAATTAAAAAAATATTTATCACTTAAAATATGCCAGTACTATACTAAACATGTCATAAATATGACTTGAGACGTGGGTTATGATTCCCATTTTACAGATGAGGAAAATGACTCATGAAATGTAAATATGCACTATAAGCTTACTATACATTCCTAGTGAATTATCTGCAGAGCCTTGTAGGACTAGGATTGCAAAATAAAACTAAAGGTATTTCCATCAAAACTGAAGGATGTCTCTGACCAATGCTGTTCTCATTACTCCTTGAAAGAGATCCAACTCCTCTAAGAGGGTCACTGATGAAGCACATACAGACATGGCCCACATGAGCACTGCTAGTGCATGCAGAGGGGAGAAAATAAGCCCATGCAAAAAATCTCACATTCAATTCTCTTGTCAATCACTGTTGTGTTCAACTCTCACTTTATTTTAAAAACTTAACTCTAAATAGAGCTGTTCTACTTGCATGTGATATTCACCATTGCTACATGCAAAATTTTCCATGAAATGCTTGTCACTTTCTTCTCCAGGATAACAAGCCTTATTCCAGTAACGTTCTGCTTGAACACGCTGCACTGAAACCCTCTGAGTTTTGGGATGAAGCAGGAGCAATAGCAATGGCTCCAAAACTCTTGCAATATCATGTCTTTGTAGAACTTGGTTCAGCCAGGCTTGTCCCACAGAACTGGTAGAACCATCGATACTGTTAAGGCTATCTAACATGATGAACAGTGACCTACAATAAACACAAATAAGTAAAGAACAAAATGCCTACTTTTACTGTGACACTCTTACCTTTTCTAAAATTAACATTATAAGTTGTGTTTCTTATTTTGAATTAACCATTTTAAACTAGTCATACTTCAGGATAACTTTGACCACAGCATTTTAATAATCTTAATCCCACAGTCTCAGTAGGTACAATAGAAGGAGAAAACTGTCTTTTCCCTTTTTGTAGGTACTTAGGTTCTTGAAATTTCACAAAGCATACATTATTCTTAAGATAAATAGTAAAGAATAAAAAAAAATTTAAATAAGCCTTACAAAATTAGTCTTGTTTTAGCAACATATTCCTGTCACCAAATACTGAACCCTCTCCAATTCAAGTCAATGTTACCTCTATGCTGGTCCATGCTCCTCTGTTCCCATTCTCTTTATGAATCAAAACTATGCACTTAATTCAAGGCATGAGGGATGGGTTTGGTTCAGAATACCCATGATTCAAACCTGGGCTATTCATTTTATCTCACATGTGCTCTTGGGCAAGTCACAACTTCTCTGGGCCTTCACTGCCTCACTTGTACGATGAGGAAACGTGGTCGCCAAATTAGAGATGGTATTTGTAAAGTTTCTAGACCTAGGGCCTACTTTGTTATAGAAGTTAAATAGCAGATCATTTAAAGATGGCGATGCTGCTTGAAAAGCACCAGCTGACATAAAATTCAGTAGAGCAGACATGTGATCTGAGCTGGGCTTTAGACATAGATTTGTGGCCACCTCTATGAAATTTGCTGGTGAGACTATATGAATCTACTTTTAAGTGGCATCTACTTGGAAGTCAATGCAAACCTCATATTTGGGGAATGAGTCATCTAAATAGGCTAGACAAATTTCAGAACCACTCTCAGGCACCTATAAGTTTTTTGAATCCATGAAAGCGATTTGTCAGTATTTTAGCTTTAGATTTTAATAAATACCAGTTCGGGCAAAAGGCTGAGAATAACTGCTAGAGAAACACTTATATAATGTACTGTTTATATGTTATGTTACTGAATTTGATTACAGATTCAAGAAGGCTGTCTCCACTGCTGTAATCCTGATACCTGGCATGGCACCTCCCACATTATAGGGACTTGATAAACAGTCATCCAATAAATGCGGGACACTGGGTGCTCCGGGCAAAAAGGGCAAATCTGGCAGATAAATGAAATCTGGTAGATACATGAAAATGCCATGAATTTTAATGTAGCTTAGATTTTTAACAATAATTTATAAGTAGTATTTATAAAATGTGTACATTGCTATTGCCTACCCCTGCCAAACTAACCAAGGAGTCAAGAAAAGAGGCATTCAGATATCTGATGATAAAATCTGAATATAAAATGCAACCAACCTGTCAAAAGAACGTGCAAAAGATGAAGACTTATTTATATGGAGGTCCCTTGTTAGATGCCAAAGAACTGCAAACTTTGCATGCGCCTCCATCTTTATTTTCTGAGGAGGAATATAAGAGATTACATTATTTTACTTTCCTTTGAAGATATTAAGTGACTTTAGAAAAAATCAAAGGAGCTATTTAAGAGAGAATGTTATGTTCAATGTTTATGATACTCCAAAACACTGCAATAAACTTTATTTTTTCATGGAAGTAGAAACCTAGAAAATACCTAAATAAATACAAAATATTAAACATAAAGGATCACCTTATGCTGTCTGATAATTATTCAATTCAGAGAGGTTATCAGTTTACTAGTTTATTCTAAAGAAAAGTGTTGATAATGTGCATGCCTCATGATATTCTCAGTATAGGAAGTACTTTTCCCCCTCATTTGATATAAATACTTAGTAGTCAAAATTGATTTTGTTGTACTATACGATTTACTTTTGCTCCCAGAAATTATATATTAATCCCAAATAAATTTATCACTGACAAAGCTGGTTTGATTAAAAAATTTAAACACCTAAAACATTATTTGTACAAGAAAAATATTACACTATTTTTGGGATTATTTGAATAAGATTTCAGTGTTAAGATAATAATGGATAGAACAATGTAAAAATAAATTATTTAGAAAGACCAGTGTTTAGTATTAGATAATGAACATGTATTAATGTAAATCAGGTAGAAATTGTGATATTATTAAAATGTTTATAGTCTTTCTCTAGCACTTGTAGAATCCTTCAAGTAAAAGCCCCCCTAAACCAGGAACTGTTTAAATTGCTTGTGATAGGTCAGAGAATTGCTTGCTTTTTCTGAGGGCATAAAAAATGCTTTTCCTATAAACCATGTGTTTATATATCAACCAATACAAACATGTAAAAAACAAAGTAAATAATAACAGGTACTTTAACTTTTTACATGGCTGTGAAGTATCTTTATGCAGGACTTAGTATTTCTTTACAAATGAAATGTTGCACAAGTAAACAGGTATGCAATTTGTCCTAAATATATGTAATGTAATGTAAAACAAAATTTAATTAAAATATAAGGCTTTATTTAAAATTTTATTTCTGAATAGTTCTGAAAGAATGTGTTGCAGCTAAAATAGAATTTTAACATTTTTCCTGGGAATAAACTTTTCATTCTTTTTCATTTTCTTCTCCATTTGCCACTTCCCTACCCTGCCAAATGTTTCATTTACTCAATACAATGCCTTTTCATTTTAATCATGTTTCTTGTTGTTGTTTTTTAAAAAAATATATTTTTATTCATTTCAGAGAGGAAAGGAGAGTGAGAGAGAGAAACATCAATGATGAGAGAGAATCATTGATCAGCTGCCTCCTGTACGTCCCCTACTGGGGATAGGGCCCGCAATCTAGGCATGTGCCTTGACCAGAATTGAACTTGGGACCCTTCAGTCCACAGGTCAATGCTCTATCCACTGAGCCAAACCAGCCAGGGCAACACAAAGCCTTTTTGAGTATGACCCATTCAAACTCACTAGAATTGAGGCTTTATTCAATTAGGGCAATTCACTTCTAAAAGCTATTTAATAAAATCTTGAATTTATATTACAGAGCAGGTGCAGGTAGACCACATACTTTAAGTTAC
Organism: Myotis daubentonii; assembly: GCF_963259705.1. NCBI lineage: Eukaryota > Metazoa > Chordata > Mammalia > Chiroptera > Vespertilionidae > Myotis > Myotis daubentonii. The sequence continues at coordinate 57,370,510 of NC_081845.1, forward strand.
CTGGAAGAGATCAATTAGAATGTGTCCCAACTTCCTCTCAGACTCACTCGTAACTCAGACATCTGTACTCTAACTGACCTATGTGTCACTTCCTATACATTAGAATACAAAATCCTTATTTTGGACATGTAATGTAATGAAAATAATACAATCTCACATATTAGCATTATATAGCTGATAAATGTAAATGACACATATTATTTTATTTCCCATGTATTAATGTATCCATCAGTACTACAGCTGAGGCCACGGAGGCCTCTTGAATGAGTCTAGAACTTGGACCAGCAAAAAACTTAATCATCACTACCCATAACTGGTGTCCTATACCAAGAAATAAATCCAGTATTTGATTTTGGGTTACTTGATTTTTCATTGTACTGATGCTTTTGTAAAGAACTTTCCTCTAAAAAGAATAGAACCTTTATTTTAAAAGCAATAAAATCACTCTGAACGAACCTTTATTTTCTCTTATTCAGATACTAGCTGCAATCATTTTCATAGGGTTTCCCAACTTTACATTTGGTATAATAGGAATGGGGAGTGGACACAGGATAAGAGAAGTCACCTTGTCTTTATGAGTTAACTGCTGGCTTATCACATCCTCACAGATGCTGGAAGAAGGAACCAAGTTATGTAACTGGTAGAACAGCTCCACACTCTTTTGGTGGTGCTGAGGGGTGCTATCTCCCAGCTGGTCCCATAGTGTGAAAGCTACGTGCTGTAGAAAAAGAGGTAAAAGTAACAGTATTATAAAACCATGAATGAAAATTCATTAACGAACTTCCTACTGGTACATATAAGTCTGACGGCCAGAACTCAAAGGTCTTCAATACTCATTATGACACTGGGATGAGATTTAAAAGTGTACCTTTCACCTACCTACTGTCATTCAGGCCCTTAGAACCTCTGATGATAGTCCTTTAATAATATTTATTTTAAACATCAGACATGTAAGCACTTTCTGCAGAGCCAAAATAAATCCCCATTTCACTATTTTAATGACATTTAGTAAAGTGATGCTAGAATACATTATCCTTAAAAGGGCATAACTCCCACACTGAATACTTAATATTTACAGTGATATGTTGCAAAGTGAAATAGCCCAAATATCCAAACTACTTAAGACATATAAAGTAGGTCATCTGTATTTCAGAGCTCCATGTATGTGTTAACACAGCACTTGCTCTATGACAGTATTAAAAAAAAAAAAAAAAAAAAAGTACAACCCCGTCCGTGCCTCCAAAAAAGAAAAAAAAAAAGTACAATCATCAGGGTTTATCACCACAGCCTTATAGAAATCAATTTTAATCCAGCAGCAGGAACTATCTGGAAGGACACAATGACTTGAAAGCAGATAAAGAAATGTTTAAATTTTTTTATGTATAAAAAAAATCTGCTTAAGATGTAAAAGAATGCAAATACTAGGTATACTTGATGTTCTTTCTATATAGAGAATATCATTTGTACTGTTGCAGAAATTAAAGACTACATTTTTCCTCAATGTCGTCATACACCACAGATGATAAGCAAACAATATACAGTCAGAAAAACTTTTCCTAGGAGTTTTGAAGAGCTAAGTTGTACAAAGCAAAGTGCCACAACCACTTCATCTGGAAATAAGTTTTACTCTATAGAGCTTTCCTTTTTCCTTTTTTATTTTAGCTTAAATTATTTCCTCCATGGATTTAGTGCTTTAATAATTGCCTTTTATTTACCTTAATATTCCCCTCATCCTTATCTTTTTTCTCCACACAAAAGTGGGAACAAGATGGGCAAAGCAGTATACATCAAGTGTATCTTTTTCTATATAGTATGATATTAAGGTGTTAAATTAAGCCTGATTATCATCTTTAAAGTCTTTGCCATGCAAACTAAGTCAAGTATCACCCTAGTCATGTATGTAGTTAGAATTTACCTTGAAAAATTCAGTCTTCTCAGCTATGTACTTCAGGTTGCCCGGAGTGAGGGGCGGTCTAATAACCACAGCTACTCTGCCCTGGTTTGGACTTAAGGGTTGCACAGGTTCCACACTGTTGATGTTTTCCCCAGTGACCATGACCACAGACTGAGTCAATCCCACCAGGTCCATGACTAGTGAGATAGCGACACTCTGCACACTGAAATCACTTGCTTGGTTGCATGCATTCATTAGAGTCTGGAGCCACAGTGGAGGCTGCACATGCTCACAGTCTGAAACAAAAGATGGAAGCCAACACAGTTCATCACACTAAACCTTCATACATACTCTAACTCTCCAGTTAATTTAAAATAACAAAGCTCCTCTACTTACTACCTTTAGGTCTTGATCTGTTAACAAAACCAATGGCTTCTCAACTAGACTAGAAAATACAGCAGTAACAAGACTGTCATAAACTTGTTTTTCATATGTACTTTTCTTATGGCAAGTCATACAACCTGTTTTCCTGTACTGAGATTGTATATTAGTCAAACATTATGTAGTAATCACTGAACTGTGTGTATATATAAAAATTTACATGAAGGTAAATACATATACTAGTCATAATAAAGAAAACCAGTGTGAAAAACAATAGTGGATCTAAATATTAGATTCACTGTCTCCAAAGAATGGAGTTAATTTCCTTCTTAGTTTCTATTCACTTGCAAGAAAACTGTACTTCAAAATCATAACTTTTCCAACATAATCTCCCCATGACAGTATTTCATTTAAAGAAAATCTACAAATTAAAAAACACCTTAAAAAATTAACTGTCAAAACATACCTCAGTTTTAATATCTGAGTACTCCTGGGTTAAAAAGATAGCATGCCATAGAAAATTTTTGAATATGAATAAAACAAACTACCTTACCGGTCTCTGACTGTTCAGAATGTAACTCTGAGGTATGGTTCCCGTCTGCAATGTAAACTGGAAAACTTGAGCACTCCAGGAAGAGCTGGCAGGCAGCAAGGAAGGCAGAAAGGTATTCTTTGGAAGTTTTCTGTTTACTTATATTTCTGTCCTTTACATCTCCATGTGAATCCCTGTCCCATTTTGAAGTGTCTCCTTGCTCTCGGCTGAGATCCCCATGATGCTCTGTAGCCAAAGCTTGTGAGAAAGAGTTACTCTGAACAATGTAGAGGTTGATAAGTCTGGTGAGAAACTGCTGGACATACTCCAAGCAGCACTGCATTGCAGTCTTTTGGACTGTCTTCCCACCTCGGGCTGCTGTCCCCTGAGTGACTAGGGAGGCAGGCTGGATGATGGTTTCTTCAGATCCCACAGTGGAAGCCGTTTCTGTCTCAGAGGATGTGCTACCAATTGGGATGGCAGCTGCTCCCTGCCCCTCACTCAGTTCTCTGTCAATGTCGTCAGTTCGATCTGCTTGATACTGTATAAACTCAGTGAATCCACTCTCTGATGACTGACTACTTGGTGGATTTTCTCCATCTTCAAACACTTCAGTAGGATTTTCAAGAGTAACTGATGATACCTGGTAGAGATGAAAAAGAACTGCTTAGTAGCTAAATGTATATATTAGGAATTAAAAATTAGAAATGACCATATTTGGAGAAAAGTCAATTTTAGAGTCCTATTCACAACTTTATATATTCAGTTAAATCTTAAAATAGTTTCTACAATTGATTTATATGTCTATGATAATAGGAAATATGGATATGGTTCTAATGAATATGTCAATTTAACTCATTCAGTAAATATTTATTTTTCACCATATGCAGAGCATAAAGTTATGTTCATCAGGACAAAATATGTGAATGTACAAATTTCTAAGATTCATATCCTTTTTTTCAAAAGACTAAGAATTTATTCAATCTACTTCATGAAAACACTTTCCTAATGTCTAAATAATGTAATTTTCCTAATGTCTAAACAATGTAAGGAAAAAGAATTAGAACTAAATCTAGTAGGTCATGTTTAGGACTGCATGAGTGTGAAATTTGTCTGAAAAGTATAAAGTACTATATAAATGTTTGCTATTAACATTCTTACATTCTTTCAGTGAACAGTTAGTTACTGGACCTACATTATGTGCCAGACACTGTATTGGGTACTAGGAATTAAAGGAATAGTTTATAATCTAGAGGACAAGATAGGAAACAAAATATAAATTAAAAAATGAAGCAGCTACTGCAGTACAGCGGGAATGGGTAGACTATTCCCCTCCCTATGATAAGACTAAGTACAAATCATTATGCATATTTTCTGGCCTAGTGCAAGTAAACAAGAGTCTCAGCATGAGCTCTTTGGGAAATTGTGCCAGAGCATCATTTGAATTTGAGTAAGATCTCTACAGATAAGTACTCAAGGCTCTGCTGCCACAAAGTGGGGCCTCACCCAATGTTCCTTGCTTCAGTGAATCATACCACCATTCATCAACCCACGAAGGCAGAAACCTGGGGGGGGTGGGGGGGGTTGGAATCTTGTCCACCTCTCCTCCACACTTCTTTTACATCCACTTCAGTATAGTGGTTAAGGGTGCTGGCCATTAGTCAGCTAAGGCTCTGCCACTTACTAGCTTGGGAAGTTCTTTAACTTCAAACCTTAGTCTCCTAATTTGTATAAATGACATGACAATAATTCCTACATTTTACAGTTGCTATGAGGCGTAAGTAAGACAGGATATATAAAGAACATGGCATAATACCTGACACTTAATAGACATTCAATAAATGTTAGTAATTACTCATTACCCTTACCGATCCATTACTACTACCTATACATGGCTAATCCATCCATTTCTCTGTCTTAACTCCCCCATCTTAGCACGTTACCACCACCTCTCACCAGCACTACTGCAGGTCTCCCCACACCCATTTTTGTTTCTAGATCCATACTCCACACTGCAGCCAGTGTAATTTTTCTCACACACAAATCTGATCACGTCACTTGCCTTTTTCCCTTGAGTGTGTTCCTAAGAGTAAAAGCCTTAGTACAGTGAATAAGCTCTGTAAGACCTGGCTCCTGCCTACCTCAAGAGCTGGATCTCCCCTGCACTGTCTGCAATGAGCTCCTGTCTGCCGAAGCCTTTGCAAATGTTCTCCTTTCTTCCTCACTCATACCCTAAATTCCTTTGGTGTTTCACTCAATCCTTTCTCAAGAAAGCCTTCTTGACCCCCAATCTAGATTAGATCCAAATTTCTACAACTCATATTTTCCTTCATACATCCATCACAACTGTAATTAAATGTGTAATTATTTGTTCGATGTCTGTCTCCAAGAAAGAAAGGGTAGAGAGGGCAGAGACTGTGCCTCGTTCAACCTCTGGATACCCAGCATTAGTGAATGAATGAAAACAGGCTATATTCTCTATTTCAAAGATAAGAAAACTGAGGCTCAGGGAAGTTAAAAGATAAATAAATTAAAACAACAACAAACTTGCCCTAGCCCCGTGGTCGCAAGCCACATGCGGCTCTTTGGTCCCTTCAGTGTGGCTCTTCCACAAAATACCGGTTCTTCCACAAAATACTGACTTCTGCGCATGGGCTACGAAGTTTCAATCACTCTGTACGTGCATGCCCACACGTGGTATTTTGTGGAAGAGCCACACTCAAGGGGCCAAAGAGCCGCATGTGGCTTGCGAGCCGCGGTTTGCCGATCTGCAGTTTGCTGACCACTGCAGCCAGTTTTGCTCAGTGGATAGAGCATCAGCCCACAGACTGAAGGGTCCTGGGATCCATTAGATTCTGGTCAAGAGCAGGTACCTTGGTTGCAGGCTTGATCCCCAACACTGGTAGGTGTGAGTGTGTCTCTCTAACATCAATGTTTCTCTCTCTCTGTTTCTCCCCATCCCTTTCACTCTCTCTAAAAATCACTGGAAAAATATCCTCAGGTGAGGATTAACAACAACAAAAACAACCCCCAAAAAACTTGCCCAAGGTTACAACAAATAAATTTATTAGTTAGAAGAGCTCAATTAGGTGATTCTAATCTTCATAGCTCTTATCACCATATCATATCACTTTATCTGTAACAGTATGAAATTTTCATATTATAATGCCAAAGTTAGAGATGGCTATCATAATGACCTTATCAATTTTCCCTCTGAAAAGTTAACAATCATCTAAAATCCTGTATTAATACACTTTTTTAAATGTATTATTTAAATGGTAGAATTGTCATTAGCTTTAGTGTAAAGTCATTTCTGTATTGATCTTTTTTAAAGATCATAAAACAATGGATATTAAATTACTAGAATTCAAGCTACAAAATTCAATTATACTTGCATACATTTATAATATTTAGTTGTATGGTATATATTACATAACTAGACTTCAGATTATTTTATAATAAAATTTTTCTGAAAATAGAAAGAAATAACATGTTTTGGACATTTGGGTATAGAGATCCAATACACTAATTTTTATTTTTTTTTAATGTACTAAAAGCATAGAGACTTATAATTTTTTAAAAAAATATATTTTATTGATTTTTTACAGAGAGGAAGGGAGAGGGATAGAGAGTTAGAAACCTCAATGAGAGAGAAACATCAAGAGTAAGACAGGATATATAAAGCTGTCTGCCGAACACCTCCTACTGGGGATCTGCCTGCAACCAAGGTACATGCCCTTGACCAGAATTGAACCTGGGACCTTTCAGTTCGCAGGCCGACGCTCTATCCACTGAGCCAAACCGGTTAGGGCAAGACTCATAATTTTTTAAAGAACCATTCCTTCACTTACACTTTAAAAAATTACAGAAAATACCCTCCGCTTTCAAATATGATCAATATTCAGACATCTCAGTGAAGATACCACCATTGTACTTCAGTAAAAAATAGGAAAGAAGATATAAGCCAGGGGAACATAGAAGAAACCAGAGACAGAGGTGGTGGTGGGGAGCAATAGGAAGGGAGTAGGGGAGAGAGAGACAGAGACAGAGAGAGGAGCATATGTTAAGGTTAAAGAACCATTATATATTTTTAAAAGTATATTATTTAATTGTATTTCATTACTAAAAATCGATGTTCCCAATGCCTTACCTTTAATCATCAATAAGTGCCTCCAGATGTTTTCTACATAGTAAATATTCATATATTTAAATATGCTGAAAGAATGCTCAGTTCCGTTCCCTACTCTCACTAATCTCATTTATATAAATAGCAAAGCTTCAAAAGCAGTTAATACTTATTCTAGTTTTATTTCTAAGATCCAAGAGGCATACATTAAGGAAAAACAACAAACAAAATGAATTTCCCAACAATAGAATCATAACAGAATGTCACATATAAATAAGCAGTAGGGTGGAAAGTCAGAGACCGGTTTTAGTTTATGTAGGATAATCCTGGATATATTTAAATTGATTGAGGGTCAGTAATGATCATTTCATATATGAAGATCGATATATTTAGAAGGACCAAGGAAAGTTTTAGGATAATTAGTTGGTGATAAAAATTGTATGAAATCGTCCTGATAATTTATTTTTCCTGGCTGAACAATAAAAAAGCAAATGAAAATTAAAAAAAAAACAAGGGTAACTCCACAAATCCTGGATTTAGGTAACAAATCTTGTATGCCAGAAATTTTAAAATCTTTATTGTAAGGTAGTGTGCCACTGTAACTATATAATTTCATTAATATTTTTGTTAATTTTTGCTAAAAATATTTTAATATTATAAACTTGAAAGCTTCTGAATTAGTGATGTTGCCATAGATGTTTTACAGGAGTTTAAGCATGTTACTAGTGCTAGATTAAAATCATTATAATTCTATTCAGTGTCATAGAGTATGCATTATGAATGTAGAAGAGACTCTGTATTTCAAGAAGAGCACGTAAAAAACCTACTGTATACATATGAAAGGACCAGTAAAGTTTAGATTATAAACATGTGGCTACTGAGAACTTGTAATGTAGCTGATCTGACAGAGGTACTAAATTTTCTTATTTCAAGTGTTTTTGAAAAAAATTTAGAATTTGAACAAAGATGTGCTAAAGTGCAAAATACACACTGAAATTTTGAAAACAGTACAAAAAAGAATGTAAAATATCTAACTTTTTATATTACATCAATTTTATGATTACATGTTGAAATCATAATAAATTATCTAGAAAGGCCTAAATAAAATATAATTAAAATTATTTTTTCCTGTTTCTTTTTATTATTTAAAAGTGACTACCAGAGCCCTGGTCAGTTTGGTTCAGAGGTTAGAGCATTGGCATCGGCCCATAGACCAAAGTGTCTCAGGTTTGATTCCCAGTCAAGGGCATGTACCTTGCCTACAGGTTCAATCCTTGGCCCCGGTCAGGGATCATGGGGGAAGCAACCAATCAATGTGTCTCTCTTACACCAATGTTTCTTTCTCTTTCTCTTTCCCTCTCCTCTCTTCCTTCCACTCTCTAAGAAAAAAATCAATGAAAAAAATATCAAATGAGGATGAAAAAAAATAAATAAATAAAAATGGCTACCAGAAATATTAAAATTACATATGTTGCTGGCATTATCTTTCTATTGGAAAGTGTTGATATAAACAGTTAAATTGCACTAGAGCCAAAGCCTACATAATGGTCTACTGCCACACATTTGGATCTATGCAAGATTCACTAAATCGTTTGGTATATGACTTTACTCAGATATTATTCTGCTTTGAAGAAATAAACAGTTGACCCTTGAACAACACAGGGAGAGGGGAGATCTCAACCCCCTGCCCCCATAAACAGTTGAAATACATGTATAATTTTTGCCTCCCCGCAAAACTTAACTACTAATAGCCCAGTGTTGACAGGAAACCTTACAGATAACAGAAACAAGTCTATTACACATAGTTTGTATGTTATATGTATTATATACTATGTTCTTACAATAAACTAGAGAAAAGAAAATGTTAAGAAACCATAAGAAAAATACATATACAGTATTCTACTGTATTTTTAAAAAATGTATTTTTATTGATTTCAGAGAGTAAAGGAGAGACAGAGACAGACAGACACATCAATGAGAGAGAATCATTGATCAGCCACTTCCTGCATGCCCCACACTGGGACCGGCCTACACCTGGGCACACACAGGGAATCGAACCATGACCTCCTGGTTCATAGGTAGAAGCTCAATCACTGAGCCACGCTAGCTGGGCTATACTGTATTTTTGGATAGCGTAAGTTTGCACCATCTGTCAATACCTATATCAAAATTATCACATATAACACAACACATTGTAGATCTTACATATATTAATAACATTGGACATCAAAAATGAAAAGATAATGTGAAGAAGAAATTCATAATTATCCACTGGTATAACAATTCATACATTGACCACAAAGCAGCATCAATACCACTGCTTTATGGTAGCTTAGAGTCATCGATATGATTGCTTCATGGTAGCCTAGCCTATATACTAATGAATAAATCACTATAAAATTTTATGACATACAGTATTACAGTCATATTCATAATACAGAAATGGAAATATTGTTACATTTTAAAAATAAAACCACTTACCTCTGATGATTGGCTGATAAGCAGTTTCTTCAATTACAGGAAAGGAACATAATGTAAGTAATGTAATTGTTTGAAAGCAAACTTATAAAACAGTAAGAGAATATATTATTAATTTTATTAAATATTATTCACCTTACGCCTATGCAAGGATAAGCTATCCACTTTCATACAAGTCATCCATACAAGGTTATCATACAGTTGTTGTGCAGTTATTAAATTTTCACATGAAGACACATACACAATAGATAAGTTTATAAACTTCATGACATGATGATTAGTTACTATTCATTAATTGGACATGGAACATTATAAATGTCTTCATCCTCATCTTCACATTGAGTAGGCTTAGGAGGAGGAAGAAGAGTGGTTGGTCTTGCTGTTTCAGGTGCAAAAGAGGTGGAACGGGTATAAGGAAGGGAAGGGGAGGCAGGGAGGTTGGTAAAACTTCACAGAAATACATTGCAATTCCTGACCTTTTCCTTTTCATTTCTCTAAAAATGTTTCCATACGGTACCAATCCTTTCATCATGTGCTTTATTTAGTTTTAAGCACCTGTATCATAGAAGGGCCTGTATCATAAAAGAAGTCAAGTGTAGTCTTAAATAAGTAAAACCCTTGTGCCAAACGGTCTAATGTCAATTTGTTTTCTGGCACTGCTTCTTCTATCTCCTCCTCCTTGTCTGGCATTGCTAGTCCAGAGCACTCATCTCCATCAAGTTATCTTCCATCAATTCCTCTGGTGTGGTGTCTATTTATTCTTGAATTTCTCCAAGATTCATATGTTGAAACCCTTCACCCCCCCCCTTTTTTTGCCATATTCACAATATATTTCATGATATCCTTGATTGACTCTGTCTTAAATCCTGTGAAGTCACTCACAACATCAGGGAACAGTTTTCTCCAGCAGAAATGTAGTTTCAGGTTTGATGGCTTTCACAGCTTTTTACATAACAATGATGGCATCTTCAATGGTGTAATCCTTCCTGACATTCATGATGTTCTATCAAGGTTCTCTTCTCTTCCATAGCACTGACAATCCTTCCCATAGAGTACCCTTTGTAATGGCCTTAAAGGCCCTCATGACCTCCTGACCTAGAGGCTGAATTGGAGACATTGTGTTTGAGGGCAGTAGACACTTCCAGGCTTTTGGTATTGAATGGATGGGGCTCTGGGTGGTCAGAGGCATTGTCCAATGTCAAACAAACTTGAAAAGGTAGTCCCTTACTGGCAAGGTAAGGGACAAAGCAGCGATGGAACCAATGCAGAGGAAGGGTTCTCGTTCAAGTCTTCTCATTATACAGTGAAAAGACCGGCAGCTGGTGTTTATCTTCCTCCTTTAAAGGCTCAGGGTTCAGCAGCTTTATAGACAAAGGCAGTCCTGATCATAAACCTGACTGTATTTGCAGAAGAGTAATGTTAGCCTATCCCTTCCTGTCTTAACTCCTGGTGCTCACACCTCTTCCTCAGTAATAAATGTCCTTTGGGGGTGTATATCCCCAGAATATGGCATTTTCGTCTGCATTAAAAAGACCTGTCAGGCAGGTATTCTTTCTCCTCCATGATTTTCTTAATAGTGTCCAGGATCTAATCTGCTGCCTCTTGGTTGGCAGAAACTGCTTCTGCTATTATCTTGACATTTTTTTAAACCAAACCTCTTTCTAAAATTATTCTCCAGCTTCATGGAAGAACCTCGAGAGTATTATGCTAAGCAAAATAAGCCAGTCAGAGAAAGATAAGTATCACATGCTCTCACTTATATGTCACATCTAATAAACAAAATAGATCCAGAGACACAGAAGCATGGAGAAGACTGTTGAATCTCAGAGGGAAGGCAAGGATAGATGGGTGGGTGGGAAGAGATCAACCAAAGAACTTGTATGCATATATTCGTAATCCATGGACACAGACTGTAGGGTGGTAAAGGCCTGGGGCAGGGAGGTGGGCTAGAAGGGGTCAATGAAGTAAAAAGGGGACATATGTAATATTTTCAATAATAAAGATTTAAAATAAATAAATAAATGAATAAATAAAAAACACAATTCTCCAGCTTTAGAGCCTTCGCCTTCCTTTCACTTTAATTTGTCACATAATGACTTCACTTTTTCTTGATTCATATTAGATTCCAGAGGTATGCCTTTCTTATACCAATCTTGCACCCACATAGAAGCTGCATTTTCAATAAGAGATATTTGCAAGGTTTTTGCTTCTGCTGGCACAGGTATAGTGGCTGCTTCACAATTTTTTTTTTTTTTTTTTAAACAATGGTCTTAACGCTGGATTCATTTATCTTAAAATGGCGGCAAACACAGCTGCAGATCTCAATCTACGAAACATACCAAGCAAGTCAATTTTGTCTTGTAAAGTCATGACTTTTCTCTGCTTCTTGGGAGTACTTCCAGTATCACCAGTGGCATTTTCTATGAGTCTCATGGTGTTACTCAAAGCTTATGGTATTGCACTAAATATGATAAAAGATACGCAAGAACTATGAGAGATCACTTTTTTACTTCAATATGCAATTTACTGTAGACAAGCTGCTTACACAGAAATATTAGATGATTAGTGTCACACGTTTTAAGTGGATACTCGCAACACTTGTGCTCACTGCAAGAGCAACAGGATGTGGCTATGAAATTATTACAGTAATACAGTATGTACTAGAATTAATTTTATCACTTATGTTTATTTTTGTGTTTTTTTAATTCTCACCTGAGGATATTTTTTTCCATTGATTTCTAGAGAGAGTGGAAGGGAGTGAGGAGGGGGGAGGGAGGGAGAGGGAGGGAGAGAGAGGGAGAGAAGACGAAGACAGAGAGAGAGAGAGAGAGAGAGATTGACATGAGAGACACATCTATTGGCTGCCTCCTGTACAGACCGGCAACTAGGGATGGAACACACAACCTGGGTATGTTTCCTGACCAGGAATCAAACATGCCACCTTTGGTGTATGGGACGATGCTCCAACAAACTGAGCCACGCTGACCAGGCCATTTGAGAATAAGTACTGATAAATTTTAAATTTTTAATAATAGACGTATATATTTTATGCTAGTAAATGATAAAATAGATTATTATCTACATATATTTCATGCATTCATGATATATCTAACTTTTGCCTAATTTTGTCATTTCTAAGCTACAGGTTCGTCTATGAGTTTTTTCAAATTGTTGCAAATCTCCCAAAATTTTATATTTATTGAAAAAAATCTGTATAAAGTGGACCTACACAGTTCAAACCCATGTTATTTAAGGGTTAACTGTAACTGGTCTAATAACATAATTAACAGCTAATATTACCTTTTTGTCTTCCCATTCTTTCACTGAGTTGTTCTGCCCACTTGGAAACTGCAAAACACCTCCAGTGCTGGCAGCTAACAGTGGAGGCTGAACTTTGCTAAGGATCTTTGAGCAGAGCCTGAGTGAATCTGTGAGTTCAGACAAGTGCAATGTCTGGAGATGGCTTGTCAGGGCAGAAACCATCCTGAGCAGCAACTGGGGCAAGTGTTCTGTCTGGATTTCAATATAAGTCTCCTGAAAATAAAAGTGAAGTGACAAAAGTTTAAATATGCAATCCAAAAGTTATATTATTTCACTGATTTTTAATCTATATAAAAAAGGAAATAATTTTTACTCATCTGTCATATTTTATATGTATCATGCTCTTAATTAACATTGTACAATCATTTTATTATTAGTGATATAAAATTTATATTCCCAAATTCTCAATTTAAGTATTTCAAAGATATATAATAAAACAATCCCCATTTTATTTGCTACATTACTGAAGTTGTAAAAAAAGTGAATACAATACAAACAGGCTGAATGGCATACCTGACACAACACCCTCATACTTCTAGTAGGCTTCAAAATGAGAAAGCAAAGAATTTAGGAGAGAAAAAGGGAAAAGATTCCCAAAAGTTATCATTTAGTAGAAAGAATCATTAATGAATATAAATACATCATCAGATTATTTTACACTAAACATTTAAAATTTCAATAACATGCAATTATGAAGTATATTCCATGTATTATATAAGACTTGTACATGTATTATGTATATGTGTTATAGGACAAAACACTTGGAAAATTTTACGAAAAGAAAAAGCTAAGCCACAAGGGAAAAATATTTAATATTAAAGATAAAATTTATTTGAAGATAAGGTTTGTTTTCAACATGAAATATCTAAACTATATTAGATTTCCTCAATATTTTTTGCCAAGGTCATCTTACCAAAGAAACTATATCCAACAAAAAATCTACCAGGAGGCAGAAATTGGTCAGCTGTAACTCAGATGACTCACTATCTCCAGGCCCAGTCTGAAGTCTGGCATGCATTGTCCTCCTAAAGGCACAAAATTCACTTTATCAAGTATACTATCAAGTAAAATGAACATGTGACAACATCATTGGTTATTTTTAATGAGGGTCAATTCAGCAGTGGGGCACACACAGTAACATTCTTATGATGAAGTATATTCCCTTTTCCCCAGGACACCACTGTACCTCTATGTGGAAAATTCCCAGGGCAAGACTCCTAGGTTTAACCTCTCCCTATTACTCCCATCCTGTATTTCCAAGTGTTCTGGATGGATTTCACTTTTGGGGACTTATTTCCTATTGTTCCCACTACAGATATCATCTCCTAGTTAAAAAGGATTATTTGTTGCTTTATTTCTAATTTCAGGGCCTTTGTTGATACACACTTGTCCACCTGGACTTTGACCCTCCCTCAACCTCATTCTCTCATATACAGAATGTATCTGTCCTTCAAGATTTAAGATCAAATGTTACCTCCTCCAGGAAGCCACTTCTGATCCAAGCAGTAGAGATGATTACTCCAACATTCACATCAAATCATGTTAATCCTATATGACCATCTACTGCCCTACACTCTGAAGACACAAGTTAAGAAGAATATGGTACAGCCCTAACCAGCAAGAAATATAAACATATAGATAAGTAAATGTAATAATGTGACAGTATAGGAAAAGTTGATTCTGATGAGAGACTTGAAGGAGTCATGGAAGGCTACTGAAAAGTGGGTGATCTCTATATAGGACAATACCAGATGGGCAAAAGACAAAAAATATGTTTTAAGAAATAGCATAACTGCAGCATGAAAGTAATGTATGTGTAGGCACTAGGCCAGGTTACCTAAAAAAGGATGGATGTGTATGTTTGTAAATGAGAAATGAAGGCCAGGTGGCAAAAAGACACTCATAGTTCCTTGGCATTCCTATTTTAATCTCTCTACTAAGGCATTTGTAAGTTTTAATTTAATACTAGGAATATGTATGTGCATGTCTTACTTGTTCTTACTACAAAGTCTTTAAAAACAGGGACTAGATATGCCTAGCATAATGCTTTTCAACTGGATACTCAGTATCTGAATCAGTAAATGTACAATTAATTTATCACATCAGCATTTATAGTTTCAAAAGACTTCTAATCCCAAATTCATACAGGCTTACTTTGTGACTATATGCTCCTGAGGCTTGAGAGGTTAATCTGGTTCTGAGAGAATTTGAACTACATTTCAGACAGAGATTCTACTTGAGTTCACTAGTGTCCTTGGGTTTTCAGAGCATTTTTTAAACTTTGTGTCCTAGGGGGTGAAGGGCTTTTATTACTCAACTAGCGGCCCGGTGCGGTGGAGTCCCTCGGCCTGGATGGCAATTGGGGCCAATCGGGGCTGATAGCCAGGGGGAGGGACTGCGGGAGGTTGGCAGGCCATGGGAGGTTGGTTGTGGGAGCACACTGAGCACCAGGGGGCAGTTCCTGCATTGAGCGTCTGCCCCCTGGTGGTCAGTGCACATCATAGCGACCAGTCGACCAGTTGTTCAGTCTCTTAGGCTTTTATATATATAGATAGTGACGATATAGCTGGTTCTATGGCTTTAAAAACACAAATATGACACTAAGGAATTTTCTGTTCTTCAAACTGGGAATAATTTTGGGAATGTGTTCTAAGGCAGCAACCACAAATATGCTATTTTCTCTACAACAAAAACCAAACTGGATTAGTATAGATTGCAGAGGAGAAATTTTTCCTGTATACTGGTGACTGAATAACTTACCTCTGAACTATTCAATTCTAAGATTATATGATCAATAATTCTATATTCTAGAATAACAAGGTACAGCCAGGTTATGGTATTAAATATATATAACAGTTGTAAACAGTAGTGGTAAAATGTACAAAAAAATCTTTCCATTAGATTGAAGAACTTAAAAAACAAACAAAGAAAAGTCTGGCTTTGAATGCTATTAAATTAAAATGAAAGAAACAGTTTAACATACCTACAACATTCTTCAAACCAACGTGCCACATAATCCCACATATAATAAGGTTCAAAGGAATTAAAGAGAAGGTTGGCAGTTTTAATCAGCTCTGCTGTTTTCTTATTTTCCCTTAATTTACTAAAAAAGGAAAAGAAAATATAATAAATATTAACATTTATTTTTGCAAATTTAAATTTTAGTACAATGTTGTTAGGGTGTACATATTCCTAGGCAGTTGTTAAAACACTTGCATGTAAGAAAATTGGAATATATGATTTTTATCTACTGCCACTCTCTTATTACATTCTAAGTAATTATTTTTCCAAATCTGAGTTTTCATAACTCAACTGTATGATTGAAGATAAAAAATTAGACTTGCATAAGAAAAAACAACTGCCCTTCCAGTAAAAGAACAGGAAATTTTTTTGAACTATTTTGAGTATCTCACTCTTAATTTGGCATTAAATTACCTTGTTTCACTTGGCATATATAAATTGAGTAGTGATTTGATTTTGACAGCCTTGATTCTGAAGTAACTTTGTCTGCTTTCCTGTAAGATTTACTTAAGAAACGTTAAGTTTATTTGTTGAATTTCAATCTAGTAGTCTTAGCTTGAAAAACAAAACAGCAAAAAAACTAATACTGTATATAGCCATTATTACTAAAGTCCTATCAGGGAAAATAACTTTGTTATTCCAAGTGGGAATCCTTTAGCTTATTAATTATCCACTTACCTATCTCCTGCCACCCTCCTTACAATAAAAATAATCATTTTTATATATAGTGAGGTACTGCCAATGCATTTAGCAAGTTGCAAGACATATCCCCACATTAAAGACTAATTAAATACTCTACAAGACAATATAAATTATCAGACAGAGTACAGAATAAAATAGTGTAACAGTTTAGTCAATATTAACGTCTCAAACAAAAATTACAGGATATTATATTTACTAAAAATCAAAAACTGCCTATAATTATGTTTTAATATATAAAAGTAAAAAAGTAAGATTTTGTCAACATGTATCAATCACTGACTTAAAGAGGAGGACATGCTAATTTTATATGAGTTATCCTAGGCATTAAAAAACGTGTTTAGCTCTGGGACTCCTGCAGGAGGCAACCAGTCAATATGTCTCTCACATCAGTGTGTGTTTTTCTCTCTCTCTTCTACTCCCCTCTCCCTTCCTTTCACTCTCTCTAAAAATCAATGGAAAAAATATCCTCAGGTGAGGATTAAAACAACAACAAAAGCGTTTATATATACCTGAAAAAGAAATAACCCTAACTTTAAATCATAAGTCATGTCATTGGTGGGAATGCAGACTGGTGCAGCCACTATGGAAGACAGTATGGAGTTTCCTTAAAAAACTGAAAATGGAACTCCCATTTGACCCTGTGATCCCACTTCTAGGAATATATCCCAAGAAAACTGAAACACCAATCAGAAAGGATATATCCACCCCTATGTTCATAGCAGCACAATTCACCATAGCTAAGATCTGGAAACAGCCTAAGTGCCCATCAGTAGATGAATGGATTAGAAAACTGTGGTACATCTACACGATGGAATACTATGCTGCTCTAAAAAGGAAGGAACTCTTACCATTTGCAACGTCATGGATGGAACTGGAGAGCATTATGCTAAGTGAAATAAGCCAGTCAATAATGGAAAAGTACCACATGATCTCACTCATTCGTGGACAATAGAGACCATTATAAACTTTTGAACAATAATAGATACAGAGGCAGAGCTGCCTCAAACAGATTGTCGAGCTGCAGCGGGAAGGCCGGGGAGGGTTGGGGGGCAGGAGGTAGGGGGGTAAGAGATCAACGAAAGGACTTGTATGCATGCATATAAGCATAACCAATGGACATAAGACACTGGGTGATAGGGGAGGCTAGGGGACTGTCTAGGGCGGGGGGATAAAATGGATACATATGTAATACCCTTTGTAATACTTTAAGCAATAAAAAAAAAAAAAAAAAAGAAACAGAGTCTTTAAAAAAAAAAAAAAAAGTCATGTCATGCTTAATTTTTCGGTAATCTACCTGCTTAATTGAGCATGATCCTTGCTGAAGGGTGGTTCCATCTGAAGATCCAATTCTGCTTTGCACTGAGAATACAATGTTCTAAATACTTCAATTAGGACATCTTCTAGAATTACAGGCCCTAAAATGAATATACATATTAAAGACAAAATTAATTAGCATTGGCAAATCATGATTATCTAAAAACTGGCCAAAGTAAAGAATGCTTTAAAACAAGTATTTTTTAAAATGAATTTATTGGAGTGATAGTGGTTAATAAAAGTATATAGATTTCTAGTATACAATTCTACAATTGTAATATACAAATCTAGTATACAATTCACCTGTATATGCATTGTATTGTGTTGTTTACCACCCCAAGTCAAGTCTCCTTCCATCACCATTTATCCTCCCTTTACCCTCTCCTACACTCCCTTTCCTTTCCCTCTAGCAATCACCATACTGTTGTCTATGTCCGAATCTTTTATTTTTCCCTTTGCTTAATCCCTTCATCCTTTCTCACCCAGCTCCCAACTCCCTCTGCCCTGACAGCTGTCAGTCTTAAAACAAGTTTTTTTTTTTACAATAGTTT